>NC_064564.1:97106551-97406551 GCF_937001465.1 Orcinus orca
GTAGATGCATATGGCCTTCTGGGGTCTTGTTACTCTGATTGCTGTTGAAATGTGTGGCCCATCTGGTCTTCCAACATTTGGAAGTATTTGGTAAATACTAGCACTTATTGCTATGTGATTTTTTAAAAACCCTGCTCTTGAGGCATCTGTAGAACTGCTGGCTTGCCTTCTTTCATCTAGCTTCTGTGTCCTCCTTGTAAGTATGAGAGACACTTGGCTGCCCTCCTGAGCTACTCTGAGGGTTTAGGGGAATTTCATAGGACTGTCTCAGGCCTCTTGGTCTAGCCTTGTCATATGTCTTTTTTATTAAAAGCTTCTCTCTCCTACCCTATTGTGTGTGGGAGTGGGGAGAGGAGACTGTTTTCCCACCTCCTCAGGTATCACCTTGTGTGAGGCATAGATCTCCTCTACCCCTGGATCTACCAAACCAACCTGGGGTGTATCTCATTTCCCTGACTACACACATATCCCCTCACCCTGGCCTTACCCAAGGGAAGGAGGGAGGGTGGGGTGAGGGGCATAAACAGGGACATTCTCCATCATCCAAGTGTCTGCTCTGCTGTCCAATGCTCTCCTCTAGAGCAGGTAAATTTTACTTCCTCTGGGTCAGGGGGTGGGATGGAGGTGGGGAGAAAGGATTAGCCCAACAAGTATTCATCCAAATTTATTATCTCTGCCAGGAGCTCAGCTTTTGAAGGTCAAAAGCTATGAGTTAACTATTTTTATTCTCTCTTCCTTGAAGCAGTAAAGGTGGAATGTCTTAGCTGTCTAGGCTGGGGGGCGAGCAATGGGGTACACATAACTCTGTGTGTGTGTGTGTGTGTGTGTGTGTGTGAGAGAGAGAGAGAGAGAGAGAGAGAGAGAGAGAGAGAGAGAGAGAGAGAAGCTGTTAATGCCTCATAATATTACCCTGAGTTTGGTCATTTTTGCCTAACATGTTCCAGATTCTCTGCCAGATGGGGAATATAGAGGTGAGCAGGCTATATCCCTTGCCTAAGATGTTTACAGCCTAGTGAGAAAGGCAGAGACAAGGAGGTTGACCCTAAGGCGAGATGCAGGCTGAGAGTGGTGTGCACTATTTAAACCAGCGTAGTGTGCTGGCTGATTGGAAAGATGTATAAGGTGCCACTGGTACCCTTTCCCGAAGACCCAAGCAAAGACTTTACAATTCTACAGTTTCCCTGTTATCCAAGCTATTTGGTGCTCACCACTTTGGATAACTGATCTGAACTAAGATGTAAGTGGAAAGCAAAAGGAAAATTAATAGTAAAACAATTATAATTTTGTATCTATGATCTCACAGGACCTTCTCCACCTCCGTGAGAGCTTGTAGGGTTATCTCCACGTGGCCCATATACAGCCAGGGTTACTTAATAGCATCTTCTAGGTACCACTGCAAGCTGAGAAACATTCATTTGGCATTATGAAATAATTTGAAGCCGGACCCAGCTTCCGGTTCTGGTGGGCATTTGTCTGTTGGCTGTTGTGCTACGTGTCTTTGGCTTGTGAGCGGATGGTGGGCAGGCATCATGGATCAGGTAATGCAGTTCGTTGAGCCAAGTTGGCAGTTTGTGAAGGACTCAATTCGGCTGGTTAAAAGATTCACCAAACCTGATAGAAAAGAATTCCAGAAGATTGCCATGGCAACAGCAATAGTATTTGCTATAATGGGATTCACTGGCTTTTTTGTGAAATTGATCCATATTCCTATTAATAACGTCATTGTTGGTGGCTGAATACCTTTGTAGAAAAGTGTTTTTCATCTTGTGGATTGGCGAACAAGTAAGGATTTGAGACGCTCATGGAGTAAAAATTTGCCTATATGTTTTGTGTTTTTCTTTCATTTTTTTTCTTCCAAGATGTTTTCTATTTGTAAATTAAAATAATTTCAAAATATATAAAAAGCAGTAATTTCAACTTTTACTTCTGTTTCTCAAAAAAGCCTAAAAGAGAGTATGTTCATTACATAGAGCAAATTCCCTCCTCTTCTTTCATCTTCTCTTTTCTCCTTCTCTCTCTTCCTCTTCCCTTCCTATTTGTCCTATCTATCTGTCTGTCTGTCTATCTATCTACCTATCTATCCATCCATCCAGCTATCCATCTATCATCATCTATCATCCATTCATCTGTCTCATGGCCAGCTTTGCTCTTTTCCCAGTCCAAATTCCCACCCCAGATCTCTCAACCTGAGCTGGCATAGTCTTTTGGAAAAAAAAATAAACATTTTCAACCATTTCCTGTTTTAGTTTCCTCTCTTGCTCTTTTTCGTTTTCTTTTTCCTCTCCTTCCAGTCTAGTAGCAACCTGTCCTTTTAAATACAAATCTAAATATTACTGTAGCTACATATTATAGATCTAGAAAAAAGTCTGGTGAAGACAGAACCATCCTTAGTGCACTGGGGGTGGAGGTCGGGGTGATGGGTTGATGGGAGAGGCAGAGGGAGAGCCAAGGAAGCAAAGACCGTTTTCCTTAGTGGATGGAGAAGGTGATGTATTATTATTTGCAAGTCTATATTTTTGATCCCTGTCAAACTCTTTTACAGATGGAGAAACTGAGGCCTGGAGAATAAAATAAGCTGCCCAAGGTCACACAGCTGGTAAGTGACAGAGCTGTGGTTTAAATCCAGATCTTTGACATTAAGTGTTCTTCCTACTCACAAGTGGAGTGAATTCCCGGTTTCTCCCATAATTCAAATGAGAGGAAAATTCAAATAACAAAGATTCTCTCCCCACCCCTCAAAAGTAGTAATGGAGAGGACAGTTAATGGAAAAAAGATGCCAGGTCTAGCATGAGAACTATGGTTTGTTGGTTCCTTGATATGGAGATGGTAATGGCCACCCACTGCCAGAAGGGAGGCAAGAACCAGGAGCGGCAACAAGATGGAGGGAGCTGAAGGCCTTGTGAATTAACAGTATTGGAATTACATGGGTTCCGAAGTTTGTGTTTTAAGTGTCAGCCACAGGGAAACCTGAGAGATCTGGGTTACTGCTGAAGAAAAATATGTTACGCAGTGAGAATAGAAAAACCCAGTACTGTTTCCTGATTACTGTATTGTATAGTACATGGACCTTTTAAAAACATTAAAACGTATAGCAGAAAGCGAGCAGCCCATGTAATACCCCAGCTCACACACCCATAAAAGTCATAAGAAAATCTTCATATTTTTTCTATACAAATACTAATATGGTGGTAAAATAGCAGGATATCATTCACAATCTGTATGAAATCTTGCAATCATATAGGTTCCTTTATCTGTACCCCTTTATGTTATAGGTATTGTGGTGATTACATCTACATACATTGAAAACCCCATCAGACAACTCTGTCATTACTGCTTTAAACAGTCATACGTATTTTAAGGAGCTTAAGAGATGAAAATTAGTATCCATTTACTCAGATTTTTACCATTTTTGTTGTTTTTCTTTCATTCTTAAAGTTGCAAGTTTCTCTCTGGTATCAGTTTCCTTTCGCCTAAAGAATTTCCTTTAGCATGTATTTTAGAATCTGTCTACTGGTTACAAATTCTCTTAGATTTCCTTCATTTGAGAATGTCTTTATTTCACCACTTTCACTCCTGTAAGATATTTTCACTGGATATAGACTTCTGGGTTGACACTTGTTTTCTTTCAGCACTTTTAAAGATGTTCAACTGTCTTCTGGACTCCATGGTTTATGATGAGAAATCAGTAGTCATTTGAATTATCTTTCCTCTAAAAATAATGTGTTGTTTTCCTCTAGACTCTTTCAAGATTTTAAACTATTTTTTTCTTGGTACTTAACAGTTTTATTATGATGTGTCTGGGCATGGTTTTCTTTGACTTTATCTTGATTGGGCTTTACTGAGTTTCTTAGATCTGTAAATTGATGTCTTTCACCAAATTTGGGAAATTTGGGCCATTGTTTCTTCAAATGTTTTTATGTACCAATATCTATTATTCTGGGACGCCAATGGCATGAATGTTAAACATTTTGATCTTGTCCCACAGATCTCCATGGCTCTGTTCATTGTTTTTCAGTCTTTAGTCCCTCTATTATTTAGATTGGATAATTCCTATTCATCTGTTTTCAAGTTCACTGACTCTTACCTCTATCATGTCCATTCTGCTATTGAGTCCATCTAGTAAATCTTTTATTTCAGATTATATATTTTTCAGTTTTAAAATGTCCCTTTTAAAATAGTTTCTATTTCTCTGCTGAGAATGTTTATCTTTTCATTCATTTCAAGACTATTCTCCTTTATCTTATGGACCATCGTTATGATAACTACTTTAACATCTTTGCCTGATAATTCCAACATCTGGATCATCTAGGAGTTGGCATCTTTTGTCTTTTCCCTTGAAATTTTCTTCTTTTGTGTATGCTGGGTAATTTTGGGTTGTATTCTGAACATTTAAAATATTATGTCATGAAAAAAAATATATTATGTCATGAGACTCTGTGACCTATTAAAATCTTCTGGCAAATGTTGATATTTATGTTTCAGCAGACCTTGTTAGGTTCAGACTGCAAAATCTGTATCCCCTTCTGTGGGTGACTTTTCCAATGATAGTTTTCAAACTGTTGCTATGGTGTTTTGGGTCTGTCCCATGTTTGTGCTACTTAGGGGTTAATCTGAGACTTGAGTGGTGGTTTAAATCATAATTCAGTTCTCAAAGACTTTTCCATGGTGCTTTGTATCTGTCTTGTGCATTCACAGCTCAGAGTCAAGTCTGGGCCTTGTGTAGGTTTATACACAGAATTAGAAAATTCCTTTTTCTGGCTCTTTCCTCTCCAGGGTTCTTCTCTGTGATCTAGCCCATAGAGGACTCATGATCCTCTGCTCAGAAAGATGGGGTTTTACTTAGGGTTTTATCTGTCTGTATCCTTGCTGCTATAGCACCCCTCCATGACTGGGACCCACCCTCAGGGCAAAGAAGCAAGAGAAAAAAAGAGAAAAAGAAAACAAGGATTCCTCACATACTTCTGGGAGTGCAGGGGCCTCTTTCCCCAATTATCCTCGTCAGAGAAACAGAGTTCCTATTGGAGTTTCAGCTGCCTGCACTGCCACCACACAGTTCCATGACTGGGGCTTGTCTTCAGGTCAAACCTGGGGAGCTCATCCCTGGACAGGTTGCTGCTGTAATTGTTTACTTCCCTTCTTGTCTCTTCTGTTTACTTTCCAGAGTCCTCAGGTAGTTGCTTTTTATATCTTGTACATTGTTTTTAGTTGTAATTAGAGAGAGGTAGGCTATTGTGGGCTTTATCCATCTTGTGTGGCACCAGAAATTCTTATAATCCTTTTAAAGTTTCATCTTTTTACTTTTAAATCTTTGCTCCTTCTGGAATTAATTTTGATGTAAGGAGTAATGTACACTCTTATTGTTGTTATTATTATTATCCTAGGAAATCTTTGGTAGGTGAATAAATCAGGAGCCGTAGTGGGAAGACCATGGGATTAGCAGTTGCATCAGTCTGGGTTCAAATGACTCCATCACTTACCAGTTCGTGACCTTGGGCATAACCTCCCTAATCTCAGCTTCCTCATCAGTACAGTAAGGATAATGACTAGTATCTGCTTCACAGAGTTGCTGTGAATATTAAATGAGATAATGCTAGTGAATTATTTTGCATGGGGTCTGGCACTTAGTAGGGGAATTAATAAATGTCAGTTATCGTGGCTATGATGATGGTGATTAAGTATTGTTGTCATATAAGTAACAAGACAAAGTCATTACACTTGAGAGTCAGGTGCACTGAAGGCTTAGGGGGACGTTACTTAGTCACAGTACATATGTCAAATCATATAGAAAGCTGCTCTCTGTCCCAGAACATGTGTGAGGTCTGAATCAGTGACATGGATTTGAGTTTGTAGGATAAGGAAATGTGACTGGGAGATGGAGAATGTTGTAGGTAACACATTCATAGCTCCCTCAGTTAATGTTTGTAGACAAGGAAAATGAAGAATCCTACATTTTAGAAAATGGTGTTTTTCAAATTGGAATCAGAATCATCTGGTCTACTTGTTAAGATGCAGATTCTTGGGCCCCACTCCTGACCTAAGAAATTAGAACTGTGGGCAGGGCCTGGGAATATGCATTTAGCAGGCTCCCCAGGTAATTCTTTTTTTAAAATAAATAAACAAAGAAACAATTAATTAATTAATTAATTTATGGCTGTGTTGGGTCTTCGTTGCTGTGCGCAGGCTTTCTCTAGTTGCAGCGAGTGGGGGCTACTCTTTGTTGCTGTGTGTGGGCTTCTCATTGCAGTGGCTTCTCTTGCTGAGGAACACGGGCTCTAGGCACGTGGGCTTCAGTAGTTGCAGCATGCAGGCTCAGTAGTTGTGGCACACGGGCTTAGTTGCTCCACGGCACGTGGGATCTTCCCAGACCAGGGCTCGAACCTGTGTCCCCTGCATTGGCAGGTGGTTTCTTAACCACTGCACCACCGGGGAAGTCCCAATGAAGATGTTTCTGGATGAGATTAACATTTGAATCAGTAGACTGAATAAAGCAGATTGCCCTCCCCAAAGTGGTGGGCATTATCTAATCTGCTGAAAGCCTGAACGGAACAAAAATGTGGAGTAAGGGAGAATTTGCTCTCTCTGCCTGACTCTCTTCAAACTGGGGCATCTGTTTTCTCCTGCTTTTGGGCTCAAACTCAAACCACAACTTACACCACTGGTTTTCCTGGTTCTCAGGCCTTCAGACTCAGATTAGAACCATACCATTGGCCCTCCTGGGTCCCCATCTTGTCAACTGCAGATCTTGGGGCTTCTCAGCCTCCACAGTTGTATGAGCCTTAATAATAACTCTCCTTATATATGTGTGTATATGTGCTTTTAACTATATGTACTTTTATATATATTTAAATATATATCTATATTTATGTAATATATTTTATATGCTGCATATATATTTATATGTACTGTGTGTGTGTGTGTATATATGTATATATACACATATGTATATGTAGTGTGTTTCTCTGGAGAGCCCTGCCTAATGCATCTTCCTCCCTAGTTCCTCTGTGTCTTCCTGGTCCGTCACCTCCCTCCGTGCCCAAGTCCCTTGCTTTGTCCCCTCAGTCACAGCAACCTGGTTGTCAGTAATGCTCTCCCTGTCCTATCACTCACCTGCTTAGATTTCCATGACTCCCTGTGGCCTTCAGGAGGAAGTCCCAGCTTTCCTACGCCGGCCCAGGGAGCTTTCTTTTTTTTTTTTTTTAAGATTTTTTTTTTTTTGACGTGGACCATTTTTAAAGTCTTTATTGAATCTGTTACAATATTGCTTCTGTTTCATGTTTTGGTTTTTTGGCTGTGAGGCATGTGGGATCCTAGCTCCCTGGCCAGGGATCGAACCCGCACCCCCTGCACTGGAAGGCGAAGTCTTAACCACTGGACCGCCAGGGAAGTCTCCCGGGGAGCTTTCTTACCAACCACTCCAGCCGCCGCTCCCGTCACCTGCACTCAGCTGTCCCTGACTCTCGGCCCTGATTTGCGGCAGCAACTTAAACTGCCTATATTTCCTGCTTCATGTTTCCCTGCTGTTGCTCATGCTGTCCCTGCTGCCTGGGATGCCCTCACCCTCCAGACGTGTCGGTTTACCTGCCAACTCCAGTTTATCCTTTACGACTCCACTCAGTCACCACCCCCTCCAGAAGAGTCCCTGACCCAACTTAGCCTGCGTTAGCTGCTCCTCCTGTTGTTCCTGTGTTTCCCCCTGTTGTTTCTCTTATCAGATGTGTTACCATTACCTCGTGTGTGTCTGTCTTCCTCACTGGGTTGTAAGCTTCTTACCTTATTTAACTTTGTACTCCCAGACCCTAAAATGTAACTGGTACTAAATATAAGTTTGTTGAATGGACAAAACCAAGTTTTTGTAGAAGGGCCTCTTTAGTACCAGCTGTCAAACTCTTCTCATACCACCTACCCCAGTGGCTCAAATCCAAGTGGTTTCCACCTGGATCTCTGCTTATCACCTCTTACTGCTGCCTTCATGGACCCCTGGACCTTGTACTTAGTTTGGACTTTGGCTTGTGGTGCTTATTTCCTGTCTCTGCATTCTCACTTTTACTGATCTTCTGGTTTGGACTTCTGTGTCTTACCCTTTCCAGTAAACCAATGATCTCCTGTCGTCTGGGGCTACTTGAACTGCAAGACCCAGCCTTCTCCGTCTCATCCATCTTGTCACCTCAAACACCCCCCTACCCCTGTCATCTTCAAATTCCATGTTACACTTCCTAGATATTAAATATTATTATACATTTTATTTTATAATAATACCATGAGAAAAATGTCCTTCATAACAAAACAACAACAAATCTGTGCATTTAGTGTGGTTATGTGAGATTTACAAGGTGCTTTCACACAATTTATTTCATTAAATCCTCATAACAACCTCGTATAGTGGGTTATTATCCCCATTTTACAGATGAGGAAACTGAGGCTCAGAGTAGTTAAATGAACTGCTTGAGATCTCATAGACAGAGAATGACAGAGCATGCACCTTAGATGAGATCCTTTGACTCCAGAGCTTTGAACTCTTTGGAGTTCACTGTGGCATTAAAAGATGAGCTATAGCTGATGAAAAACAGATATATCTGATTGTAAGCTTGAAAACATGCCCTCTCCAAATCCATCTTCTATACTACTGTTAGCATAATTTAAAAAAACCTTAAATTCAGGTCAGATTTCTTCCCTATTACAATCCTTCAGTGGACCTTGGTTCCTCATCCAGTTACCTGGGGTTCTGTTGAACCCCTGACCTCAGTCTTACCCTATGTTTTAGCAATCTCTACCAATTGCCTTGCTCTAAAGGCCAATGGTGGTCCATGCCTTGGTGTTCTTTGACCTAATTTCCCACCTATAGTGCATCTGCCTTTTGCCTGGCCAGTACCTCCTTCCTTTCTAGCTCAGGTATCACCTCTACTCTGGACTCAACAGCCCCAGCCCGCCATCCTCACTCTCCCTACTACCTCCTTCACAGTGTCATGGAGTGAGTCACACGCTTTTGTTCCAACACCTCTAACCATTTGTGGTGTTGTTTTCATTATCTGTCTGCCTCCCTCTGAAGACCTTTATATTCCTTCAGGTTACAGATAAGGCCCAAGTTCTTCTGTGTTTACAGACGCAGCACATAGCACAAGTCCAGCACAGAGTAAGAGACTGTGGATGTTTATAGAATGGACAGACAGATGGCTAGTTGGAAGGATGGATGGATTCACTTTTAGAAGGAGGGGAGGACAGCTGGATGGTTGGGTGGATGGATGGATGGACGCATGCACTAGTGAACTTCAGGTTGCCCTTTCAATTCCAGGTCTTCTTCTTCTCTATTTTCTCCAGTGGCAAAGTAATTGAACGTTTTTAGTGGAATATAGAATATAGGATTAACTTCTTTCCCCCTTAGAATAGTATACTCATTGAGCTGTAGAGGAAATACAAGGTCACCCGCATCAGCCCCCTGCCTTCAGACCTGTCAATGGGCCAGTCATTTTACTCTTAGATTGTATTAATAACATTCCAGTTGGTAGAAGGAACCCCTTATACTGAGCACAAGTACACCTCCCTGAAACTACTGCACTTGGGTCCAGTTCTGGCTTTTTGAACCAATATAAATGAGTAATCCCTCTTTCACGGGGTAGGTTTCAACACATGAGATCATGGCCTGCCTTATTCAAGACTCTGCTGCAAGTGACGGAAAACTCAGTTTAAACCAGGTAAATAAAAAAGAACAGTTATTGCGTCCTATGAGCCAACTGCAGAATGGCAAGGATGGAGCTGTCCCCACAGTTGACTGGCCCCAGGCACTCCATCTCTCCATTTCTCGGCTTGTCTTCTATTTGTGTTTTGCTCCATTATTTCAACTTCTTCCAGATGGCTGGGAATCCAAGTACCACCATCTCTACAAACACATCCTTTAACTTACAATCCAAGGGAGAAAAGGCAGAAACCCTAGGGCAGGGCTTTGATTGGTCTGGTTCAGGTCACATGTCTGTCCCTGTGGCTAGAAGTCAGGGTACTGCAGTTGAAACTGAAACCATGCACCTCAGATCGGGACTTGAACCCATGCGGCCGGGACTCGAACCCGCCCAAAACCCACAGTCTTCCAACTGAGATCACACGCCTGGTTTCAGGACTTAATGAATTTCAGGTTCTTGATGTCTCATTGCAGAAAGAATTCACTGAGGGGCAAAGTGATAGGTAAGAAGTGGATTTATTTAGAGAGAAACACACTCCACAGACAGAGTGTGAGAAAGGCACCAGGGTATGGGGTTGTCAGTTTTTATAGGAGTGGGTCATTTCATAGGCTAATGAGTGGGGGGAGTATTCCAGTTATTTTAGGAAGGGGTGGGGATTTCCAGGAGTTGGGCCACCGCCCACTTTTTGATCCTTAGGTAGGTCTTGGAACTGTCATGGCGCCTGTGGGTGTGTCATTTAGCTTGCTGTTGTGAGAGTATACTGAGGCTCAAGGTCTAGTGGAAGTTGACTTGTCTGCCATCTTGGACCCATTTGGTTCTAATAAGTTTATGTCATGTCCTTGGGCTATGTCATTCTTTCAGAGGTTGTGCCCTGCCTCCTTCCCTCCTGTTTCAAAACCCCCCTCCAGAATCACAAGGAATAGGAAAGGAGCAGGTCCTCTACAAAGCAAGGGAAATAGTTACCAGAATAAGGAGGCAAAGGATTCTGGTTCGACCAAAATAGGACATCGGCCACACCCTGCATTCCTCTTACCTTTATACCTTAAGATTTTGAAATTTGAGATTTGAGTGCAGCCCAGACCATCCTAGGACCCCCCTGGATATGCTCAAGTCTGTCAGTATCCCACTCACAATGTGACCCTCTTCCCCCAGTGGAATCCTGAGGAACGCACTCTTCCTCGAGTGATCTGATCTGCACAGGACACAGCAGATTCCTTGGGTTCCTTGTTCTGAACATGACCATCCCAGTGCCAGGCGTATAGTGCGTACTCCAGAAATAATGAGTGCATAAAAAGATAACCATGATTCTCAAGCCAGTCCTGCCTAAACATTTCTCCCAAAGGCAAATAAGGCAGCTGTTTTGCAATTGGTAAAATATAGCAAAAGAGACACACCAGTTGCTCTGAGAATAAGGGAGCGTGTGGAGGCTATGGCTGGGACACCTCACCAGGTGCGCCTGGCACCCCTGCTTGGAGGGAGGGCTCTGTCCTCCTCTAAACTTTCAGTTCACTGGAATGAGCTGCTCCTCCCCAAAGGCAGCAACACTGGAAGATGAAGATATTTACAGAATAAAAACAAAACCCAAAAAACTGCATGTCCTTTTCCTGCCTTAGGACTTTGGCTTCAAGGGACAGAAAATTCAAAATGGCAGTGACCTAAATGTGAAAGACTGTCATTTAAACCAAGTGCAGAGGTAAGAGGTCAAGGCTGGAATGGCAACTCCACGGTCCCTGGGGACCCAGATTTGCTCTTGTTTCTCCACCACCTTGTTGGTCCCAAGTTCCCACCATCATGCCACCTGATTTCTAACAGAAAGCAGGAGGGAATAGAGGAAGGAAGAGGGTGAAGGTATGCTCCAGCGGTCTCAAGATTTCCAGAAGGCGCCCTTAACACTTCCATTTACATCTCATGGTTGGAACTTAGCTCTAGCTATGAGCGAGGCTGGGAAGTAAGGTTTTTATTCCAAGCAGCTTTGTACTCTGTTAAAGCCAAGGACTCTGTCAGTATGTAAGAGACAGGAAATGGATGCTGGAATGGGCAACCGGGATCTCTGTCAATGCTGCCAGGAAGGAAAAGCCGATTCTACAGTGTGAAGGCACAAGCAGGAAAATTAGAACGTGCCCTGCTGTGGTCTGGGCTACAGTCCTGGTAGGGATTTTGGAGAGGAAGACTTCAGTCCCTTAGTCACGTTGCCAGAGCATCTTCTGTGAAATTAACCAGACCAGATTCAGGATGTGATCTTGGTTTCCTGTAACTAAACTCCCAAACTGCACCTGCCCAGTTCTACCTCCTTCGTGTAGCAGCAACCTGCCACTCTCCTGCACTAGGACCACACCCAGCTCCCTGTCATTTCTAAACACGCTCAGGCCAGTTTAGTTCCCCTCCCTCCACACGTGCAGTTCCTGGTGCCTGGAAAGCACTTTCTTCCCCTCCTTGCATGAAAACTCCCAAACACTGAGCTTTCGAGTTGAAGCTCACAAGGACCTCCTCCACGGGTCCCACCATTCCCTCCTTTGTGATTGCTAGAAGCCTTCCTTAGATTTCCTTTGCTTTCTCTGTATGTGTTTTCCTCATCACCGACCACCCTATTTAAAACAGCAGCCCCCATTTCCCTCTAGACCCTTATCCTGCTCTATTTTTCTTTGTAGCAATTAATACCACCTAACATTTTAGGTATTCATTTTTTTCCATATGTTATTGTCAGTCTCCTCCCATTAGAAAGTAATGTTTCCAAACTCCTGGAAGATATTTAGCTTAGGGATTTCATGGAAAAATGGGGAGGAGGAGTTTCTTGGGATTCTCCAAATCATGTTATTCCTCTAAAAGATCGAAAAAATATTTTTTCATAACTTTACTTGTTTTAAAATGATAATGAGTGACTCAAATAATAAACAGGGGGCTTCCCTGGTGGCGCAGTGGTTGAGAGTCCGCCTGCCGATGCAGGGGACACGGGTTCGTGCCCCGGTCCGGGAAGATCCCACATGCCGCGGAGCGGCTGGGCCCATGAGCCATGGCCGCTGAGCCTGTGCTCCGCAACGGGAGAGGCCACAACAGCGAGAGGCCTGCGTACCGCAAATAATAATAATAATAATAAACAGGGAATCAGTTTTTCTGTGATACAATTATGCCAAAATTTCAGAGATGTTGTGTTTAAAAAACCTGACGTATTAAACAAATACAAGTTTTGTGCATCATGAACCAATGTGTTGTGATGAGACTACATATTTCAACAACATACAAAAATGATTTCTACCTGATATTTTTGATAAAAGATTAAAAGAGAACATTAACAGAAATTAAATACTTATTTATTCGTTATATGACAAATATTCCAGGTATAAAAACTTTTTCCTGTTGCATTGATTTGGTTAAGAGTCCAGAAGCATCTTTAAGTTGGGTACATGTTCCTTCATACATGCTCATTTCCTTAATAATGAAAATATTATTTGAGCGGCCTACTTTGTTCAGCTCAAATATTGCCTCAGAGAGGCCTCCTTGGGCTGCATGATTCAAAGCAGTAGCGCCCCACCCCTGTCTTCTCTTTCTCCATTCCTCCCTTACCAATAGGAGGTAAGTTCTAAGAAAAGAGGAGTGACCATTTGTAAGTTGCAACCAGGCCCTCAAAACTCTACAAGTTCAATGTGAGTCCACACTGCAAGTGGGCCAACCCTTAAAATGTTAGCAGTAGCAATAGTAATAACAGAGCTATTTCTTTTTAGCTCTTATTATGCACCAGGCGTCGTTTAAGTTTTTAAAATTAATGGTTTCTACGGGAGTAGATAGGATCATTATCCTTCGTTTTATTGAGAAGGTCCCAGAGAGGATAAATAACTTGCTCAAGGTCACGCAGCTAGTAAGTAGGAGAGCGAGGTGTTGAATCTAGAACACGTGCCTCCAAAGTACATACTCTTCACTCTGACATCTTACTGCCTCCAGAGCAATTTTATTCTACATACAACATGGTGTATGTTTCCAGGGGAAAGCTAGGTACGTACTCACTGCCTCTTCTCTGTGTTAGTTAAACCACACAGAAGAGGGGTGTGTTTGGTTTTGGGATCCACTAACTGGAGCCCTTGGAGAGAGGGTCCAGAAATAAACCATGAAAGGTGGGGCTGAGAGCCTGATGATGCTTGACCTGGGATGGAGAAAGCGTGTGATTGCTTCCTTACTTTCTTTAGGTCCTTGCTCAGGTCAGAGAGATGCTGTTTCTGATCACCATTTAAAATGGCAACCCCTAGGGCTTCCCTGGTGGCGCAGTGGTTGAGAGTCCGCCTGCCGATGCAGGGGACGTGGGTTTGTGCCCCGGTCCGGGAAGATCCCACATGCCGTGGAGCAGCTGGGCCCGTGAGCCATGGCCGCTGAGCCTGCGCGTCCAGAGCCTGTGCTCCGCAACGGGAGAGGCCACAACAGTGAGAGGCCCGTACCGCAAGAAAACAAACAAAATAAATAAATAAAATGGCAACCCCATCACCCTGGTCCTTCTCCTGTTTAATTTTCATCATAGCCCTTATTACCATTTTCTGACACATTTATTATTGACCAAAGTCATTGTCTTTTCTGACACATTTATTATTGACCAAAGTCATTTTCTGACACATTTATTATTGTTTCTGACACATTTATTATTGACCAAAGTCATTGTCTATCTCCCCCACTAGAGAGTAAACTCCATGAGTCCAAGGATTCTGTCTAGTACCATCTTTCCAGGGATGAGAACCGGGCCTGGTACAAAGTAGACATTCAATGTATTTGTTGAGTGAATAAATAAAATATGAGTCCCCAAATATTTTCATTTGTTGACATACTATTCTCTTCCTTGTCCAGGAGTAGATTCAATTAGTATATACCTAGAGTAATATCACAGTGAGAATTTTATATCCTAAATTTTCCACTGATATTGAGCTAGGCATATTTTTCTTTTTGCTGAATTTAAACTTTACCCTCCTCTTTCTTCTCCTATCTCCACTCTCCCAAAGGCAATTAATATTAAAAGTCTATCCTCCCACATCTTTCTCCCATATAATCATGTACCTGTATGACATGTACATGTAAGTTTTTTCATCGTTTTACAAATGGATATATTATATATCTCTTCCATTCTGCCTTTCTCACCTATGTATGCAAGTATATACTTAAAGATATACTTACATACATAGATATACTTCTATATCTATGAAGATATAGAATAAACATTTAAAAAGCCCACAACATACTTCATGGTATAACTGTTTCAGCAATGTATACATTTCTTATGGACAGGTATTTCAATTGTTTTCCATTTGTTGCCATTTCTATCAGTCCTGCAATTTGCATTCTTATATGTATATTCTTTTGACTCTGTGTTTTATTTCTATTTGTTATATTTTATAAAGTGGGATTTCTGGAATATTAAGGTGTGCAGTCAGAATGGATTTGCTAGATTACTTCCCCAAAGAGCTATAGCAATACACATTTCTGTCAGCAAAGGCCAAGAATGCCCTTTTCTCTCTGCAACCTTGTGTGGGGAAATAAACCTTCTCTGGATTTCTCAGTGCTCCTGTAAAATGCTCTAGCCTCCTGAGACAGAGAAATGTATTTGGTATAAAGACAGAATGTTTGCCTTCGCTTCTCCTAGGCACGTTTTGCTTTTCGTACACTGTGAGAATTAGATCTATAGCCATTTGCTAATTCCTCTAATCCAAAAGGATAACAAAATTTCTCTTATCTCCCCAAATGGGACAAATGACTATAATCTGGACTAGATCCCTAGGTTAAGCTTCCAAAGTGTCAGGAATACTGGATCACTATTTCCCTAGTGTTTACGTTTCAAAAGGGATGAAGCCCGAACCTTGGAGCCATCTCTTGGTAAAAGCCTGAGACACGTACCGGGCTTAGCTGGCCCCTGGAGAGAGATTTTTACATTCCAAAAGGTCAGAGTGAGCATCCAGGATCCTTCCTATCTCTTCTCCAAAGGGCAAAGGTTTTTCTCTCTCCTTCCCAGAGAGGAGGGAGGTGGCTGCCTCTCTCCTGTATACAAATGGAGGAAATACTTTTTTCCATCCCTTGTCTATGGAATGAAACCTGCCACTCACAAGAGAATTTTTATCAGCCCTCACAGCATTACCTGTGGGTCTAGGAGTCAGGGACTGACACTGCACTTTACTCTGACTGTTGATCTGGTTACATCAATAAAGAACTCTTTTCTCTGACCCAAGTGCTCATGCTTCTGCAGCATATATATATATACATATATATACATATATATATATACACACACACATATATATATGTATGTATGTGTATATATATATATATATGTGTGTGTATATATATATATATATAAAACAAAAACTGTGCAAGTGGGAAAACATTCCAGACCCTTCACAGTTTTGACACAGCATCCTGCCAGCACTGGGAATGTTCATTCTTTTTCACCTTTGCCAATCTAATGGGTGAAAACTGTCTTCTCACAGTCTTCTATTTTCCCTTCTATCGGTGAAATTGAACATATTCCATTTTAGACATTTCCGTTACCTCGCGTGTGCATCTGTGTGAGAATTGCCTTTTCATAAATTCTGCCCTTTTCCCAAAGTTTTCCTTGAAATCTTTCTTATCAGTTTGTATGGGCTGTTTTTATGGTAATAGAATAGCTCTGAATATAGGCTGACAGTGGCTCTCCAGCAAACGTTTTGCAAATACTTTTTCTTTCAGTCAACCTTTCAGCACGATATTTGTCCTCATCCTGCAATTCTTCCTGCATGCTTCGTCTGCTTTCTGTGTGCTGTCTAACAGGAAGAGGGTCCTTAATGCCTGCTACTTGCAGGTCCAAATGCTAAAGCGAGTGCCAACCTCTTAGTTGGTGAGACAGGGGCTAGAGTCACATGGAGAGAGGGTCCTTCCTGAGGGGCTTACTGTAGGGAGGATGTGTCCATTGAAAACCTCCTGTCTGACCCTGAGTCTGATATGGAGGAGGAAACCTGGAGAAAAAGACACAGTTTCTCTGCTAGAGACGCTACTCCCGAAAAGGGAGATCATGGTGGGGATGTCCCAACAGCTGGTCACTGCAGCTTGGGGCTTGGGATGCACACTCCACCCTGGGTTAGGAAGAACTTTGGCATCCTGACTCCTACTTTATCACGGGTCACCGGGCAGGCAGGCAGAGCCTGCCCCCTCTCCTCACTCCCCTGGAGCCAGGGGGTAGGTGCCCAGAAGAGCAAGCTGAGCAGGACCCACAGCCAGTGGTGCCAGCAGGCTGCGTTTGGACCAGAAATGAACAGGATGCGAAATGGGGCTGAAACCGCTGAGGCAGAGACCGGGGGAGCGGGGCCCAGTCGCCATGCTGGATGCTGAGAGCGGGAGATGGACGACGACGAGGCCCTGGGTATCCTTGGGGAGTGTGGTTCGAAAGATGGAGGAGGCACAGCCGAAACGCCACTCGGGGCCAACAGGCAGCCTGCCGGGCACATTCCTTCAGTAAAGTTTCTTTCTAAAAAGAAACCACATGGCAGCTGATCAGAGGTTGAGGTTTCTTTTCCAGATGTAAGCGCTGAGTGTACAGAAGTCAAGAGGAACCCGGGGCTTTATGAAACATGGATATTCCTCGCCCTTATTAAAACTTCCAGAAGCTAGTAAAGACCCAGTTTCTAGGGACAATTGGCCGGGACGCAGCTTGGGGTCCAGGAGGGCACGCCGACTCCCGAGAAACGTCGGCAACATCCATGGTGAGGCTGAGGGAATCTGCCGCTTGCCTGGGCTGTGGCTGGGGACTCGCCCACTGCCATTTTCCTGTCGGACCGCCAGTACACGTGTGGGGAGGCCTGGCTGCACGGTCTCCGAAATCTCATTCTTTCCATGTGTCTCGTTGGCGAGGTTTCCTGCCACCCTCCTGGAGACTGGACAGAGCTGGCAGCAAGAAAAGAAAGACAAGTCAGGGTCATGCTGCTCTAAAGAGGCATTTGGGGTTATTTTCATGAAGGGATGGGGTAGCCGTGAGGGTGGTGGGCCGGGCAGTAACTTTGCCTCTTGCCCAGATGTATAAATGGGAAGCATCAGACTACAGGCTGTCCAGCAGAACTTGCCATGAGGGTGGAAACAGTCCATATTTGCACTCTCAGATAGGCACACGTGGCTAGTGGGCAACTGGAGTGTGACTATTAGAACTGAGAAAGTGGATTTTTAAGTTTACTTGATTCTAATTAAAACTTGAACATAAGTAGCTAGCGTAGTGGCTAGTGGCTATCCTATCGGACGGCTCAGCACTAGAGCATGGGGGTCAGGAGTCTGGGCTCTAGAATGAGACAGAGAATCTTGTTTCCCTCACTTCCTAGCCCTGTGAACTTGGAGAAGCAACTTAACCTCTTGGTGCTTCCCTCTCCTTTTATCTAAGTTGAGGCTGGTGGTACCAACCTCTCAGCCTTAATGGGGGTGTTGACTATTCAAATACGGAAACACTAAACAAACACGTTCAAATAATTGTCACAGTCCTGAGAATCCACACCTGTCAGTCGAGGTGGAGCTGCCAGGAATTTTCAGGTAACGTAGGAGGCAGAAAGGGAAGGGATGCTTTCTGAGAAATGGGCTTGGAGAGAGTTCAGTTAATGAACTTCTATCTCTGGTGCTTCAGGGTTCCTGGCTGGTGAAGCGTGTTTCAAGAGGCTTTCCTGGGAGGTGACAAACTTAGGACGCTCCCCTCTGGGTGGGCTTTGTGTCTGAGAGTCGTCTCCAGGGCCAAGTCCTGAGCTGCTCAAGACTTTGACACATTCTAATGAGACCCCGGGGGGCAGCAGGAGTGGAGTGGTGTTGGAATCCATGTCCAGAGAGTCTTACTTGAGAGAAAGGAGAGGTGATACCAGAGGCTGGGGAAACTTTTTCCCAAGCTTGTAGTGTTGTCCTCAGGACCGGAAGGAGAAGTCAATCCAGACAACTTGCCTTTGGTCTAAAGCTACCCTAAGGCATCGGTGATGGTACTAGTCTAGGAAGCGGGTAGGTACAGAGGAGCCAAAAGCCTGGGAAGATGGCAAGGTCAGTCCCATTTTCCTGTCTTTTGCTGGGAACTTTTTCTTTTTTATTAGTTTAAAAAATTTTTGTTTTTAATTAATTAATTTACTTATTTTTGGCTGCTTTGTGTCTTTGTTGCTGTGCACAGGCTTTCTCTAGATGCAGAGAGCAGGGGCTACTCTTTGCGGTGGCTTCTCATTGCGGCGGCTTCTCTTGTTGCGGAACACGGGCTCCAGGTGCGCGGGCTTCAGTAGTTGTGGCACGTGGGCTCTAGAGTGCAGGCTCAGTAGTTGTGGCGCACGGGCTTAGTTGCTCCACGGCATGTGGGAATCTTCCCGGACCAGGGCTCGAACCTGTGTTCCCTGCACTGGCAGGCAGGTTCTTAACCACTGCGCCACCGGCGAAATCCTTTGCAGGGAACCTAGAAGCAAACTTCCAGCCTGGCTTATCAAGGAAAGTTTCAGGGTGAGGACAGGATTTCACAGCTAAGTGTTTTCTTAAATTCCACAAGTCAACTCCACCCCTTTGCCTGCAGGTGACCTTTAGTGTGTTCCTAAGGGCTGGGAGCTGTGTTAGGCCTTGGTGACTGGGTGACACAATGATGTCACTTGCCTTCTGTAATGTTGTGATTTATAATAAGAAATATATACTTGGTCTTCTTCCTCAAAGCTGTCTCTGGCACAGAGCTCCCCATACCCTTGGAATTTCCTAATTGGTGAGAGCAATGAAGATGTCTTTTGTTATGTTAATGAGGCAACCTTTGGAAAGCTTCTAAGGGTGGGGATTGGTCGCCAACCACCTGGTTGGAACTCAGTCCACACCCCACCCCCATCGGCCTACGAAGCCTCCATAAAACCCCTAAGGATGGGGTTCAGAAAGCTTCTGGGTTGGTGATTTGGGGAGAGTGGTGCACTTGGGGAGAGCAGGAAGCTCCGAGCCCTTTCCCCCCACCTTGTACTATGCGTCTCTTCCATCTGGCTGTTCCTGAGTTATATCCTTTTATAATAAACCAGTTGTCTAGTAAGTAAAATGTTCCTCTGAGTTATGTGAGCTACTCTAGCAAATTAATCAAACCCAAGGAGGGGCTGTGGGAAGCTCCCATCTATAGCTGGTCAGTCAGAAGCACAGGTGACAACCTGGACTTGTGATTGGTGTCTCAGGTGGGGAAGTGGGGGGTTAGTCTTGTAGGACTGAGCCCTTAACCTGTGGGATCCGATGCCATCTCCGGGTCGATAGTGTCAGCGTTGAGTTGAATTGTAGAACACTTAGCTGGTGCCAGACAGTTGCCTGGTGTAGGGAAAAAACCCACATGTTGGAACTGGGTGACAGAGTTGGACCTCCTAACTGGACTCCTGCTTCCAAGCCCCTCCATCGCCTCTCTGTCCAGCACACCTTGTGAGTTTGGTCTTCCCGGCAGCCCATTTCCCTCACGGTGCAGCCCTGTTCCTTACTACCTCCTCTCACTCCCACTCTAGGCCCACTCTGCTCTCCTGCTCAGTTCCCACAGGGTCCTCAGCTACATCTCATGCCTCTAGCCTCTCGCCTTTGGTCCTCATTCAGTATAATCTTCCATCTGTTCTCTGCCAGGAATGTCCTTCTTATCCAAATCCTGCCCATTGGCTTAAGGCTCTCTGCTCCTGAAATCTCTTCTACTGCCCTCGCTCCCATCCCCTCTCCTTACGTGGACTTTCTCAGCGCTTACATTTTGACCCTACACCGATCAGTAGGGCATTTGGTTCTGAATAAGGGAGTACCTCATTTGTCTCGCTGTCATAAAATCCTGCTCCTCCGGGCTTCCCTGGTGGCGCAGTGGTTGAGAGTCCGCCTGCCGATGCAGGGAACGCGGGTTCGTGCCCTGGGCCGGGAAGATCCCACATGCCGCGGAGCGGCTGGGCCTGTGAGCCATGGCCGCTGAGCCTGCGCGTCCGGAGCCTGTGCTCCGCAACAGGAGAGGCCACAACAGCGAGAGGCCCACGTACCGCAAAAAACAAAACAAAACAAAACAAAATCCTGCTTCTCCACTACCCACTCCACGCTCCCACCAACTCTAGCCTCCTGGAAGGGCTCTGGGACCCTGTGGAATGGGTGCAGCCTCTTCTCAGGAAAGAGCTTAAGACTTTTCTCCCACATGCTCATACAAACACCCCAGAGAAGCCCCCAAGATATATGCGGGGGGACGGGGAATCGGAGCACAGTCAGAGTTGAGGCAGGAGGCTCCGAAAGCCCCCGTCTGCCTCGCTAGATCCTCAGCAGGACTCTACAGGGCATTAAGCCCAGGTGATGCCATCAGGATCAAAGCCCAGTTGCAATACCTGGCAAACAGGGTCATTACTGTCATGCATCAGGATGCCAAAGATGGATCAGAAATGGCAATGTGGGGCTTCCCTGGTGGCGCAGTGGTTGAGAATCTGCCTGCTAATGCAGGGGACACGGGTTCGAGCCCTGGTCTGGGAGGATCCCACATTCCGCGGAGTGGCTAGGCCCGTGAGCCACAGCTGCTGAGCCTGCGCGTCTGGAGCCTGTGCTCCACAACAAGAGAGGCCGTGATGGTGAGAGGCCCCCGCACCGCGATGAGGAGTGGCCCCCGCTTGCCACAACTAGAGAAAGCCCTCGCACAGAGGCGAAGACCCAACACAGCAAAAATAAATTAATTAATTAATAAACTCCTACCCCCAACATCTTCTTTTAAAAAAATAAATAAAATACTTTAAAAAAATGGCAATGTGCTTCAACTGAATGACTAGTTTCCTCTGTTCTCTGGTAGTAACTTACTACCAGGTTAAGCTGTTTCTTGAGACGCTCTTGGACCTGAAGGTTAGGACCACATTGTCAACTCAGAGGATACTTGACTGTCTGTGTATTAATAGCAGAGTATGTGTCTCAGTTGTCAAAATGTTGTACCCACAGCATAAGGGCTACGAGGAAAGGTTCCCCTCTGATTTATAATTAATGTCTCAAGGTAGTGGTGGGAATAATAATTAGAACAACAGACCTGGGTTCAAATCTTTCTGCTATTAGACTCAAAGTCTAAAAGCCTCAGTTTCCTTATCTGTGAAATGGGGATAATAATGGTAACTACCTTATAGAATGTTGTGGGGATTAAGTGAAATCATGCATTTCAAACACTTAGCGCAGTTCCTGGGACAATGTAAGTGTTCAATAAGTGTTAGCCATGATTGATATTATGTGAAGAGTCCTGTCATAAGATAAATCTGTAGTAACAGAAGACAGACATTTTTTAGGTTTTAGTAGTAAGTACATGAAGGATACCTGGGTAGAAGTCTGTGAAGTTTTGGCTTTCTTGCTACCGCAGAAGTGAAGTGAGCCAAGGACACTGGTGGAATGTGACCCAGGGGTCTTGCTTTAGGACAGATGACCTGAGCATCACTTCTGGTTGCCCAAGTTTTGAGTTGCCTCTTGATGCTAATGGCATTGTGATGAGCTAAGCGTACACCGATGAAGTAAATAGTAATTGGGGTTGAGCACCTGTGGCTCATCAGCTCCCCCTAGAGGAAGGAGTGGGGTGGTGCTGGAAGGGGTTGCCAGGGGCCACTTGCTGATACCACATGGGCCGAGTGTGAGCTCTGGATCAGGGACATCTTGGATCTGGAGTTTGAAAGCCTCTTGCGCATGTACCTGCCTGTAATCTCTCTTCCAGGCGTGGTGAGACTTGTGAAAATAAACCCCAGCCCCTAGTCTGTCCTGCTTGCCGTGCCAGGGCGGGAAGAACACTCTGGATTGGGGGATAGTGGTAGTTGTTGCTCCGGGGGCTTCTGTGAGGGGGCTTAGGTCGCCGGTGAGCGTGGCCGTCTGCTGCCCTGTTGCACGCCCTGCCCTTTGCTGCTTCTAAAGAGGGCAAAGCCTGCCTGTGTGGGTGGGAAAGGTATTATTACTGGGGCTGTTGTGGTTATTGCTGCCACCACCACCAGTTACACAGGTGGAAAAGGGTATTGGTTGGGTCAGAAAACTGTCATCGAGTACTTAGATTCCTCTACTTAGATCAGAGAAGGAAAGAGAAAAGAAAAAAGACACTAATGGATCCTAAGAGACCAGAATGAACACTGAAGTGCATTTTGTCAGAAACAAAGGCCAGAGAAGGCAGTGAGATGTCCAGGGCTGCCATCTTCCTGGCAAGATACAACCCTTCCCCTGACCCCTAAGGCCATTTTTGGTGGCCGACTACGTGGTAGAGATCCTGCAGGTGCGGTCTGCACATTGTCCTGTGTAATCCTTGGGACAAACCCACGATGAAGGGGTCATTGTACCTCTTTTACAGTTAAGGCAAAGGAGCCTCAAAGACCTTAAGAGATTTGTCCGCTTTGATAGAGCTAGCAAATGGGAGAGTGAAATTTGAACTTGGTTCTGACTAGATCTAAAGTTTTCCAATTCATAACTTGGATGTTGCTTCCCAGGGCTCCATTTTCCTTCTCAGTAAAATGGGGGCGTGAAACTGGTTCTAAGGCCATCCTTCTAACGCCAGTGACCACAGGTGGCCATCAATAATTGAAAAAGGGAAAGTATAGGAAAGAATCCGGTTTGGTGAAACAGCAGTTCTGTCTGAGTAGAGTGATCCAGTCAAGAGGTGTGTCCCAGGGGCTGGCAGGGGGCACAGGCAACTTTGGGAGGAGAGTTCTGAGAAGGTAGGGATTGAGACACATAGAGTCTGTCTTCCTCAGGCCATTTGGGTCCCCTGGGAAGGACATTAAAGATGCTGTCCTTTCTTTTGCCACTCTGCCCTTTCTCCTAGCCATGAACCCTGGGCTCTCGCTCTTTCTTCCTCCCTAGGAAACAGGTGGGCCTGTCTACCTAGCTTTGGGCCACCAGACTGGACTCTCAGCTCTCAAAACTATGTTTTCCTTACCACTGGTTGCTTCTCCTTTTATGCCTCTTCACCACAGGCCCAGCATCAGCACTGGGGGGGTTCCTGGAAAAGTGGCTGGAGACTTCATCCCCTTGTCCGTGTCACCAGGCAGCTCTTGCTTCTCTGGGAACTATTGTGAATGACCCAAGTACAAAAGTGTAAATCAAAGCCTCCTGATGCTTTGAGAGCTTCACACTTTCTCTGAACTGGCAACATCAGCAGCTCTGTCTGCACCCACTGCACCAGGATGACTGTTAGGATTCAAACTGTCACCAGAGCTCCAGCAGACAGGATTCTCTGACCTCACCCATGATGCCAGAACATTCCATGGTCCAGCTCAGACTCATATCCAGCAACTGTAAGACCCTCCAAGACAGTTTCTTTTTTGCAGTAAAACCCCCCATGGATGTGCACTCATGAATCAATTTTATTAATGTATAATTTACAGATTAAAATGCATCTATTTTACCTGTGCATTTGGTGACTTTTGACGTATTTATACACCTGTATAATCAGCATCATGATCAATATAGAGAACATTTACATCATCCTAAAATGTTCCCTGTTCCCTTTCTCATTTTTCCATCCCTGGTCCTAGACATCCACTGACCTGCTTTCCGTCTTGATAGATTTGTCTTTTTTGTAGTTTCATATAAATGAAATCTTCCAGTATGTAGTCTTCTATGTCTGGCTTCCTTCACTCAGCACAAAAATGTTGAGATTCATCCATGCGCTCGCATGTATCCTAGGTCATTTTTTTTTCTTTCTTTTTTTTTTTTTTTAGTAATTTGCAGGTTTTATCAAAATGAATCAAAAAAAAAAAAAAAAAGAAAGAAAGAAAAGCAAAGGGTAACACAACCCCATATCCCAAAACTTTCTAGATATTTTAGTGCAAGAAATGCCATATCACTGAAGCACTTGAGGATTATCATGAAATCCTAGCAAAAAATGTAATCACCTCAGAAGTGGTAATAAAAAAGAGAAACAACCAGAGAGGCACACATTGTTATTTATTTATTTATGTTTTTGAATTTTATTTTATTTTTTTATACAGCAGGTTCTTATTAGTTATCTATTTTGGGTTTTTTTAAAGGATTTTTATACTATATTAAAAAACCACAAAATAAAAAAGGGATCAGTCGACATATATCTTAGAAGTCCTTCCGGAGTCTCTGTACCCACAGCCATGCAGGCTGCCTGTCGCCTTGCTCTCCGCTGCTCAGTCTGCAGCTTATTGAAGGATCGCTGGAGATGACTCAGGCTCTAGTTCTTGCAGTCACACTTGTTCTGCCAAATCCAAGACCCTGAATTTATCCAAATTGTAGAAACATGCTTTGACCACCCGTCCACCAAAATACCTCCCATTCAGATCAAAAACAGCTTTAATTGCTGATTCAACCCTCTCAAATTCTAAAAATATTCGTACTGCTTCATCATTAGGGGCACCAGGAATTTCAAATATCACACATTTTCCAACTTTGCCATATTTTTCACACTCTTCCTTGGTTTCAACTTCCAAGTCTTCATCTACCTCTCCTGCACCAACCATGTTCCTTAGTAGGACCACTTTAGTAGGACACTTATGTATTTCAGTTAATGGATTTGAATCCCACTTCCTGGTTGCATCTTTCTCAGTGGCGTCGCTCACGATGATCTTGCCTCCCCGCTTGCTGGTCTTCTCCCCTGACAGCGCTGTGCTCAAGCCCTGCTCGTGCTTCCCAAGACCCTGGCCTTCCCGGAAGCCGTACTTCTGCATGATTTTATCTGCTACTGTGCCACCCATGTTGGGGAGGAAGGAGTTGCCGGGGACGGTCGGGGATCTGGGTCTGTCTTCTTCCTCGTACACTGGGGGAGGGATAGCAGCTTTGGAAGACGGTGAGCGAGGTCTTGAATCCTCTGCATAAGGAAAGTCTCAGGGTAACTCTTTGTGTTTCTCTACAAGAGAAGTGGGTGGTGGAATGGCAGCTCCGCCCCTACTTCTCTTCTTCCTCTCTGGCTCATAATCTTCATCAGAATCTGAATCTGGTCGCCTGGAAAACCCCCTAGCTTCATGTCTGTCTTTACGCCTCTTTTCTCCCTCTTCTATTTCTGTCTTTCCAGCTCCCACTGTCTCTGTCGCTCCTCTCTTTGGCGCTTCACTACTTTCTCATAATCGTTAGGAAACATGGGATCATATTCATCAGCTAGGGGAATCAAAACTTCTCCTGCAGTGGGAACCGGATCCGTGAGGCCCGCTGCCACGTGCGGCGCGGTGTCCACAATCTGCCTCTGGTCTGAAGAGGCACCTGGCTTCGGGTCGATTACTGGGTCGAGGACTGTACTTTGTTTTGTCCTCCGGCTCTTCGCCTGAGTGATAGCTGCCTTCTTCACCTGGAGCTGAGACTACAGAAGTGTGAAGTTTTGGGACCAGGCTGCTGTTTTAGAGCCACTGGTCTCCACTCCCAGGTCATCGTACAGGGACATCTCAATTTAATGCCGGCCTGCCCGGCCGACGCTCCCAGGCCGCGGCGACGCACCGGGGCCGAGGCAACGCGGACTCGACGGGCTGGGCGCTGGGTGTCAGCCCCAGACGGCCGGACCTCTCCGGCGCCAACCCCTACGCTGAGTCCGCGGGGCCCCCGGCGGCGCCGTCATTTTTTTTTTTATTTTAATTGAGGTATAGTTGATGTACAATGTATGTAAGTTACAGGTGTATAACATAATGTTTCATAATTTTTAAAGGTTATACGCCACTTACAGTTATTATAAAATATTGGCTCTATTCCCTGTATGTACAATATGTCCCGGTAGCTTATTTCTTTTATACGCAGTAGTTTGGTACCTCTTAATCCCCTACCTATATGTTGCCCCTCCCCTCTTCCCTCTCTCCACTGGTAGCCGCTAGTTTGGTCTCTATATCTGTGAATCTCGTTTTTGTTATGTTCACTAGTTTGTTATATTTTTTTAGATTCCACATGTAAGTGGTAGCACACAGTATTTGTCTTTCTCTGTCTGATATTTCACTTAGCATAATTTCCTCCAAGTCCATCCATGTTGTTAAAGGTCATTTTTATTATTGCCGAGTAGTTTCAGTTGTAAGGATATACGTCAATTTGTTTATCCATTCCCCTGTTAATGGACAGTTGGATGGTTTCTAGTTTTTGACTACTATGAATAAAATTGCTATAACATTTACATACTAATCTTTGTGTAGACATGTGTTTTAATTTCTTTTGGGTAGCAGCCAGGAGTGGAATTGCTGAGTCTGTGGTACGTATGTGCTTAACTTTATAAGAAATTTGTGTTAGGTTTTGTCAGATACTTTTTTTTGCATCTATTGAGCAAATCATGTGGGTTTTCTTCTTTGATTGTTAATATGGTGAAATACAATAATTGAAATTCAAACGTTAAATATTCAAACACTTGATCCATGCTGATTAACCTTTTCTATACATTGCCTGACTTGATTTCTTAAAATTTTGTTACAGATTTTTGCAATCCTATTATGAAGGATGTTGGTCTCAGTTTTTCATTTCTTTGCAATGTGTTTGCCTGGTTTAGGTATCAAGATAATGTTGGTCTCATAAAATGACTTGGGAAGTGTTCTCTCTTCCTCTGTTCTCTGGTAGAATTGGTATTATTTCTTCCTTAAATGCTTGATAGAATTTATCAGTAAAGATATCTGGGTCTGGAAGTTTCTTTGTTAGAAGGTTTTAAATTACAAATTGATTTTTTTTTTTCTATTTTTTGGCCATGCCACGCAGCATGCGGGATCTTAGTTCCCCAACCAGGGGTCGAACCCATGCCCCCTGCAGTGGAAGCGAGGTGTCTTAACCATTGGACTGCCAGGGAATCCCACAAATCAGTTTTCTTTAACAGATATTGAGATACTCAGATTTCCTATTTCTTCTTGAGTCAGTTTTATTAATTTCTATCTTTCAAGACATTTGTCTATTTCATCTAAGTTGCTGAGTTTATTGGCAAACATCTTTTCACAGTCTTCTCTTATTGTCCCTTTAATGACTTTAAAGTTAGTAGTGATGTTCCCGCTATCATTTCTGCTATTGGTAATTGTGTTTTTTTTTCTTTTTAACTTGATCAGTCTGGCTAAGGGTTTGTCAAATTTGTTGATATTTTGTTTGTTTGACCATATTCTATTTCATTGATTTCTGTTTACTTTGGTGAAAGTTTAGACAATTAATCTTAGACATTTCTTGTTCTTGTCCTGTTTTATTGTTAACTTTTTAAATGTATAGAAATGTATACCGTAGGAAGTGAGAATTTCCCATAACCCATTCCCCCCGGAGGTAACTGCCTTTCTACCAATGTGCTGATCACCAAAGACATACTAAAGGACTTGACATCCCACTAATCCACCACATGCCTTTGAACATGGGTGCCTTTGCTCCTGACATTCCTTCAGAAAGGAATACTCTCCCCAACATTCTCCACCTGGTGAATTCATAGTTATTAAGGTCCATCTCAAATACCACGTCCTCCTTGAAATTTCCTTCAGTTCTTCCAATCAGAGTTCATTCTCTTCTCTGTGTACCACTGGACTCTGCATGATTGTACTATATTGATCATTGGAAGGGTAGAATTTGAATATGGTCCATTTGTTCCAAAGTCCACACTTTCGTGTGCTATGCTGCTTCCTTGGCATTTTTCTATTGGATTTTAGAGCAGTTTTCTATAATTCTTGACTTACTATACTCTTTCTGTTTGTTTGTTTTAATTGAGGTATAATTCACATTACATAAAATTCTCCTTTTTAAGGTGCACAATTATTACAGGATTTTAATCTCAAATTTCTTCATGTAAAGAATTATATTCATCTTAGTATTTCCAGTTCCTGGTACAGCACTTAACACTCAATATAAGACATTCAGTAAATGTTTCCTGAATTAAGGAAATAAGTGTTTACCATATGTTCTCTGCTGGTATTTCTCAAATTCAGTGTGCATACAAATCACCCAGGGAGACTGTTAAAATGCAGATTCTGATTTGGAAGTGGAATCTGAGATCTAAACTTCTAACAAGCTTTTTACATGATGCCTATGCTGCTGACCTGAGGACCACACTTTGTTCTATTTGTTTGTTTTTTATTTTATTTATTTATTTTTTTAATGTTTTTATTGGAGTGTAATTGCTTTACAATGGTGTGTTAGTTTCTGCTTTATAACAAAGCGAATCAGCTATACATATACATATGTTTCCATATCTCTTCCCTCTTACGTCTCCCCACCTCCCACCCTCCCTATCCCACCCCTCTAGCTGGTCACACAGCACTGAGCTGATCTCCCTGTGCTATACGGCTGCTTCCCACTAGCTATCTGTTTTACATTTGGTGGTGTATATATGTCCATGCCACTCTCTCACTTTGTCACAGCTTATGCTTCCCCCTCCCCGTGTCCTCAAGTCCGTTCTCTAGTAGGTCTGCGTCTTTATTTCTGTCTTGCCCCTAGGTTCTTCATGACCATTATTTTTTTTTTTAGATTCCATATATATGTGTTAGCATACGGTATTTGTTTTTCTCTTTCTGACTTACTTCACTCTGAATGACAGACTCTAGGTCCATCCACCTCACTACAAATAACTCAATTTTGTTTCTTTTTATGGCTGAGTAATATTCCATTGTATATATGTGCCACATCTTTTTTTTTTTTTAACATCTTTATTGGGGTATAATTGCTTTACAGTGGTGTGTTAGTTTCTGGTTTATAACAAAGTGAATCAGTTATACATATACATATGTTCCCATATCTCTTCCCTCTTGCATCTCCCTCCCTCCCACCCTCCCTATCCCACCCCTCTAGGTGGTCACAAAGCACTGAGCTGATCTCCCTGTGCTATGCGGCTGCTTCCCACTAGCTATCTACCTTACGTTTGGTGGTGTATATATGTCCATGCCTCTCTCTCGCTTTGTCACAGCTCACCCTTCCCCCTCCCCATATCCTCAAGTCCATTCTCTAGTAGGTGTGTGTCTTTATTCCCGTCTTACCCCTAGGTTCTTCATGACATTTTTTTCCCCTTAAATTCCATATATATGTGTTAGCATACAGTATTTGTCTTTCTCTTTCTGACTTACTTCACTCTGTATGACGGACTCTAGGTCTATCCACCTCATTACAAATAGCTCAATTTCGTTTCTTTTTATGGCTGAGTAATATTCCATTGTATATATGTGCCACATCTTCTTTATCCATTCATCTGTTGATGGACATTTAGGTTGCTTCCATGTCCTGGCTATTATAAATAGAGCTGCAATGAACATTTTGGTACATGACTCTTTTTGAATTATGGTTTTCTCAGGGTATATGCCTAGTAGTGGGATTGCTGGGTCATATGGTAGTTTCTATTTTTAGTTTTTTAAGGAACCTCCATACTGTTCTCCATAGTGGCTGTATCAACTTACATTCCCACCAACAGTGCAAGAGGGTTCCCTTTTCTCCACACCCTCTCCAGCATTTATTGTTTCTAGATTTTGTGATGATGGCCATTCTGACCGGTGTGAGATGATATCTCACTGTACTTTTGATTTGCATTTCTCTAATGATTAGTGATGTTGAGCATTCTTTCATGTGTTTGTTGGCAATCTGTATATCTTCTTTGGAGAAATGTCTGTTTAGGTCTTCCGCCCATTTGTGGATTGGGTTGTTTGTTTTTTTGATATTGAGCTGCATGAGCTGCTTGTATATTTTGGAGATTAATCCTTTGTCAGTTGCTTCGTTTGCAAATATTTTCTTCCATTCTGAGGTTTGTCTTTTCGTCTTATTTATGGTTTCCTTTGCTGTACAAAAGCTTTGAAGTTTCATTAGGTCCCATTTGTTTATTTTTGTTTTTATTTCCATTTCTCTAGGAGGTGGGTCAAAAAGGATCTTGCTGTGATTTATGTCATAGAGTGTTCTGCCTATGTTTTCCTCTAAGAGTCTGATAGTGTCTGGCCTTACATTTAGGTCTTTAATCCATTTTGAGTTTATTTTTGTGTATGGTGTTAGGGAGTGTTCTAATTTCATTCTTTTACATGTAGCTGTCCAGTTTTTTTTTTATGGTTTTTATTCATCAATTTGATAATATGGTGTATCACATTGATTGATTTGTGTACATTGAAGAATCCTTGCATCCCTGGGATAAATCCCACTTGGTCGTGGTGTATGATCCTTTTAATGTGTTGTTGGATTCTGTTAGCTCTTCTCTAAATGTTTGATAGAATTCGCCTGTGAAGCCATCTGGTCCTGGGCTTTTGTATGTTGGAAGATTTTTAATCACAGTTTCAATTTCAGTGCTTGTGATTGGTCTGTTCGTATTTTCTATTTCTTCCTGCTTCAGTTTCGGAAGGTTGTACATTTCTCAGAATTTTTCAATTCCTTCCAGGTTAGGACCACACTTTGAATTGCGACGCTCTAAGGTACCTTCTCTCTAGAGTAAAGGTAGTTCTCCTGAACGTACGCAAGGGGGCGCAATGGGCAAACATTTCTACTGCTATTTATAACAAAGTAGTGAATGAATTCCTGTGACATGCTTTTTGGCAGCTGTTTTGCTAATTATTATTTATTTCATGGAACAGGCACAGTAGATAGCTCAGTATACTAAAAATAGACTTTCCTTTAAGCCGTGTGTTTTGAAGAATTTGCCACGATTATGCTCATAGAAACTGGAAACCCTCACAATCTGTTATTAGAAGTGTCAAATAAGAATAGCACTAAAAAATTATTAGATATGAGAGATCTGAAAGATGTGAAAATGATAATAATAGTGATAATAAAAGTAATAATGATAATATCAGTCATTTATCGATACCTATTAAGTGTGTAGTATTGTACTAGCTGTCTCACATGAATGGTTTCATTTAATCCTCACAACCACCCCATGAAATAGGTAATACTGCCCTCATTTTACAGGTAAGAAAATTGATGCTTAGAGAAATTAAATAAAATGCCCAAGTTCTGGAAGTCATAATTGGAAGGGTAGAATTTGAACATGCTCCATCTTTTTCTTTTTTAATTAATTTATTTATTTTTTGAATTTTATTTATTTTTTTATACAGCAGGTTCTTATTAGTTATCTATTTTATACACATCACTGTATACCTGTCAATCCCAATCTCCCAATTCATCACACCACCACCACCACCCCACCTCCCAGCCACTTTCCCCACTTGATGTCCATACGTTTGTTCTCTACGTCTGTGTCTCTCTTTCTGCCCTGAACATGCTCCATCTTTTTCCAAAGTTCACACTCCTGTGTGCTGTGCTGCTTCCTCAGAATTTTCTTTTCTTTTTTTGTGGGGGGAGGATTTTCTTTTGGTGTTTAGAGCAGTGATCTACGATTCTTGATTTGCCATACGCTTTTTAAAACTTGAGATATGATTCATATGGCACACATATGAATCTAAAGTTGGTTGTTGAATAAACGAAGATACTGCCATGACTTTCTTGATACCTAGGATTCACCTTATTAGAAACAAGCACACAGTTCTAAAGCACACAGTTCACTGGTTGTTAGTATAATAAATACAAGGTTGTGCAACTATTGTCATATCTAATTCCGGAATATTTTTGTCACCCCCTAAGAGAAATCCATACTCATTAGCAGTCTCTCCTCATTTTCCCCTTCCACAGCCCCTGAGAACCACTAATTTACCTTCTATCCCTATGAATTTGTCTATTCCAGGCATTTCACATAAGTGTAATCATGCAACTCGTGGCCTTTTGTGTCTGGCTTTTTTCACAGAGCATAATGTTTTCGGAGTTCATCCATATTGTAGCATGTGTCAGTCCTTCCTTTTTATGTCTGAACAATATTCCAAAGTATAGACATACCACATTTTGTTTATTCATTTATCAATGGATAGACATTTGGGTTGTTTCCGTTTTATAGCAATTATGAATAATGCTGCTATGAACATTTAGATATACATTTTTGGACAAACATAAATTTTCAATTCTCTTGGGTAAATACCAGAGAGTGGAATTGCTGGATTATATGTTAACTCTATGTTCAGCTTCTTGAGGGACTTCTAGATGGTTTTCCTCAGTAGCTGCACCATTTTATATTCCCACCAGCAGTTTCCTCCATATAATTGTCGTTGTTGATTTACCATGATTTGGTGATCATGAATTAATTGAAGGGGAGATAATCAAATTCTCAAACATGTTTCAAAATGAGATGCCTTTTAATTTTTTAAAGTGATGAGTGGGCTTCTGCCTACTGCTGTGGAAAGAACACTGAACTGGGCTTCTTCATTAACTATCGTTCTCTATGATTAACTGTGTGACCCATATTATGATCTAGTCCTTCAGACTCTCAGCTGTAGATCTGGGATAATAAAACCTGCCTTGCTTCCCTGGTGGTACTGGCATGAAGTTAAAACCAAATAGCTAAGGCAGAAGAAAGCACTTTCACAAATGAAAGAGTTGCCAAAATTAATGAAGTTTAAGCACCAGTGCCCCTCTTTTGCCTTGGCCCTTTCAAGGCCCCGGTCTCTGGCCACTCTGTAACCCTTCTCCTCTAGTGGCACTGGGGTGGCACTGGAGTGGACAAGGACATGCTGAGTCACAGCTAAAGGTAAGTTCAGCTGGGCTCTATGGGACTTGTTTCTAATAAGGCGAATCCTAGGTATCAAGAAAGTCATGGCAGTATCTTCGTTTATTCAACAACCAACTGTATTGCATCTAGTACCTGTACTAAGTGCTGGGAATACAATTTTTTTTTTTTTTTTTGGGGTTCGCGGACCTCTCACTGTTGTGGCCTCTTCCGTTGCGGAGCACAGGCTTCGGACGCGCAAGCTCAGTGGCCATGGCTCACGGGCCTAACCACTCCGCGGCATGTTGGATCTTCCCGGACCAGGACACGAACCTGTGTCCCCTGCATCGGCAGGCGGACTCTCAACCACTGCGCCGCCAGGGAAGCCCAAGGGAATACAATTTTTAAAAAGGGTAGTTGGAATTTAATATAGCCTTCTGGGACACCAATTGACAGAGCACACTTATTGATAAAATAAGCAAATATAGAAGAATTACATAACATGAATGATAAGCCTGAAAAAATAGATATATATCGAACAAATAGAATATGTACTTTTTTTATATGTGCAACATTACGTTTCTGCCTCTGTATACGCTGCATTGTGCTCACCACCAAAAGTATAGTTTCCATCTGTCACCATTCAGTTGATCCCCTTTACCTGTTTCACCCTCCCCCCACTCCCCTTCCCCTCTGCTAACCACTACTCTTTTCTCTGTATTTATTTGTTTGTTTTTATCTGGTTTGGTCCATTCATTTATTTAAAACCATGTTTTATCTTCTACATATGTGTGAAATCATATGGTATTTGTCTTTCTCTGTCTGACTTATTTTACTTAGCATAATACCCACAAGGTCCATCCACTTTGTTCAAATGGCAAGATTTCATCTTTCTTTTATGGCTGAGTAGTATTCCATTGTGTGTGTATGTATATATACACACACTTCTTTATTCACTCATACATTGATGGGCACTTAGGTTGTTTTCATACCTTGGCTATTCTAAATAACGCTTCAATGAACATAGGGGTGCATGTATCTTTTCAATTAGTGTTTTCATATTCTTTAGATAAATACCCAGAAGTGAGATAGCTGGATGATGTAGTAGTTCTGTTCTTAATTTTTTGAGGCACCTCTTTACTGTTCTCCGTAGTGGCTGCACTAATTTACGTTCCCACCAACAGTGTGTGAGGGCTCCCTTTTCTCCACATCGTCTCCAACATTTTTTATATCTTGCCTTTTTGATAATAACCATAGAATATGTACATTTGGATTGTACCTTGTATATTTATTAATATTGGCCATGTTCTAGGCCACAGAAAAAGATCAATTTATTCCAAAGATTATTTTATTCAGTATCATGCAGACTATGTTCTGTAATTATAATGCAATAAAATTAGAAATCAATAACAATAAAAGAGTTAAAAAACTTTCTTTTTTCTGGAAACCAACAAACAACAAAAACAAATCAAAACCAAAAATAGTCCCCCAAATCCTTGGGTTAAAAACATCATCATATGTCAAAATGCATGAGGCACAAAGTAGTATTTAGAGGGAAAAATTATAGTTTGAACAAATTTATTAGAAAGCAGGACCATTTGAAGGAAAATAAAGCATTCAACAAGAATAGTTTGAAGAAGACAACTGAGCAAACTCTACTCATGGGGTTCTGACTTATATGTACACAGGATGCTGAGTGAGCCCAGTGGAGGTGCATCTAACCTGCGGGGATCACATGTGAGCTGTTTGATGGAGTATAAGGAATCAGATTAAGATATCTGGGAAAAGCAAAGAGCAAGTGCGCTGAGGTGAGAAGCAGCCAGTGGTTGTGCCCCACTGCAGGGAACGGTTCCTATGGAGAGGAGGTCAGAGAGAAGGCAAGGGTTATGTCAGACCATGAAAGCTTTGTTGTGAAATAAAAGGAAGGCATAACACATTTTTTAAAATAAAAGGATGATGATTTCAAATAAGAGTTTGAGCTCCAGGGTCAGATGATGCTGAGTTTGAATCTCACTTATGCAAACTGTGGGGTTCTAGCTGTGTGCTCATGGGCCAGCCATTTAACCTCTGCAAGCCTCAATGTCCTCATCTTTAAGTAATAATAATAGCTACCTGATAAGCGTATTGGTGTATAAAGCACTTAGCACAGTGCCTGACATAGACTTAGGATTCATCTGTTGTTCCAGTGTAATTGTTCATAGCACACCCTTTCATGATCAAAAGTGTCTCTGTCTGGACTTCCCTGGTGGCGCAGTGGTTGAGAGTCCGCCTGCCGATGCAAGGGACGCGGGTTCGTGCCCCGGTCTGGGAGGATCCCACATGCCACGGAGCGACTAGGCCTGTGAGCCATGGCCGCTGAACCTGCGCGTCCGGAGCCTGTGCTCCGCAGCGGGAGAGGCCACAACAGTGAGAGGCCCGCGTACCACAAAAAAAAAAAAAAAAAATAGTGTCTCTGGCTGATAAGTTATGTGGTCACATCAAGTTGGCACTCAGTATGTCACCTCTATGTGTGCGTGTGATCTTTAGAAAGATCATCCTGGATGCACACTGGAGCCTGGATTTGAAGGACACTAGACTAAAGACAGAGGGGTCACTTAGGAGGGACCTGAACCAGGCAGATGAGGACAGACTGGAGAGTTCCAGAAGAGAGGTGTATTTTTTAAAAAGGACGCAGCTTTTATACAACTGGTGACTACTAAGATGCTTCTAGGCTTCATTAATATTCCTGACTTAGAGGACCAAGTGGGTGGTGACAGGGAATTCACCCCAGTGGATCCAACAGAAGGAAGCACATATTCGGGATGCAGGCATGTGGGATGGTGAGTTTTGGATGCGTCAACTTTAAAGACGTCTGGGGGATTGCAGCATGGAGGGGATCATTAGAGAGTCAGAAAGCAGAATCTGAAGTTCAGGGAGTGGCCAGGTCTGGAGATGGAAATATGGGTCTTACCTGTATGTGTGAGCAAACGAGATGACTCAGGGAGAGAAGTGAAAAGTGGGATGAGATGAGGGCTGAAGAGCAAGCCCCGAGGAACCCTGCCAGGTAGGCATCCGTGAAGGATGCTGTTGCCCGGGAGCTTGGGAAAGCCAGGAGAAATAAGGGTCAGAGCAGACAAAGAGGGCAGAGTCTCAAGGTGCAGTGAGCTGTCAGTGGCATCAGTTCTATGGAGAAGTTGGATATGAGGAGGGCACAGAAGTGCCATTGGGTTCTGCCTGTGACGTCACGGCTGCTTTGGGAAGAAAGTTTCTGAGGAGTGGTGGGGTGGAAGCCGGTTGCAGAAAGTTTAGTTTGAATGGATGGCAGCTCAGGAGGAATGAAGAGTTAAGTTGTACTTATAACGTTTCTCAGACTCGTAGATTCAAGTCAAATCCATAATTCTGATAATTAAAAGAATCCCTTAGTTCTGGTATAATTCTTGTGGCTGACGAATGAGCACCCCTAGTTGCTGCTCATTGTGTGCTGATATCGTGCCGGACACCCTGGCCACAGTGTCTGGTGTGACAATCCCAGCGAGGGGGTGAGGAAGGTGTCCCTCGACAAATGCAGAAACTGAAGTTCAGAGGCTCTACGTGACCTGCTCAATGTCACAAAACTACCCAGTCCCCGAACTGCAAATCACACTCATCTCTGATCCACCCCAAGTCCAGTTCATTCCTCTGAACCTCAACTCCAACCTCAGAACCTTCCCTCTTTTTTTAAACTGTCTGAAAAAGAAATTCAAAAACCCCTACTACGTAGTAACCACTTTTAAAAATAAAAATGCAGAAAGTTCTCATAGCTACTGATGGAACCAATCACCTGTTCGTCACGGTATAACCTGGGGACCTCAGAAATGTGAAAAGCATTAAAAAAAAAAATCACTGTGCTTTCTTGTGCTGAAAGGGAACAGTGGAAAATGACCTGTCTTTCCTACCTGAGCCCCCACCCCCCGCTTTAGGGGAAACAAGGAAACTTTGTGTATCTTTCAGTCCCAGAAAAGGGGGGCCTTGTCTGTGAGTAAAATAGCAAGTTTCATCTTAACCTTCAAGAACGATGTCTTTTCATGTCTTCATGGGGTACCTGAAGCCCTGCCAACCTCATGAGTGAGAAACCAGACCCACTCACCCTGGCCTGTCCACACCAGTCCCCACCACATCGGAGGCTCTTTCAGGGGTGTGAGTGCACCCTCGTCCTTGGGGAGCCATTCGTATGTTATTCTCTACAGCACATGCGTGCTCTGTACAGCCTTTTCTATGTATGGAACACTTCATAATATGGTCCCAAAGGCACTGCTTAAAAAATATAAAGAAGAGTAAGACTAATATTTTCAAGAGAAAAAAAACCTTTTTTTTTTTAAATAGATCTTTATTGGGGTATAACTGCTTCACAATACTGTGTTATTTTCTGTTGTACAACAACATGAATCAGCCATATGCATACATATATCCCCATATCCCCTCCCTCTTGCGTCTCCCTCCCACCTTTCCTATCCCACCCCTCTAGGTCGTTGCAAAGCCCCGAGCTGATCTCCCTGTGCTGTGCAGCTGCGTCCCACTAGCCATCCATTTTACATTTGGTAGTGTATATATGTCTATGCCACTCTCTCACTTTGCCCCAGCTTCCCCTTCCCCCACCCGTGTCTTCAGATCTATTCTCTATGTCTATGTCTTTATTCCTGCCTTGCCACTAGGTTCATCAGTACCATTTTTTTTTTTTTTTAGATTCCATATATATGCATTAGCGTGCGGCATTTGTTTTTCTCTTTCTGACTTACTTCACTCTGTATGACAGTCTCTAGGTCCATCCACCTCACTACAAGTAACTCAATTTTATTTCTTTTTATGGCTGAGTATATATGTATATACACATATATTCCATTGTATATATGTGCCACATCTTTATCCATTCATCTGTCAATGGACATTTAGGTTGCTTCTATGTCCTGGCTATTGTAAATAGTGCTGCAATGAACATTGTGTTACATGACTCTTTTTGAATTATGGTTTTCTCAGGGTATATGCCCAGTAGTGAGATTGCTGGGTCATATGTTAGTCTATTTTTATTTTATTTTATTTATTTTTTTGTGGTACGCGGGCCTCTCACTGCTGTGGCCTCTCTCGTTTTGGAGCACAGGCTCCAGATGCACAGGCCCAGCGGCCATGGCCCACGGGCCCAGCCGCCCCGCGGCATGTGGGATCTTCCCGGACTGGGGCACGAACCAGTGTCCCCTGCATCGGCAGGCGGACCCTCAACCACTGCGCCACCAGGGAAGCCCCTATTTTTAGTTTTTTAAGGAACCTCCATACTGTTCTGCATAGTGGCTGTATCAATTTACATTCACAATCAGCAGTGCAGGAAGGTTTCTTTTTCACCATACCCTTTCCAGCATTTACTGTTTCTAGATTTTTTGATAATGGCCATTCTGTGAAGTGATACCTCATTGTAGTTTTGATTTGCATTTCTCTAATAATTAGGGATGTTGAGCAGCTTTTCATGTGCCTCTTGGCCATCTGTATGTCTTCTTTAGTGAAATATCTATTTAGGTCTTCCACCCATTTTTTAATTGGATTGTTTTTTTTTTTTGGATATTGAGCTCCATGAGCTGTTTGTATATTTTGGAGATTAATCCTTTGTCCGTCGTTTCATTTGCAAATATTTTCTCCCATTCTGAGGGTTGTCTTTTCGTCTTGTTTATGGCTTCCTTTGCTGTGCAAAAGCTTTTAAGTTTAATTAGCTCCCATTTGTTTATTTTTGTTTTTATTTTCATTACTCTAGTAGGAGGTAGGTCAAAAAAGATCTTGCTGTGGTTTATGTCATAGAGTGTTTTTCCTATGTTTTCCTCTAAGAGTTTGATGATGTCTGGCCTTACATTTAGGTCTTTAATCCATTTGGAGTTTATTTTTGTGTGTGGTGTTAGGGAGGGTTCTAATTTCATTCTTTTACGTGTAGCTGTCCAGTTTTCTCAGCACGACTTACTGAAGAGGCTGTCTTTTCTGCATTGTATGTTCTTGCCTTCTTTGTCAAATTAGGTGACCATGTGTGTGTGGGTTTATCTCTGGGCTTTCTATCCTGTACCATTGATCTATATTTCTGTTGTGCCAGTACCATATTGTCTTGATTACTGTAGCTTTGTGGTGTAGTTTGAAGTTGGGGAACCTGATTCCTCCAGCTCCGTTTTTCTTTCCCAAGATTGCTTTGGCTATTCGGGGTCTTTTGAGTTTCCATACGAACTGTAAAATTTTTTGTTCTAATTCTGTGAAGAATGCCATTGGTAGTTGGACAGGGATTGCATTGAATCTGTAGGTTGCTTTGGGTAGTATAGGCATTTTCACAATGTTGATTCTTCCAATCCAAGAACATGGTATATTTCTCCATCTGTTTGTGTCATCTTTGATTTCTTTCATCCGTGTTTTATAGTTTTCTGAGTACAAGTCTTTCACCTCCTTAGGCAGGTTTATTCCTAGGTATTTTATTCTTTTGTTGCAGTGGTAAATGGGATTGATTCCGTAATTTCTCTTTCCAATTTTTCATTGTTAGTTTATAGGAATGCCAGAAATTTCTGTGCATTAATTTTGTATCCTGCAACCTTACCAAATTCATTGATTAATTCTAGTAGTTTTCTGGTGGCACCTTTAGGATTTTCTATGCATAGTATCATGTCATCTGCAAACAGTGACAGCTTTACTTCTTCTTTTCCAATTTGTATTCCTTTTATTTCTTTTTCTTCTCTGATTGCCGTGACTAGGACTTCCAAAACTATGTTGAATAAGAGTGGTGAGAGTGCACGTCCTTGTCTTGTTCCTGATCTTAGTGGAAATGCTTTCAGTTTTTCACCATTTAGTATGATGCTTGCTGTGGGTTTGTCGTATATGGCCTTTATTACGTTGAAGTAGGTTCCCTCTATGCCCATTTTCTGGAGAGTTTTTATCATAAGTGGGTGTTGAATTTTGTCAAAAGCTTTTTCTGCACCCATTGAGATGATTATATGTTTTTTTTTCTTAATTTGTTAACATGGTGTATCACATTGATTGATTTGCATATATTGAAGAATCCTTGCATCCCTGAGATAAATACCACTTGATCATGGTGTATGATCCTTTTAATATGTTGTTGGATTCTGTTTGCTAGTATTTTGTTCAGGATTTTTGCATCTATGTTCATCAGTGATATTGGTCTATAATTTTCTTTTTTTGTGATATCTTTGTCTGGTTTTGGTATCAGGGTGATGGTGGCTTCGTAGAATGAATTTGGGAGTGTTCCTCCCTCTGCAATTTTTTGGAAGAGTTTGAGAAGGATCGGTGTTAGCTCTTATCTAAATGTTTGATAGAATTCGTCTGTGCATCCATCTGGTCCTGGACTTTTGTTTGTTGGAAGATTTAAATTACAGTTTCAATTTCATTACTTGTGATAGGTCTGTTTATATTTTCTAATTCTTTTTTTTTTTTTTTTTTTTTGTGGTATGCAGGCCTCTCAGTGTTGTGGCCTCTCCCGTTATGGAACACAGGCTCTGGACGCGCAGGTTCAGCGGCCATGGCTCACAGGCCCAGCCGCTCCGTGGCATGTGGGATCTTCCCGGACCGGGGCATGAACCCGTGTCCCCTGCATCGGCAGGCGGACTCTCAACCACTGCGCCACCAGGGAAGCCCCTATATTTTCTAATTCTTCCTGGTTCAGTCTTGGGAAATTGCACCATGCCAAGAATTTATCCATTTTTTCGTGGTTGTCCATTTTATTGGCATATAGTCATTTGTAGTAGTCTCTTATAATCCTTTGTATTTCTGCAGTGTCAGTTGTGATTTCTCTTTTTTCATTTGTAATTTTATTGATTTGTGTCCTCTCCCTTTTCTTCTTGATGAATCTGGCTAAGTGTTTATCAGTTTTGTTTGTCTTCGCAAAGAACTAGCTTTTAGTTTTATTATTTGCTATTGTTTGCTTCATTTCTTTTTCATTTATTTCTGATGTGATCTTTATGATTTCTTTCCTTCTACTGACTTTGGGTTTTGTTTGTTCTTCTTTCTCTAGTTGCTTTAGGTGTAGGGTTAGATTGTTTACGTGAGATCTTTCTTGTTTCTTCAGGTGAGATTGAATTGCTATAAAATTCCCTCTTAGAACTGCTTTTCCTGTGTCGCGTGGGTTTTGGGTCATCGTGTTTTTATTGTCATTTGTTTCTATGTATTTTTTGATTTTTTCTTTGATTTCTTCAGTGATCTCTTGGTTATTTAGTATTGCACTGTTTAGGCTCCATGTATTTGTGTTTTTTACAGATTTTTCCTGTAATTGATTTCCAGTCTCATAGCGTTGTGGTCAGAAAAGATGCTTGATACAATTTCAATTTTCTTAAATTTTCCGAGGCTTGATTTGTGACCCAAGATGTGATCTATCCTGGAGAATGTTCCTTGTGCACTTGAGAAGAAAGTATTCTGCCACTTTCGGGTGGAATGTTCTATAAATATCAATTAAATCTATCTGGTCAATTGTGTCATTTAAAGCTTGTGTTTCCTTATTTATTTTCTGTTTGGATGATCCGTCCATTGATGTAAGTGGGGTGTTAAGTCCCCTACTGTTATTGTGTTAGTGTTGATTTCCCCTTTCATGGTTGTTTGCATTTGCCTTATGTATTGAGGTGCTCCTATGTTGGGTGCATAAACATTTATAATTGTTATATCTTCTTCTTGGATTGATCCCTTGATCATTATGTAGTGTTCTTCCTTATCGCTTATAATGGTCTTTATTTTAAAGTGTATTTTATCTGGTACGAGTATTTCTACTCCAGCTTTCCTTTTTTAAAAAAAAAAATTTATTTATTTTATTATTTTTGGCTGCATTGGGTCTTTGTTGCTGCGTGTGGGCTTTCTCTAGTTGTGGCAAGCAGGGGCTACTCTTCGTTGCGGTGCGCGGGCTTCTCATTGCAGTGGCATCTCTTGTTGTGGAGCATGGGCTCTAGGCACATGGGCTTCAGTAGTTGTAGCACATGGGCTCAGTAGTTGTGGCGCATGGGCTTAGTTGCTTCATGGCATGTGGGATCTTCCCGGACCAGGGCATGAACCTGTGTCCCCTGCAGTGGCAGGCGGATTCTTAACCACTGCGCCACCAGGGAAGCCCTCCAACTTTCTTTTGATTTCCATTTGCATGGAATATCTTTTTCCATCCCTTCACTTTCAGTCTGTATGTGTTCCTAGGTCTGAAGTGGGTCTCTTGTAAACAGCATATATATGGGTCTTGTTTTTGTATCCATTCAGCCAGTCTGTGTCTTTTGGTTGGGGCATTTAATCCATTTACAGTCAAGGTTATTATTAGTATATATGTTCCTATTACCATTTTCTTAATTGTTTTGGGTTTGTTTTTGTGGGTCTTTTTCTTCTCTTGTGTTTCCCACCTAGAGAAGTTTCTTTAGCATTTGTTGTAAAGCTGGTTTGGTGGTGCTGAATTCTCTTAGCTTTTGCTTGTCTGAAAAGCTTTTGATTTCTCCATCAAATCTGAATGAGGTCCTTGCTGTGTAGACTAATCTTGGTTGTACGTTTTTGTCTTTATCACTTTAAGTATATCCTGCCACTCCCTTCTGGCTGCAGAGTTTCTGCTGAAAAATCAGCTGATAACCTCATGGGGATTCCTTTGTATGTTATTGTTTTTCCATTGCTGCTTTTAATATTTTTTCTTTGAATTTAATTTTTGTTAGTTTGATTAATATGTGTCTTGGTGTGTTTCTCCTAGGGTTTATCTTGTATGGGACTGTCTGTGCTTCCTGGACTTGGGTGACTCTTTCCTTTCCCATGTTAGGGAAGTTTTCCACTATAATCTCTTCAAATATTTTCTCAGACCCTTTCTTTTTCTCTTCTTCTTCTGGGACCCCTATAATTCTAATGTTGGTGCGTTTAGTGTTGCCCCAGAGGTCTCTGGGATTGTCTTCAATTCTTTTCATTCTTTTTTCTTTATTCTGCTCCTTGGCAGTTATTTCCACCATTTTTTTTTCCAGCTCACTTATCCGTTCTTCTGCCTTAGTTATTCTGTTATTGATTCCTTCTAGAGTATTTTTCATTTCTGTTATTGTGTTGTTCATCTCTGTTTGTTTGTTCTTTAGTTCTTGTAGATCTTTGTTAAACATTTCTTGTATCTTCTCAATCTGTGCTTCCGTTCTATTTCTGAGATTCTGGATCATCTCTACTGTCATTACTATGTATTCTTTTTCAGGTAGACTGCCTATTTCCTCTTCGTTTATTTGGTGTTTTAGGTTTTTACCTTGCTTTTTCACCTGTGACGTGTGTTTTTGCCATCCCTTTTTTTTTTTTTTTTGATGAGTGGGATTGTGTTCTTTTCTTACTGGTTGTTTGGCCTGAGGCTTCCAGTGCTGGAGTTTGTAGATGAGGACCTCCAGGAGACCTCACTCTGATGAATATCCCTTGGGGTCTGAGGTTTTCTGTCAGTCCAGTGGTTCGGACTCGGAGCTCTGACCGCAGGAGCTTCGGCCTGACCTCCGGCTCATGGACCAAGATTCAGCAGGCCAAGCAGGGGGGGCAAAAAAAAAAAAAAAAAAAGGAGGACAATAACAAAGTAAAAAATAAAATTAGACTAGGAAACTAACATATGTTAGAAAGAATATAAAACTAAAAATATAGATGCAACAACAACTGGAAGGTGAAACAGAACCACAACAGTAAAAAAGAGGAGGAGAAAAAAAAGACAAAGGTAGAAAAAGCCTTGGCTGTGGAGGGTGGGGCCTAAGCAGGGGTGGGGTTTGGGTGGTGGGCGGGGCCTATGCTTAGGACCCTCAGGGCTGGAAAAGGCCCTGGGGGGTGTGGGGTGTGGGGCTTAGGCTAAATGGAACAGAAGGGGCCCAGGCATGCCTCCCACCTCTGGTCTCAAAGGGCGGGGTAACCCACCTGGGAGCCCAGCAGGCTTCCTGGGCGGGAGTGATCAGGGCCAATGCTCTCCGCCCCTCTCCTACTCCTCCGGTCCTGAAGGTCCCCTCCTGCCTGCCTCTCCTGCTCTCCCCTGGCCTCCCTCCTATGCCTGCAGGACCATTGTGGTCCCCGGGGTGGGGGTGGGGGGTTTGGAGGGCGGGGGACCCGGCCTGGGAGCCCAGTAGGCTTCCCAGGCCGAGTGGGCAGGGAAAACCCCCTCCACGCCTCCCGCCTGCCTCTCCTGTTCTCTCCCAGCCTCCCACCTATGCCACAGGACCAATGCGACCCGGAGGGGGCCTCTGAGGGCGTAGGACCCAGCCGAAGCTGGGTAGACTTCCCCGGCCGATTGGGCGGGGGGAATGCTGGGCGCACTCCCCCCTGATCTGAGCCCCCAAAGGTCCCACCAGGCGTGGGAACCCCTCCGCCCTTTCAGCCACCCCTCAGGGGAGCCGGTACTGTCTGGCCTCCACTTCTCTTCCCCACTCTGTCCCCCCAAGTCCTACAAGTTTGCTTGGGCGTTCCTCCCATCTCCTTGGGCATAGAGGTCCCCTACCAGCATCCAGCAGGTGCCCTAGTTGTGGGGCGACACGAACTCCGTGTCTTCCCACACCACCATCTTGACTCCGCCCCCACCCCGAAAAAAATTTGCATAAAGCAATGGATAAATAAAATGGGTAATACATTTAATGGCATACTTGGCAGTTAAAAGAGTGGGCGAGACCTGTTTGAATCTGGAGGAAGCTCAAAAATACATGATTTTGTGAAAATAAAACATTGCAAAATGATATGCACAGCGTGATATTTATCTACATGTAAAAATAATATTTATCTACATGTAAAAATAATAAACACTCGGGCTTCCCTGGTTGCGCAGTGGTTGGGAGTCCGCCTGCCGATGCAGGGGATGTGGGTTCGTGCCCCGGTCCGGGAGGATCCCGCGTGCCGCGGAGCGGCTGGGCCCGTGGGCCATGGCCGCTGAGCCTGCACGTCCGGAGCCTGTGCTCCGCGATGGGAGGGGCCGCAGCGGTGAGAGGCCCGCGTACTGCAGAAAAAAAACAAAAACAAAATAATAAACACTCTATAGATTTTCAGTGGATATAGTCATATGTAAAATTACATATTAAGGATATTATACCAATCTTGTAGTTGCGGTTACTTTGGTGCCAGGGAGGTGGTGGGTGTTGAAGGAATGGGGAGGAGTGGATGAGGAGGAGGGCTTCAGCTTGATCTATAACAGCTGTTCAAAAGTGTGGTCCGAGGATCCATAAAAATCCCCGTGACCCTTTCAGGAGTTCTTCGGAGTCAAACTATTTTCATAATAGCATGAAGATGTCATTTGCCTATTTCATGGTGTTGACATTTGCACTGATGGTGCAAAACCAATGGTGTGTAGAACTATGGGGTCCTTAGCAGGAATCAGAGAGTCATCATTGTATCCCGGGCTGCCACTCATTTGAAGTGAAAAAATAAACCTGCCAGTTTCACTTAAGATTGACCCGAGGAAGTGGTAAAAATATTATTAATTTTATTAGATCTTGGCCTCTGTGTTCATTTAAAAAATATTCTAAGTGCTGAAGTCTATATGAAGTATCTTTGCTGCATTCGCGATATGATGGTTGTCTTGAGTAAAAGCACTAGTGTGTTTGAGTTGAGAGTGCAATTAATCGATTATTTTTCACGGAACACCGTATTTGTTTGCAAGAATGACTGACAGACAAACTGTGCCTATTCAGACTAGGGTATTTGGCAGATATTTTCCTGAAAATGAACAAAACGAGCCTGTTACTTCAAGGAAAACAAGTGACAGTTATTTGTTTCCCATGATAAAAGTACAAGTTTTCAAGCAAAAATTAGAATTTTGGAAAACTTGTTTCTGCCACCATGAACTTGACAGCTTCTCGACACTTAAGAAGTTTTCTGATGAGACTGGTAGTCAGCAAACAGGATTTTTAAAAAATTTTAATTTTATATTGGGGTATAGTTGATTTTCAATGTTGTGTTAGTTTCAGTTGTACAGCAAAGTGATTCAGTTATGCATATACATATATCTATTCTTTTTCAGATTGTTTTCCCATATAGGTTATTGCAGAATATTGAGTAGAGTCACCTGTGCTATACAGTAAGTCCTTGTTGGTTATCTATTTTATGTATAGTAGTGTGTATATGTTAATACCAACCTCCTAATTTATCCCTCCTCCCACCCCACCATTCCCCTTTGGTAACCATAAGTTTGTTTTCTCTGTCTGTAAATCTGTTTTTGATTTGCAAATAAGTTCATTTATATCTTTTTTTTTACATTCTACATATAAATGATATACGATATTTGTCTTTCTCTTTCTGACTTATTTCACGTAGCATGATAATCTCCAGGTCCATCCATGTTGCTGCAAATGGCATTATTTCATTTTTTTATGGTTGAGTAATATTCCTTTGTATATGTACCATATCTTCTGTATCCATTCATCTGTCAATAGACACTTAGGTTGCTTCCATGTCTTGGCTATTGTAAATAGTGCTGCAGTGAACATTGGGGTGCATGTATCTTTTCGAATTATGGAACAAACAGGATTGTATGATATTGTGTAATAAAACAAGCCAAGCTTTGGAAGATCTGCATAAGCCAGTGAACCAATATTTTGCAAAAGACCAATGCATTTTGTTACAAGATCATTTTATTCGTTTTTCTGCATTTTCAACTCTAAAAAAACTATTTGCTGTAAGGTGTTTATCTTAAAATAAACCTAGATTACTAGAACTAAAGTTATTTAGGTGGTGGGACAGCAATTCACAACATATATAGCTTATAGCCCCAAAGAACTTGTACTTATCTTTCTCTCCCAATTATGTTATACTTTATCTTCCTTTTCCCCCAGCTTTCTCCTTTCCCATTTCCCTCTTTTTTCCCCATGCCCCCAAGTCAAAATGACAAATGAAGCCAAGAGTTGTTGATGTTGCCCGTGTGGGTGTGTGTGTTTGTGATGGATTGGAGGGTATCACATAATTGTTGTTTTTGTTTATTTTCCATATGTTGCCGTTAATACAGTCCCTTTCCTCTGTCTTGCTATTAAGAGAGAAACTTGGAAGTCGGAGAAAAGACATTTGAGTGTGGATCCTTTGTCCCAAATGTCTTAGTTAGAGGCATTTGGAGGTAATATATGGAGATCTTTTGAAATAAGCAAGAAAACAGGCAAATATATCTCTAGAGGAATAAGACCAAGGTTATTGTTTCTCAAGGAGCGGGGCCAGCATCAAAGTAGCGGGAGAACATACATCCTTCATATTGCCTAGCTGGGAGTCCTGAGAAGGGTAATGAATTCTTGTGGTCCCAAGTCATGTTAGTTAGCCTTCTGGTGTTTTAGGGAGAAACTGGTCGCAGCATGGCAGGTATAATCGAAGCATCCATGATCCCCTGCCTCCTCCTAACTCAGAACTGAAGCCCACCGCCTCTCCCCCCAACGAGGGGAGTCAGCAGAAGCAGGAGCTTGAGTTCATCCCCGTGAGCTTATCGTGATTGTCATTTGGGCCCAAGCACGACAAAGTCAACCTTCTGGGCAGGACCCATGTCTGAAGCAGCATCTCCAGCCACTTCTCAGGGACCTATTTTGTCGCCCTTGTGGTGTTAATATCTGCCACAATTGATGTCTGTTGAACACTTACTGTGCACCTGAGTGAGAATCGTTTTCTTTCTTTCTACAACATTGCTCTGAGGTTATCATCCTGTGGCCAGGGATTGGCTGGCTTCCTGCCGTTGGGCACACAGCTAAGCTCGATTTCCCAAACTCCTTGGCAGTTAAGCCTGGTGGTAGGACTGAGTCTTTGGTCAAAGACTTGCTAGTGAAGGTCTCGTGTGTTACTTCCCGGCCTGGCCTGCATACCACCTGCACGTCTCTGACCCTCCGTGTTCTTTTCTCCTCTATCTTGTGAAGACAAGCACGGTGATGTTGGGATATAAACTGGAAGGCGTCTGGCTTTTGAATCACATCTTGGAGGTCAACCACTGCTCGGTAACACCCGGTTTGGACTTCAAGAGAGCAAAAATAAACTTTTATTGTGTAAAGCCAGTGAGATTTTTGGGGTTTACATACAGCAGCTTGTGTTCCTCACACGAATACTCATCCCCATTTTAGACGTGAAAAAACTGAGCCTTGGAACATTTTGTTTGTCCACAGTCTCACAACTAGCAAGTAGATCTGTGTAAGCTTGAATTATGTATGTTTATTTCTTTGGGAGTGAAGTGGCAAGAATCTCAGTCAGGTAGTAGTTGGAAGTATGTATGTGTGTGTGAGAGGGTAGCGTACAGTTCCACCAGTGTTTGGGGCTGTGTGGTTCCCAAGATCCCTCTTGATCTCAAGCAAGAATGAGAAACGTGAGTTTCAGGACCATCCTGTTCCCTAGTCAAGGGATCGAGGGCTCCACCACGTACTTCTCTTCTAAGCATTGCTGAGCAAGAAGCAGTGACCCCCAAAGTGACTGAAACTTCACCCCCAGTGTGGCTGCTGCCATGTGGCTGACTGACAAGATCCCAGCCCTTATCTGGGCTGCAGAGGGCCTGGCCACGATGATGCCGACCTACGGGGGAATGTAACTCTGTAAGATGTCAGCTTTCCCAGGGATATCAGTTTCGGGAGGCTGGCAGGATGTGGAGGGAAAACAATCTCAGGCTGGCTTCCCTTGCTCAGGGCGATACCTCCCCGCCCCCATCACGTGGAATTTCCACTGGAGCAGGCAGAAAACAAGCCACCCCCCACCGCTGCACTTCTCAGCCAATGTACCAAGGCCGGCTGACCTTCTTCCTCATAACTGCATCCCCGGGGAATTGCCTGTTGATGAAGCCCATGCAGTGGTGGGGTTCATGTCTGTCTCCCAAGCACACACCCATCCTGCTACTGTTTGTGAATTCAGGAACTAACTGTTAGAATGTTGGTGCTCAAACAGAGCAGTTATTTGGGCTCATGCGCCCATTTGAGGGTTGTCTTAGTTTTCTGACTGAGGCCAGAGAGAAGTGACTTGATGGAGGTTGTATAACTTTTTTTTTTTTGAGGTCATATAACTTGCTGGTGGCATATTTGAGCCCCTACTAGATGCTGAGCATTACCTCGTATTGTGTTGCCAACAGACTCCGAGACTTTAAGGCTTTGGTGCAAGAAATTTATTGGATAACGCGAGCACACGGGTAAGGGAGTGAAAGAGGCAGGACTGGGCAGAAGGACTTGAACTGTGATTTAGTTGCAGCAGAGACACCAGTTGATCCCACGGGGAGTAGTGAAACTGAGGTGGCCCTTCAGAGATGTTCCAAATTGAGGCAAGAGGGTTGAGTTTGTACTCCCTGCCTGGACCAGTCGTGGCATGCTGGCTGCCCCCAGGGAGGGGTCATGACCTCAGGTGAGGCAGCTCCCTTTGGCAGAGGGCAGTTTCCAGGGAGGGGCTGTGTCATGAGCTGGGGGAATGACTGTCCCAGTCCTGGATCCCACAGGGAATCTGGATGGAAGACCACAGCGCTTGCTATACTCGTTTACATGCACAATAATGCTGAGGTTTAAGATGACAGAAATTGAAGTTTAGGAAAAAGCTGTCACTGAGGTCACATAGCCACTAAGTGAATTAGAAAAATTTAGGTCTCTGGTTTCAGACTTTCAGCTTGAAAGCTCAAAGTGGCTGAAAGGCGCGACAGAGGACAGACAAGGTTGATCTTGAGACTGGGGGACTTCCAGTGCAGGGAAGTGGCCCTAGTGGGATGCCTGGCCAGGGCTGGGTTGACCCCTGAAGCGTGTGCTGGAGGGGGAGAGAAAAGTTGGTGGGGCCGGGGGCAGAGGAGGGGAAGAACTTGGCAACAGGGGCAAAGGATAGGAGGGAGAAAGCTTGGTGCTGGATTCCAGAAAGCCTGGGCTCCCAGGAAGAGCTAAGGAAGTCCTGTAAACACTGAAGTCCCATTTCCCTGCTGTTTTTTTTTTTTTTTTAACGTCTTTATTGGAGTATAATTGCTTTACAATGGTGTGTTAGTTTCTGCTGTATAACAAAGTGAATCAGCTATATGTATACATATATCCCCATATCCCCTCCCTCTTGCATCTCCCTCCCCCACTCCCTATCCCACCCCTCTAGGTGGTCACGAAGCACCTAGCTATCTCCCTGTGCTATGCCGCTGCTTCCCACTAGCTGTCTGTTTTACATTTGGTAGTGTACGTATGTCAGTGCCACTCTCTCACTTCATCCCAGCTTACCCTTCCCCCTCCCCATGTCGAGGCCTTGGGGGCAGCAGTGGGTGAGGTGGAGAGGAGGGGCCACCCTAATAGTTCCGAGGCCTGAAGGAGGGCACCTCCTTCCCAACCAGCAGACCCTCGTCCCCCTCCCCCCGCCTCTGGGATGTAAATGCCTTAGGTGATTGGTAATATATGGGCAGGTGGTCCTAATACCTGGGAGGCATATATTCTACCAGGAAAAATTGTGAAAGACTTTGAAATGGGCCTAAAAGACTACTGGGTGTGTTGTCTGATGCACCCTTCCCGGTTATCTGCACCTTTCGTTGCCTTTGAGCTATTTTGTAACTCTGTCATGGGTGGAAAACTGATAGTAATGCAAATGACTCTTGCCCATAGAAATGCAAATGAATTTTGTCCAGTGGAGACGCAGTTGGTTATCTCAGGGTGGATATGGACTAGTTTTGCATTTATTTATAAATTCCTTTCAGCATTCCAGATTGCCTTGTTAATGTATGCTCTTGAATGCTCCTTTGATCTGGTTGTAACACCTTACTGGTTCTCTTATCAAAGAGTTAAATAAATCTTTGACAAGTGCTCATTTAAAAAAAAAAAGGAAAAATAAATCCAGGTCCCCTTTCTCTCAACTGAGTTGCCCTAAAACCAGGGAACGTTAAGCTGTACTCTGCAGAGCCCTCTTAGAGCCCACAGGAAGGGAGCTACACTGAGAGGACCGAAGGGACCCAGCACCCTCATGCCAATCAGAGAAGCTCTGCTTTGGTCTACTTTTGTCGCCCCCCCTCACCCCCCAGACACACGGGGTGGGGGGACATCCACATAACATTTCATTGGAACCAAGATGTTATGGGTTGAATTCCTTCCCCCACCCCGTACCCCTCCCTGACCCCAGCCAAAGATGTTTAAGTGCTAATACCCAGTACCTGTGAATATGACCTTATTTGGAAATAGCGTTTTTGCAGATGGTCAAGTTGGGATGATGTCATTAGGGTGGGCCTTAATCCAGTATGACTGTGTTTTTATAAAAAAGGGGGAATTCGGACACAGGGATGGACACACACACGGGGGGACACCATGTGAAAAAGAAGACAGAGATCGGGATGATGCACTTATAAGCTGAGGAATGTCAGGTATTTCCAGCAAACCACCAGGAGGTTGAGAGGAGCAGAACATGTCCTCCCTCACAGCCCTCAGAGTGAACCAGCCCTGCACCACCTTGATCTTGGACTTCTAGCCTCCAGAAATATGAGGCAATAAGTTTCCGTTGTGTAAGCCACTCAGTTTGTGGAACTTTGTTATGGCAGCCCTAGGAAACAAATACACCAGGCTTCCACAGCTGCATGCGGTGTAAACCACTAGATTTGGGCTCGCTAACCCTCTCTTCACCATGAGAAGTGGAATTAGGACTGCAGAGTGTTACAAGGCTTCAGGTACCGTAAATACAGCCACCATTCAAGTGGGGAGGCATCCCATCTTTTTGGTTGTAAATCTTCTCCAGGACAATGTAAAATCCAAAATAGCACGGCCAGCTGCAATTTGACATTGTGTAATTACAGTTCTCCTGTTTGTTGTAGGCAAAAGCAGAGACCCTCCCAGTGTCTGAACAAAAGGGACAGACCGTTGCCTGAATGGCACCCAGTTCCTGCATCCTCAGTTTCCCAATCAGAACCGTCATTGCTTGCACTTAATTAAGCTGTCTTCCCAGCCTCCTGGCATCCGACAGGTTCCCATCGTAATTACTAAGGTTTCCAAGCAGGGCTGGCTTTCCTGCGCCTCTGCACGCTCTCCTGGCAGGCAGGGGTGGTTTGGACTGTGATGAGATCTTGGCTTTTCCTGCAGCATATACTGGAATAAACACTGATTGATTTTGAATATTATTTTAGCGAAACCTTGGTTTATCCAATTTTTCAGCAAGAATTTGACTACCAAAGAGAACACACCCAGGGCTTGAAGGGGGAGTGACCCACGTGCCTTGCAAGGGGGTCTCCGGCAGTTCTCTAGGTTGCTGGGGGCAGTTGGTGACGGGGCAAGTGGGTAGTGAACCTGGGGAATCAACCTCATGGTTCTCTTGGGCTGAAGTTGTCTGCTGGTCAATTCTCCTCTCTGCTTAGTGATCCACTTGGTGCCTATCAGAAGCCCTTGCCTTGCCTGCATTCCCCAGATTGATTAAGCATTTTCCTCTGATGGAGATCTGATCAGGTGTTTTCCTGCAAAGGTTCAAGTCGATGCCCCAAGCTGGTTGATGAGGAGGGCGACAGAGGTGAAACAGGAATAGAGAATGATGATTCTACTCTGCATCTTCCTTGCTTATCACAGTGAACTTGGCACATCTTCCCTACGATGATCAGACCTCATTTCCCACCCTCCCTCTCTTGTTTTCCTCCCATAGTCTTCTCTTTAGGTTTAGAGTTTTCCACTTCATCTACACCCTCCCCATAGGAAAAAACCCACACAGTCCCATCCTGTGTCCTGTGAATCTGACACCTTGGTCTTTAGCTGGAAGTTAATGAAGACTCCTCAGGGTGCCCCGGGGTGTGTCTTGTGTGAGTTCTTTCATTGAGTCCTTTTGTCGCTTCTGATGTTCTGCCCATGGATTTCTCTCTTGCCTTCAGAGGAGTCTCCTGGTCCCTTGCAACTTCATAAAGTGGTTTGTCACCTCTGCCGTGTCTGTGAGTGTCCACAGTGACATCCACAGCAAGCAGTCAGCCTCCTAAGGCTGCCAGAGCTGCCAACTCTCCAGATATACCTTGCGTTGTCACTGCACTGCCTGGTGTCGTCAATTCTGGGCACGATTCAAGAGGAGGATTCCTCCCCAATATGTGCCATGCTTTGCCTGTGGTCTCATTTTCAGTTCAGGTTTCCACTACAGAGCAAATACGTGCTGGGCTGGCTCAGCCCCAAGCCCACCCCAAGGCCAATGCCAGCACACAGGGGACAGGCTAGTGACATCTTCTTGTTGGGGTCTGGAGCCTTGTCTGTGGAGTCCTGTGACCGCAGGGATAAGATGAACTGAAATGACAGAGAGCCCTGGCTCCATTGTGGACCTGTCTCCATCGCGTGGCTGCTCTTCTCGTGACAAAAGAGGTCATATACAAGGTGTTTGCTTTTCCTGGTACAAAGCACAAGCTATTCTTTGAGCCCTTCTGACACTGCAGACTTAATGGTGCCTGTTGCCTTGTGGCTGCTTGTAAATGTTTATCCAGAAATTCGCAAGGCCAAATATGTCTCGTCAATTGTGTTCTCAGAGCAGAAACTTCCATGGCGTTTCTCCTGCTATCTAAGAAGCTTCCAGAACAGATAGACCTATCTCTAAGTGAATTGAGCAGAAGCAGTAGGTCAGACTGGCAAAGCCAAAATCACAATTCAAGAAGCCATCCAACAGGAACTGATGTGTTTTGGGGGGAGCTGGAGAGCTACTCTGAATGAGATTTTCTCCTGTGTTAAATATCATTCCTTTAGCAAAGTTAACTAATGAAACCTAATCACTGTAATAAAATACACAAGCAAAGAAACAAACAAAAAATCATTCCTGACCTACTGTACAGCACGGGGAACTCTACTCAATATTCTGTAATAACCTACATGGGAAAAGAATCTGAAAAAGAATGGATATATGTATATGTATAATTGAATCACTTTGCTGTACACCTGAAACTAACACAACATTGGACCATCATAGCTGAGGCTAGCCTGCCTTAAACATGCTCAGAACACTTGCATTAGCCCACAGTTGGGCAGAATCACCTAACACAAAGCCTCTTTTATAATAAAGTTTTGAATATCTCATGTAATTTCCTGAATACTACGCCAAAAGTGAAAAACAGAACGGTTGTATGGCTATAGAATGGTTGTAAAGTGTATCAGATGTTTACTCTTGTGATCACGTGGCTGACTGGGAGCTGAGGCTCGCTGCCGCTGCCCAACATCACGAGGGAGGATTGTACCATATATCACTAGCCCAAGAGAAGATCAAAATCCAGAGTCCATTTTCTACTGAAAGGAGAAAAGGTTGTTTCACACCATTGTAAAGTTGAAAAATTGTTAACGGAACAGTCATTTGAATGGCGTTGCTAATGCATAGTGGTCAAGGTCCCATCAGAAGACAGAAACTACAGCTGTTCTTATATTTTTTTAAAACACCGACCTGGTCCTGGTGGGTGGAGTATGGGGTCTCCCAGAAAGGGAAGCTGGATGTGGCCGGAGCCCTGAGGGTGCACTTTGACACTTCAGGTATGTGTATGTGTGAATAGGTCTGGGTCCAGGGGTAGGGGCAGGAAGAAGATGAATGGGATTTGAAACAGATCAGCATCATGGTGCAGACGTCTCCTTCCCTCTCGCCAGGTCAGTATGTGGCGTTTCCAGCCTCCATCTGATGCCCCAGGCAGCTCTTCGCAGCTCCTGCATGGTGTGTGTGGCTCCAGTCTATCTTCTCTTTTTGCAAGAACGTGAGGCTTTGCTGTTTGTCCCTGAGTCTCTCAACCACTTGAGTCCAGGTCCAGCTCTTATCCTTCTGTGAACCACTTGGCTTTAGTTTTTGCCCCTGAGTTGAGCTGTGCATATCTCCCCTTTATCATGTCTGTGGATTTTTTCTTGCTTTCCAGTTAATCTACGTTATGTAATAAAGTTCCTTATTTGGGTGGGTGGGGGACTTGTGTGGTGTTTTACCCTGGATTTTTACGTACTTGTGGCTGAGGTGGGTAGGTCATTCCGTGACAGGTGAGTTTGTCGTGGTGACCTAAGTGCCCCGGAGAGTTCTGACAGGGTGAGAGTGAGAGAGAGGTACAAAGGGTATGTGAAGATGTTTGGCTGGGGACTAAGAATGTGGTCTTCTATCTGCCCCTGGTAATGATTTGAATTGTTTTAAATTACTCTTGTTCATCTGTGGTTTATTTTATTATAATTCCACAGACAAATGGAGTCACACGGGCTCCAGTTATATTTGAAATATGACTTCAGGTTTCTAATGATGGTGATTGTGAATTTATTCATCTCAGTGCTTGCCGTATAGTAGATCCTCAATCCATATCTGTGGAGCAGGTGTATGCACGAGTAAATGAACGAATGGGTGACAGTTTACTAGGACAAAAATCTTACAATTGGGGTCTTCCATCCTCAATAATTTGACAGCTCTGATGACTTGAGGAGGTGCTGTGACATTGACCAGCAGCCGCAAATTAAGTTAATAAACAATGGCTTTCCTGACAGAGGGGGACACATGGGAAATGTGAAAAGCAAAACTAGAAAGAGAATGCTTGAAGGAAAACATTTCTCCAAGGAAGCGACAAATTGAAGGTGACTTTAAAAAATAAAAGGAAAGGCATTGATGACCTTATGGTAGAAAGGCTTTATTGTCTCTGTGGAGAAAAATCAATGAGAATTTTAGAGTGAAAAGAGAGGAATGGTGGGTTTCTCAGCTCACGCTTTGTACCAGGTGTAGTGGCGGCTTTGCCTCAGGGGAAGCTTTTATAGCCTCAGGAGGAAGGAGGCTTCCAGGAGCAGGGCACAGTCCTGATGGGCTGTGCCCTGACTCAGAAAGGATTTATACTTTGGTGATGTAGGGAAAGGAAAGTGGACCCAGTAAGAGAGATCATTGGTTCAAAAAAGGAGGAAGAACTTGATAATCACATTAAGTTGATGAGAACAAGTAGCAGAGAGGCAGGTGTGAGAACAGAAGCTAAATCAATGGCAGTTATCAGTGACATGGGATCAGAGAGGAAGCCCCGGACAATGGGCAAATAATACTGGACCACACTTGGGAGGAGAGTGGGGACAGGAAGCTTGGGAGGAGGAGACCCCAGGGTGCATAAAAGGAGGAGAGTGATAGGGTCACAGCTTGGCCCTGCGGCTGTGGACAAAGAAGGCAGAATGATTCCGATCTGTTCCTCCATCCTCTCTCTTTTAAGGATATGGTATTCCATCTGGAAAGGGTAGAACAAAGAGCATGTAGAAGGGAACTGCAACCAAATACCGGTTAAGGAAACAGGGAGAACCAGGCCCAGATGAACTATATTCCAGAGATTCAAAGAGCTAGAGCTGTATGAAGCTGTTGTCAATAATCTATGAGTAATTATAGAAAATAGGTGTTGTCCAGCAGATTGGAGTTGAGTTGTCCTACTCCATTTGGGAAGCTATAACAAAATACCACAGGCTGAGTGGCTTACAGACAAGAAAAAATTATTTCTCACCGTTCTAGAGCCTGGGAATCCAAGATGAAGGTGGCAGCAGATTGAGTGTCTGGTGAGGACCCTCTTCCGAGTTCATAAATGGCTATTTTCACGGTGTCCTCACATGGCCGAAGGGGACAAAGAACTCTCTGGAGTCTCTTTTATAAGGGTATTAATCCCTTTCATGAGGCTCTACCCTCATTACCTAATCACCTCCCAGAAGCCTTGCCTCCAAATACCGTCATATTGGGGATTAGGTTTCAACATAGAATTTTGGGGGAACACAAATGTTTAGTCTATAGCATGAGTTAACACAATTTTCAGCAAGCCACCACTGGCCCATATGGAGCCTTTGTGTGACTTAGCAAAAGGCAACTCTTCCTCAAGATACTTTGCTTCCACCTGTTGGAAAATTATAACAATATACTTTTTAAAGAATAGGACACTTTATGGCCTTCTGCCAGAACAATTTTTACAATATTTAATGCTCAAATTTACAGTATCTACCTTGTATGTGGTCCCTCCTTATACGTGACACTCTTAAGCATATATCACCTGTACCCCTTGCACAGTCTCTGATTTCAGGAGAGAAAAATGGTAGGTTACAGAAATTATAGAACAGGAGCATGGTATGATCCTTGGAAAAATTGAAGGACACTCAACTATTTTACTTGGGAACATTTAGAAAATAATGTGGTGATCAGTAGAACTCATCAGGAATGTTGATTAATGGAGAAAAGGTAATTTGATAGACTAGTCTGTTAAAATTATATGTAATAGGGAGAACTTGTACATAACCCTTGAGTCTGAAAATAGCGCCACAAGTGTAGGATGGGGGAAAGATGTAGTTTAACAGAAGCATGTGTGAAAAGAATCTGCCGGGAATCTCAACATAAATAACTGATGAGAAGCGATCCCGATACAAAATTTTGGGGTTCTAGGCCCCATCAGTAAACGTATTAGAATGACAGAGATTAGGGCCCCTTTCTATTTTTTCAGCTCACGCCAGGATTTTACATTGGGTTCTGGGCTCCACACATGAAGACAGATATACCTAAGCTGGAAGAAATTCAAATGTTTGTCTAGGAAAGTGAGAAAAAATGGAAAATACGTTGTTTGTGTAGCAGTCTAAGGAATTGGTGGCATTAGCTGTGAGATAGGAAAAATTATTTGTAATTTATAACTTTCCCATTGAATGGCTGTGGTTGAACATTCTTTTGTTTGCTGAAAGCAAGTCTTCATGGGAATAATAACTTTGGCATTCTGGGATTCTAGAAGAAAGCTAGAGACCAAACAGAGGGCAGTCAACGGGAAAGATTTTTGGGAGGAAGCATGTGCAGGATGGCAACCAGTGGGGAGTGAAAGCCTCTCTCCAGCACATCAGTAAAATCTTTGGTAAAGTTTATATTGCTCACTGTGGGTTGTGGAAGGTATTTGTTGCTGCAGGCAGGCTGGGATGAAGTGTTGAGTCCTGCTTCAAGGTGGGCTAGGTTACCTTGGAAAAGAGAATTTTCACAGGGAAGGTTACGGTTGCGAAAGGCTGTAAATTGAAAAAATTAGTAGCAGTTGCTTTCTTAACTCTCTTTTAATCTACAACAATTCCCCTCCACCCCCTTTGTCAGACCATTCATTTGTGGAAGTCATATGGTCATTTCTCCTGCAGAATTTCCTCCATTCTGGACTTGGCTAGTTGCTTCTTGTGGAGTTTAACTTGTTTTTCTATCCCTCTACCTCCCATACTTTCTCTAGACCTGTAGCTATGTCTGGAGACTTGATTAGATTCAGGTTCAATTATTTTGGCAAGAATAATTTATATATTTTGCTGTATACTACCTATACCTCACATTGATGCATGCCATGTTCCATTCTTTTCCATTTTTGTGTGATGCTAAGATGATCAGTAGGTTTAAGAGTTGTCAGTCTGATCCATCCGTTAAAAATTTCCCATCAACTCAATGATTTAACATCCACCAATGATTGTTGTCTAGATGCATTCTTTCATTAGGGGTTGCAAGGTGGTCTTTTAAATTCTATCATGCCTTCTGCACGTATTATCTGAAGTTATCCTGTAAAGAACAACTTACTCATCAACTATTTGGTTATGCTGAAATACAGTCATAGAGGAAAATCAAGATAAATGCTCAATTCTTGCCTTTTATCAACTTTCAGAATAGTGAGTTGATATCCTAGCAACCTCTAAAAGTGACTAATGCTTATTATTGTTGTTATTTTAAATGATTGTATAACCCAGGCAGTACTCTTAGATGATTTCCTTCTTCCTCTAATTATTGACAGACATTCCCTGGGGTGGTGCAATCTTTGTTCACCACATTTCCACTGTTTATTCCCTCATAAAGCAGTTCAGGTCTTATTGAGAGGTTAAATGAGATGATGTGTTTAAGGCTCTTAACACAGGACCTGGCAGGTAGTAAGCGTTAGAAATATGGAAACTGTTATTATGAAAAGATTCTTGAAGCAGACTTTCACCTCATCGATCCACCCAGACAAATGAGAATCCCTGCCAAACATCAGTACCTCCTCCTTGCCAGACCCTTGGGGATTCAGCCTGCTCAGTCCTGCATCAGAATTCAGTGGTAGCTTGATTCATCAGAACATCAGGCAGCTGGGCCCTTTAAGCCTGTCCCGAAGAGAAGGTACTTCTCCCCACTTCCTATATCACTGATAGTGTTTCTTTTTTTTTGGCGGTACGCGGGCCTCTCACTGTTGTGGCCTCTCCCGTTGAGGAGCACAGGCTCAGTGGCCATGGCTCACGAGCCCAGCCGCTCCGCGGCATGTGGGATCTTCCCGGACCGGGGCACGAACCTGTATCCCCTGCATCGGCAGGCGGACTCTCAACCACTGCGCCACCAGGGAAGCCCGATAGTGTTTCTTAATGCTGAAGTTATTTATCTTATCTTTCTTTCTTTCAACATATATGTTTTGGTGGCATTTGCATGAAAATGAAAGCTATTTCTCATGGTTGTGGCATTCTTGCCCCTCCTGACTCACTCTCCATCCTTTACCGTGCTCCGTGCCAGGAGGCTGTCTTCATCAGTGGGCTTCTTTGCCCTCTGGCTTCTGGTTGGGCTGTGCCAATGGCAGGCACAGGCAGGGGACTTGGAGTGAGGTGATGTTTTTTTAAGCAGCTCCCTCCCTGTCAGGTTACTGTATATGGCTGTAGCCCTACTGTGGGCTGCAGCTCCTGTCTGGCAGCTCTTTTCATATGTTCTCTCTAGTTTCTGGCATGTGCTCATTCTCCATCAGGTAACAGCCCCCCAGCATTTCAAGGCACCAGGTAGTGCACCATCCATTGGTTGCTTTTCCCCTTGACTTTGTAAATAGTACCTTTATTAAACTCTGCTGAAATTTCCCAATGTAAGTGTGCAAACTGTGTCCTGCTGAGTGGTAGGTACAAAATTGTTTATGTTAGTAAAAGATCAGAAACAACCTAAAATAATCACAAATTATAGGGGATTAGTTTACCAAATTATGGTGTAGCTATACGACACAAGAATATGTAGCCATCTGAATTCAAGTTTTTGAAAATATACTTAATGACAAATGAAAATACTCATGGTATAATATTCAGGATCACCCAATTTTATAAAATAAAGTGTGTGTCTATGTGTGTGAGTACGTAGAAAAAGGATTAAGTTCCTTTAACTTAACATTAAGTTCTGTGTAGGATTGTGGTTGATTTTAACTAAATTCATGCTTCTTAACGTTTCCCAAATTAAAAAATAAAAAGGTAGAGTTTTGTAAGAATAAAATCAACACATTTCATTATTTCTATATTATTTAAATCAGTTTTCTACTTAATGTCATGAATGGCAATTATAGCAATACCAAAAGAATTACTTTGGGGCAGATGTTTTTTCCTATTCGTATATTGTTTTGATGTTTGTAATCTGCTTTAAATTACTTCAGCATAGAGCTGTGTGTGTGTGTGAATATGTTTGTGTGTGTGTGAATATGTTTGTGTGTGTGTGTGTGTTACTCTGAGCTGCTCTCTAGGGGCTGTCAGTTGCCCGAATCAACAATTCACACCCTAGGAGTGATCAGCTAGCACTTAATCAGAAAGGCCAGGCCCTAAAGGCAGCTGCTACAGTATTTGTCTATATCTCAATCACCACCAGAGACTTTATTAGTCAACATAATGAATGTCAGAAATGAGTTTTCATGGATGAAATTTATGTCTTGTTAATCTGCATAACAGATGTTAGAAGTAGGCTCTTCTCAGTGAAGTTAAAGGGTCTCCAGCTATGTGAGTTGGCTATTGGCTAGCATACTTTAGAGATGGCTGCCACCCCTGCAAGTCTTACAGCCTGATCCCTTGGGGATGGCACCTGAGGTCTGGTCCTTACTTAAGTAGTTCTATGTTGATGCAGAGTGGAATGATTCTGGTTGCTTTCTGTGGACAATTAGGGCGACAGAATCCTGCCTCTGGAACATTGTGACATCTGCCTCTGGTTAATGTTCCATGCAAGGTGGAATCAGAGCATCTAAAAACTAAAAGAGGTTATTTGATCTGTTTTGTGCTCACTTACTATTAAAGTTTGTTTAGTTGGTATCTGTCCATGTGGCAGAATTTGATCTGAGACTTGCTTTCATAAAAACCTGGTAGCAAGGGTGTGGAGGTGAGCTACTTTTTGGTTTGGCCAGGACAAGAACCTGAGAGTCTTGGATGACCAAAGTAGCATTACATCCATTTACAACATAGAGAACTTGGACTCCCAGGCATGTGTTGGAATACGGTGAGTTACAAAGACCTACTTGAGGATGGAATTAGGGTAAAATACTCTTTGGCCAGTTGAAATACCTAAAGAGTATGCAGCAGAATATGTTCCCCCAAAGCCAAAAAGTTTGTGTATTGCTGTCCATTGTGCCCTCTGCCTTCGTAGTCCTGGGACTCACCTGCTCCTAAGACCAGGATGTTGCAGGTAGAGAACAGATCAGAGCCCCGGAAGGTGGGCATGACCCTCCCAGGTCAGAGGAGGAGGAGAATGGTTATGAAAATAATTTCAGGACTGAAAGAGAAATAGTGGCCCCTTCCAAGCACCGTTGGGTATCTCCAGGAGACAGCACATAGATGTAAGTCACCCAAGGTCTCAATGCCTCTCCAGGTTAAGAAATAAGGCATCAGTAGCTGTGGGCATGTTGGATGTATTTGCCTACTGAGATTGCGTAGGATTTCTCAGAGTCATCTACAGTCTCTCTACCTTTGTAAAGTGCATCAATTATGAATTCAAATATAAATAGTATTTTTATTTACTAAAATTCCACTGTTCTAAAACTATTGAGGCAGCTGGATAATGTTGCCTATATAACTAAATGAGGTTAATTCATTTAGTATTTGATGATATATTTTATGGGCTAGCTTAACCCGATAAACCTTTTAGATGCAGTTCTATTCCAAAAGGCATTAAGTGACCAGCTTATTGAATAAGCAGGACTTTACTTTTTTTTTTAATATATAAATAAATAAATAAATAAATTTATGGCTGCATTGGGTCTTCGTTGCTGCATGCCGGCTTTCTCTAGCTGCAGCGAGCAGGGGCTACTCTTTGTTGCAGTGCGTGGGCTTCTTATAGCGGTGGCTTCTCTTGTTGTGGAGCATGGGCTCTAGGTGTGTGGGCTTCAGTAGTTTTCGCACTCCGGCTCAGTAGTTGTGGCTCGTGGGCTCTAGAGCGCAGGCTCAGTAGTTGTGGGGCACGGGCTTAGCTGCTCTGCAGCATGTGGGATCTTCCCGGACCAGGGCTCAAACCCATGTCCCCTGCATTGGCAGGCAGATTTTCAACGACTGCACCACCAGGGAAGCCCAGGACTTTACTTTTTCTCTAAACTTCTCTGTTGACTTGTCTTTCCCTTCCCCTGGATGAAAGTCTGGGCAGTTCCCATAGCTTTTCCAATCACTCACTCGCAGGTTAACACATTGTCTAATTAGTAAGTCCAGTCTGGTTGAATAGAAAACTTCAATCTTCCATCCCATTTAAAGTCTCTCCTCTCCCACAGTGTGGACCCTTGTCAGGTGGAGACTACCAGTGGGGAAGGAGGCGTGGTTGGATTCTTCACTATTCCTCACTCTTCTACTCCTTCTCCTCGACTCTGTGGCTTTGGCTTCTCCAGGGTTAGGGCTAGAGAGGGAGAGGAGGAAGAGGCAGAAGATGCCTGCCTTGACTTACAAGGTAGATCACAATGTACTTGTAATCTACATTGGTGCCCTCTGGGCGGAGCCAGTGGACAAAGGCCAATTCCTCCTCTATAGGGCTTTCTCTTGGGTTCGTTGGAGCTATCCTTCCTGGGACCCTCCTATTTTGGTTACTTGGTATGGCACTTTCCTGGACAGTCCCTGACCCTCGGTGGCTCCCTCCACACCCCTTCTGGGGGGGATCACCTAACCTTCCTCCCTTCTGAGGGATCCATATCTAACACCTGGGATGCATGTATTCATCTTTGCCCCTCCACACTCTTCAAGTGTGGGCCAATTGCAGTGCAGCCCTCTTAACTGTACCACCAATGGCCTCTCCAGCCAGCCAGCCTCTCACATTTTGACAGTTTCAGATATAGGTCAGCTCCGGACTCTGTCTTCCAATCACCAGAGTATATCTATCAAACTCTGAGACTTGAAACCCATCCTCCTATGGCTTTAGGTGAGAACAACTTCCCCCTTCCTTCCCATTTCCCAGTGGGAACGGAGGGGAAATGCCACAGCACACCAAGTCTTTTTCTTAAAAAACTCCCCACTTCCCAATCTCTGTGACAAATCCCTAAACCTGTCCCAGTGTGAGGAGTGAAGGACTGCAGAGCCTGCCTCACGTTTCTAAGCTCATCCTACATAGGTGGTCTTGTCCTATTGTACTCAGCTGCAAGGAGAGGGAAAGGCATGTTTAACATCCCGTAACTCTAACTACCGACACCCAGAGGCAGTTCTATTTAAAATGAAACATTCCAGAGGAGTCATGATAATTAAGACTTCTACTGCAGTAGAAGTAAGGGGGTCATGCCTGCTCTCAAAATCTACCAGGACAACATCATCACATTCACTGAGAGTCAGTCTGAAGAATTTGGAGACTTCAGTCACGAACATTAACTACTTAGTGTTACTTAGCTTTGGGAAAGTCCCTAGAGACCTCCATTTTGCATCAACTGCCAACTGGTTTCTGTCTGTATTCCAGGCAAAGTTGGAGCTACACCAACCATCTCCAGATTCTCTCTATCTCGCTGAGACCCATATCAGGACGGAACAGGCAGTTCATGGAATAGTCTTCATAGGACTATGATCTAATTCCGTGGGTTTCATTGAAGGTCGGTATAATGAGCAACCATTTACAATTTCCTTTTAGCCATACTAGAAACCTCAGGAAAAAAGCAAATCTAATGGAGAAATTACCAAGTACCTTTAATCTTCCATGTTCAATCTTCACAACATGGAAGTTGTGAGGTAAAACTGGAAATTCTAGAGAAAGAAAGTAGAGTCCAGAAACACCAACACTGCCTTACGACTCCTGTGACAGCAAGAGAAATGTGTTACAGGGGACACAACAGAAAATTACAGGTCATTGTTCTGCCTCATTTGGGGACAAATCCTATTGCAAATAGCTAGCAGAACAAATTTTCTGGAAATTGTAATAATTGCATCTGGGCTAGAATGGAAGAAGAAACAATTGGGACTATTTCGTTGAAATGCCAAGAACAAGAACAATTTTAATAGCAGTAAAAAGTAGCCTCTGACTAAAACATTCTCCCTGTTCCCCCAGCATCCCTCAAAATCTTCACAGTCTAGAGCAGTGTTTCTCAACCTTTTATTCATTATAACCCAATAAGGAGCTTTTTCAGCTATTTTTTTCCTCATCTCCTCTTCCCATGAGAATTTAATACCATAAACATAATCTAATTATGTTTATGTAAATATAAAAGTATATGTATACTTACCATCTATATCTACATCTATATCTATATCTATGTGTGTGTTTTATACATAAAAAGAGTAAGATTTTTTCACCTATATTAATTTCCCAGGACTGCCATAAGAAAGTACCATAAACTTGGTGACTTAACACAGATTTATTCTTTTATGGATCTGAAGACTAGAAGTCCCAAATCCAAGTGTTGACAGGGCCGTGTTCCTCCTGGGATCTAGAGGAGACTCCTTCCTTTCTGCTTCAGCTCTGGTAGCCCCAGGCATGCCCTGGCTTGTGGTTGCATAACTGCAATCTCTGCCTGAGTCTTCACATGGCCTTCCTCTCTCTGTGTCTGTCCTCTTCTATCTCTTATAAGGACACTCTCATTGGATTGGAGTCCACCCTCATTCAGAATGATCTCATCTCATGCCTTACCTTAATTATATCTGCAAAGACCCTATTTCTAATAAGGACATATTCTGAGGTTCTAGGTGGACATGAATTTTGGGAGATGATATTTAACTCACTACAGATCCCAAGAACCAAATTTGGTCCCCTTGGGGATGACATCATCCTTGCTGAGAATACCATAACCTAGAGAATAAATGGTATTCAAAGCACTCCAGAATCTAAATCCAACTTACTTGGAGAAGTGAATGCTGTCAACTCTCTGAAAGGATCCCCTGACCAGTCCTCTGCTGGTGACTTTTGTAGTTGTCTGCAGAGGGATGCCATGGTCCCCGGAGGAAAGTCACAGCACTGTCAGTCCATCTGCCCTCCTGCACCCCTCACCCAGCTGCTGAAAGGGTGCTTTAACTTCTGTCATCCTCCACTGCATCCTCTGTAAAGTGGAGAGAATCAGAGTACAGTATCTACTTCCTAGAGTTAATTTTGAGTTTAACTGAGGTCATGCACAAGGAGGGGTGTCTACCATAGAAAATGTGCTCAATGATTAGCAGTTATTTCTATTATCATTCTTTTTTCCCCACTGTGTCCCCCCTGAAAGATGGTGTTCCCAGTCCTTCCCCTTGACAGTTTCATGATCTGATTCCTCTCTCTAGTGATGAGGCTTCCTTTTTAGCTGTCTCTCCCATTTAATGAGAGCGCATCTGATCTTTTCCAAGCTTCAGCTTTTATTTCCTATCAGGAAATCATGAAAATGCTTTTTGTTGGCTCACAAAGCTTGCCTTGATATAAGTTGGGGAACCATGCACAGGGGAGGGCCAACCATCAATGTAGTGAGCCAACTATGTCATGAAAAACCTGGGTGCACTGGTCAGCCCTGGTACATTCCTCGGGGGAAGGGGGGTTCTTCTCTGTGACTTCTCTTCTAGAAAGGTAAGGAACCTATGCATTTGCTTTTCTGGGAAAATATTTTATTATGTCCTATGCTTGTGAATAATTTGCATTTCGGGGCATTCATCTCTGCATATTTCTAACTTTAGGCTTTTTATCTTTGTCTTTATCCTGTGGCTAAAACTCTATGGCAGAAATAAAGGTGGAATGGGTGTCCTTGACTCCATCAGCCTCAGAGGGACCTCTGTCAAATGGTCCCACTCACATGACAGGAAACTCTATCCTGTGGTTTTGATTTTATCTGACAAGTAAGTTGAGATTTGTATTCACAATTCCATGTTTTTCCTCCATGTTGCACCAAGAGTTCTTGGTCATATAGGATTGTGCTTATGATCATTTAAACACTCTTTGTTTTACATACCCTTTGGCAGAGCTAAGCGTTTGTGGGGACTTGAATGATATTGGGGATCGTTGCTTGAAGGACATGCTGATTTTTTCCTCTTCTAGATAATCTATCATATATCCTTGAGTCAAACTAGATCACAGTGACCCAGGAAGGTGGGCTGCACTGTTCTGACAGCGGGCAAAGTTAACTTTGCTGAATTGCTTCTTGATTTGATGCCTTCAGCCTATATAGGGGTCCTCATGGACCCATCCCTAGGAAGCTTCTTATTCTGTTGGTTGAAGAGCAAGGCTGAGGGTGTCATGCTTTCCTTCCATGGTGTCCTCTTGGAAAAATGCTTATCTTCACTACTAAGAAGATCAGTACTTCTCTTGAATGACAGCTCTGTTTTTTGCCTCATGGATGTTGGGAACTGTATATATGATCATGTTTCTTTTCTTGTGTTGGATGCTGCAAAGCTTAGAACCAGTAGGTGGTTCATCATACCCAGACTGAGGACTGCCTCACTCCAAGCTCATTCCTATCCCTTTCCTTGTAGTCTTTTTTCTTCTGCACTATTTAAAATTTGTGCTCTTTTATTGTATTTTAGTTTTCCTTGTAAGATCCCTTTTATCCTTTTTGGAATAAAGTAGGAAACACATTTTTTAAGTAAATATTTATCTGAGAGAAGAATTAAACTAATTTTGTATGATCCCAATGGGCAAACTGAGGATTCCTTCTTTTTTTCTATCCTTTCCTGCCCTCCCTCCCTCCTTCCCTCCCTCCCTCCCTCCTTCCTTCCTTCTTTCCTATCACTCAAATATTTAACATGTCAACTAACTATGAGGAACTGAAATAGGAGACTTAGGGAGATAGAGGAGGCAGCTTCTAGCTGTTTAAGAAATGACTTTATAACGCGCAGTCCTGCCCAAAGATAAACAATTACCACTTGTACCAGAACTTCATAATTTACAAAGTGCTTCTGCCCACATATGACCTTGTTTTACCTTCACAGCACTGCTCAATTGTAGGGATTATTATCTTCATTGATCAAGAACCCGAGCTTTAACAAGAATCTTGGCCAAGGTAACTTAGCTGCTAAATGGGGGAGGTAAGAATGGCTTCCTGATTTTCTGGTTTCAAATCCTTGTTTGCCCTTTTCATGACCTGAGACACCCCACCACTTATCCCCCCTCCATTCGCCGTGCGGTGGGCATACCCTCTCAGTCTGAATGTGTCCCCTTTCACTCTGACGTCATTTTTACCCAGAATGTGAATTCACAATTCACAATTCACATAGTATCAGTGTTGTTTTTATTCTCTGTGATTTAAAAGCCAACAGAGGGACTTCCCTGGTGGCGCAGTGGTTAAGAATCTGACTGCCAATGCAGGGGACATGGGTTCAAGCCCTGGTCCGGGAAGATCCCACATGCCACGGAGCCACTAAGCCCATGTGCCACAACTACTGAGCCTGCGCTCTAGAACCCGCAAGCCACAACTACTGAGCCCGAGTGCTACAACTACTGAAGTCCATGCGCCTAGAAACCGTGCTCCACAATAAGAGAAGCCACTGCAATGAGAAGCCCGTGCACTGCAATGAAGACCCAATGCAGCCAACAAATAAATAAATAAATAAAATAAAAAATAAAAGCCAACAGAGATATGCCGAATATGTTTCTGCTTTCATGCTTCAAAGTTTTGCTTCAGGAGATAGCATCTTCCGTACAGGGGCCACATGAATGCTGGTTAGAAAACAGGTGGGTCCCTGTGCCAGTCATTCAGTGCTCTATCAGATTCGGCAGAGCGTTTTTGAGTCACCACATGCCACCACCTCCACCTGGGGAGGTGGCTCTAGATTGCTCTTCACGTGCACGCATATTGTGTGTTATCTTAGGGAGAGCAGAACGGTACCTTCTGGAACAAAGCTAGGGCTTATCACAGTATGCCCCACCAGCAGCTATTAAGGTACTTTCTTCTCCAAACCCAAAAGTTGGGGATTATTATTATTATTATTATTTTTGGTGAGGGGGGCCTCCTCACCATGTCCCTATTTAGCATGAAAAAGTAAACATTTCTAGGTTACTAATTTATTTAAAGGAGTATTGAGTCATCCCTTGTTATCCTTCCTTAAGCTTATTTTATCTTGTTGAAATTTCTCCAAACTTACGGCTTATGGATGGCACACTTCCTTAACTTCCAGAGAGATGCAACTGCCCCCATTTTTATGGTTCTTTGGTCATTTCCATAAGGTCATTGCATGTAAGCCCTTGCATGGAGTGTATCAGGCAGGGTAAGTCAGGTTGTGCTGTGGTAACAATACACCTCAATTAAACAAAGGTTTATTCCCTGCCTGGGTCCATGATGTGTCAGCTGGGGGCTCTTCTCCTCATTGGCTTTACTCTGGGACCAAGACTGATGGCGTAGCTACCACCTAAATGGCAGAGGGAAAGAGTGTCTCCACTTGTGCACTGGACTCCAAAACTTCAGCCCACCAAAGCGAATCACTCAGCTACACCTCACTTCAAGGAGTAGGAAAAATCAAACCCACCATGTGGAGAACCCAAAATATTTGGTGCAGTGAGTTAGATCCTTGTGCTACATGTTAATCTTATCTGGAAATGTCAGCATTTATCCTTTAGGCAAAAACCAGGGGAACTTTTTTAAAAAATTAATTAATTTATTTATTTTTGGCTGCGTTGGGTCTCTGCTGCTCCTCGTGGGCTTTCTCTAGTTGTGGCGATGGGGGCTACTCTTCGTTGCAGTGCGCGGGTTCTAGGCGTGTGGGCTTCAGTAGTTGTGGCACACGGGCTTCCGTAGTTGTGGATCGCGGGCTCTAGAGTGCAGGCTCAGTAGTAGTGGCGCACGGGCTTAGTTGCTCCACGGCATGTGGGAACTTCCTGGACCAGGGCTTGAACCCCTGTCCCCTGCATTGGCAGGCAGATTCTTAACCACTGCAACACCAGGGAAGCCCATAAACCAGGTAAATTTTTTTTTTTTTTACATCTTTATTGGAGTATAATTGCTTTACAATGGTGTGTTAGTTTCTGCTTTATAACAAAGTGAATCAGTTATACATATACATATGTTCTCATATCTCCTCCCTCTTGCGTCTCCCTCCCTCCCACCCTCCCTATCCCACCCATCCAGGTGGTCACAAAGCACCGAGCTGATCTCCCTGTGCTATGCGGCTGCTTCCCACTAGCTATCTATTTTACGTTTGGTAGTGTATATATGTCCATGCCACTCTCTCACTTTGTCACAGCTTACCCTTCCCCCTCCCCATATCCTCAAGTCCATTCTCTAGTAGGTCTGTGTCTTTATTCCCATCTTACCCCTAGGTTCTTCATGACCTTTTTTTTTTCTTCTTAGATTCCATATATATGTGTGAGCATACAGTATTTCTTTTTCTCTTTCTGACTTACTTCACTCTGTATGACAGACTCTAGGTCCATCCACCTAACTACAAATAACTCAATTTCGTTTCTTTTTATGGCTGAGTAATATTCAATTGTATATATGTGCCACATCTTCTTTAACCATTCATCTGTTGATGGACACTTAGGTTGCTTCCATGTCCTGGCTGTTGTAAATAGGGCTGCAATGAACATTTTGGTACATGACTCTTTTTGAATTTTGGTTTTCTCGGGGTATATGCCCAGTAGTGGGATTGCTGGGTCATATGGTAGTTCTATTTTTAGTTTTTTAAGGAACTTCCATACTGTTTTCCATAGTGGCTGTACCAATTCACATTCCCACCAGCAGTGCAAGAGTGTTCCCTTTTCTCCACACCCTCTCCAGCATTTATTGTTTCTAGATTTTGTGATGATGGCCATTCTGACTGGTGTGAGATGATATCTCATGGTAGTTTTGATTTGCATTTCTCTAATGATTAGTGATGTTGAGCATTCTTTCATGTGTTTGTTGGCAATTTGTATATCTTCTTTGGAGAAATGTGTATTTAGGTCTTCTGCCCATTTTTGGATTGGGTTGTTTGTTTTTTTGTTATTGAGCTGTATGAGCTCCTTATAAATTTTGGAGATTAATCCTTTGTCAGTTGCTTCATTTGCAAATATTTTCTCCCATTCTGAGGGTTGTCTTTTTGTCTTGTTTATGGTTTCCTTTGCTGTGCAAAAGCTTCGAAGTTTCATTAGGTCCCATTTGTTTATTTTTATTTCCATTTCTCTAGGAGGTGGGTCAAAAAGGATCTTCCTGTGATTTATGTCATAGTGTTCTGCCTATGTTTTCCTCTAAAAGTTTGATAGTTTCTGGCCTTACATTTAGGTCTTTAATCCATTTTGAGCTTATTTTTGTCTATGGTGTTATGGAGTGTTCTAATCTCATACTTTTACATGTACCTGTCCAGTTTTCCCAGCACCACTTATTGAAGAGGCTGTCCTTTCTCCACTGTACATTCCTGCCTCCTTTATCAAAGATAAGGTGACCATATGTGCATGTGTTTATCTCAGGGCTTTCTATCGTGTTCCATTGATCTATATTTCTGTTTTTGTGCCAGTACCATACTGCCTTGATTACTGTAGCTTTGTAGTATAGTCTGAAGTCAGGGAGCCTGATTCCTCCAGCTCCATTTTTTGTTCTCAAGATTGCTTTGGCTATTCGGAGTCTTTTGCGTTTCCATACAAATTGTGAATTTTTTTTTTTTTTTTTTGCGGTACGTGGGCCTCTCACCGCTGTGGCCTCTCCCGTCGCGGAGCTCAGGCTCCGGACGCGCAGGCTCAGCAGCCATGGCTCACATGCCCAGCTGGTCCGCGGCACACGGGATCCTCCCAGACCCGGGCACAAACCCACGCCCCCTGCATCAGCAGGTGGACTCCCAACCACTGCGCCACCAGGGAAGCCCCAAATTGTGAAATTTTTTGTTCTAGTTCTGTGAAAAATGCCAGTGGTAGTTTGATAGGGATTGCATTGAATCTGTAGATTGCTTTGGGTAGTAGAGTCATCTTCACAATGTTGATTCTTCCAATCCAAGAATATGGTATATCTCTCCATCTATTTGTATCAGCTTTAATTTCTTTCATCAGTGTCTTATAGTCTTCTGCATACAGGTCTTTGTCTCCTTAGGTAGGTTTATTCCTAGGTCTTTTATTCTTTTTGTTGCAATAGTAAATGGGAGTGTTTCCTTGATTTCACTTCCAGATTTTTCATCATTAGTGTATAGGAATGCAAGAGATTTCTCTGTGTTAATTTTGTATCCTGCTACTTTAACAAATTTATTGATTAGCTCTAGCAGTTTTCTGGTAGCATCTTTAGGATTCTCTATGTATAGTATCATGTCATCTACAAACAGTGACAGCTTTACTTCTTTTCCGATTTGGATTCCTTTTATTTCCTTTTCTTCTCTGATTGCTGTGGCTAAAACTTCCAAAACTATGTTGAATAAGAGTGTTGAGCGTGGGCAACCTTGTCTTGTTCCTGATCTTAGTGGAAATGCTTTCAGTTTTTCATCATTGAGCTGTGGGTGTCATATATGGCCTTTATTATGTTGAGGAAAGTTCCCTATATGCCTACTTTCTGCAGGGTTTTTATCATAAATGGGTGTTGAATTTTGTCAAAAGCTTTCTCTGCATCTATTGAGATGATCATATGGTTTTTCTCCTTCTCTCTCAATTTGTTAATATGGTGTATCACGTTGATTGATTTGCGTATATTGAAGAATCCTTGCATTCCTAGAATAAACCCCACTTGATCATGGTGTATGATCCTTTTAATGTGCTGTTGGATTCTGTTTGCTAGTATTTTGTTGAGGATTTTTGCATCTATGTTCATCAGTGATATTTGCCTGTAGTTTTCTTTCTTTGTGACATCCTTGTCTGGTTTTGGTATCAGGGCGATGGTGGCCTCGTAGTATGAGTTTGGGAGTGTTCCTCCTTCTGCTATATTTTGGAAGAGTTTGAGAAGGATAGGTGTTAGCTCTTCTCTAAATGTTTGATAGAATTCGCCTGTGAAGCCATCTGGTCCTGGGCTTTTGTTTGTTGGAAGATTTTTAATCACAGTTTCAATTTCAGTGCTTGTGATTGGTCTGTTCATATTTTCTATTTCTTCCTGATTCAGTCTTGGCAGGTTGTGCATTTCTAAGAATTTGTCCATTTCTTCCAGGTTGTCCATTTTATTGGCATAGACTTGCTTGTAGTAATCTCTCATGATCTTTTGTATTTCCGCAGTGTAAGTTGTTACTTCTCCTTTTTCATTTCTAATTCTATTGATTTGAGTCTTCTTCCTTTTTGTCTTGATGAGTCTGGCTAATGGTTTATCAATTTTGTTTACCTTCTCAAAGAACCAGCTTTTAGTTTTATTGATCTTTGCTATCGTTTCCTTCATTTCTTTTTCATTTATTTCTGATCTGATCTTTATGATTTCTTTCCTTCTGCTAACTTTGGGGTTTTTTTGTTCTTCTTTCTCTAATTACTTTAGGTGCAAGGTTAGGTTGTATATTCGAGATGTTTCCTGTTTCTTAAGGTAGGATTGTATTGCTATAAACTTCCCTCTTATAACTGCTTTTGCTGCATCCCATAGGTTTTGGGTTGTCGTGTCTCCATTGTCATTTGTTTCTAGGTATTTTTTGATTTCCTCTTTGATTTCTTCAGTGATCACTTCGTTATTAAGTAGTGTATTGTTTAGCCTCCATGTGTTTGTATTTTTTACAGATCTTTTCCTGTAATTGATATCTAGTCTCATAGCGTTGTGGTCGGAAAAGACACTTGATACAATTTCAATTTTCTTAAATTTACCGAGGCTTGATTTGTGACCCAAGATATGATCTATCCTGGAGAATGTTCCATGAGCACTTGAGAAAAATGTGTATTCTGTTGTTTTTGGATGGAATGTCCTATAAATATCAATGAAGTCCATCTTGTTTAATGTATCATTTAAAGCTTGTGTTTCCTTATTTATTTTCTGTTTGGATGATCTGTCCATTGGTGAAAGTGGGGTGTTAAAGTCCCCTACTATGAATGTGTTTCTGTCGATTTCCCCTTTTATGGCTGTTAGTAGTTGCCTTATGTACTGAGGTACTCCTATGTTGGGTGCATAAATGTTTACAATTGTTATATCTTCTTCTTGGATCGATCCCTTGATCATTATGTAGTGTTCTTCTTTGTCTCTTCTAATAGTCTTTATTTTATTTTACTTTATTTATTTATTTATTGCAGTATATGGGCCTCTTACTGTTGTGGCCCCTCCTGCCACGGAGCACAGGCTCCGGACGCGCAGGCTTAGTGGCCATGGCTCACGGGCCCAGCCGCTCCGCAGCATGTGGGATCCTCCCGGACCGGGGCATGAACCCACGTCCCCTGCATTGGCAGGCGGACTCCCAACCACTGCGTCACCAGGGAAGCCCAATAGTCTTTATTTTAAAGTTTATTTTGTCTGATATGAGAATTTACTCCAGCTTTCTTTTGGTTTCCATTTGCATGGAATATCTTTTTCCATCCCCTTACTTTCAGTCTGTATGTGTCTCTAGGTCTGAAGTGGGTCTCTTGTAGACAGCATATATATGGGTCTTGTTTTTGTATCCATTCAACCAATCTGTGTCTTTTGGTGGGAGCGCTTAATCCATTTACATTTAAGGTAATTATCGATATGTATGTTCCTATTCCCATTTTCTTAATTGTTTTGGGTTTGTTATTGTAGGTCTTTTCCTTCTCTTGTGTTTTTTGCCTAGAGAAGTTCTTTTAGCATTTGTTGTAAAGCTGGTTTGGTGGTGCTGAACTCTCTCAGCTTTTGCTTGTTTGTAAAGGTTTTAATTTCTCCATCTAATCTGAATGAGATCCTTGCTAGGTAGAGTAATCTTGGTTGTAGGTTTTTCTCCTTCATCACTTTAAATATGTCCTGCCACTCCCTTCTGGCTTGCAGAGTTTCTGCTGAAAGATCAGCTGTTAACCTTATGGGGATTCCCTTGTGTGTTATTTGTTGTTTTTCCCTTGCTGCTTTTAATATGTTTTCTTTGTATTTAATTTTTGACAGTTTGATTAATATGTGTCTTGGCATGTTTCTCCTTGGATTTATCCTGTATGGGACTCTCTGTGCTTCCTGGACTTGATTAACTATTTCCTTTCCCATATTAGGGAAGTTTTCAACTATAACCTTTTCAAATATTTTCTCAGTCCCTTTCTTTTTCTCTTCTTCTTCTGGAACCCCTATAATTCGGATGTTGGTGCGTTTAATGTTGTCCCAGAGGTCTCTGAGACTGTCCTCAGTTCTTTTCATTCTTTTTTCTTTATTCTGCTCTGCAGTAGTTATTTCCACTATTTTATCTTCCAGGTCACTTATCTGTTCTTCTGCCTCAGTTATTCTGTATTGATCCCTTCTAGAGTATTTTTTTTAGAGTATTTTTAATTTCAATTATTGTGTTGTTCATCGTTGCTTGTTTCATCTTTAGTTCTTCTAGGTCCTTTTTAAATGTTTCTTGCAGTTTCTTTATTCTATTTCCAAGAGTTTGGATCATCTTTACTATCATTATTCTGAATTCTTTTTCAGGTAGACTGCCTATTTCCTCTTCATTTGTTAGGTCTGGTGGGTTTTTTTTTTTTTTTTTTTGTGGTACGTGGGCCTCTCACTGTTGTGGCCTCTCCTATTGCGGAGCACAGGCTCCGGACACGCAGGCTCAGCGGCCATGGCTCACGGGCCAAGCCGCTCCGTGGCATGTGGGATCTTCCCAGACGGGGGTGGACTCTAAACCACTGCACCACCAGGGAAGCCCTGGTGGGTTTTTATCTTGCTCCTTCATCTGCTGTGTGTTTTTCTGGCTTCTCAGTTTGCTTATCTTACTGTGTTTGGGGTCTCCTTTTTGCAGGGTGCAGGTTTGTAGTTCCCGTTGTTTTTGGTGTCTGTCCCCAGTGGGTAAAGTTTGTTCAGTGGGTTGTGTAGGCTTCCGGTGGAGCGGACTAGTGCCTGTGTTCTGGTGGATGAGGCTGGATCTTGTCTTTCTGGTGGGTAGGTCCACGTCTGGTGGTGTGTTTTGGGGTGTCTGTGGACTTATTATGATTTTAAGCAGCCTCTCTGCTAATGGGTGGGGTCGTGTTCCTGTCTTGCTAGTTGTTTGGCATACGGTGTCCAGCACTGTAGCTTGCTGGTCGTTGAGTGAAGCTGGGTGCTGGTGTTGAGATGGAGATCTCTGGGAGATTTTCGCTGTTTGATATTATGTGGAGCTGGGAGGTCTCTTGTGGACCAGTGTCCTGAAGTTGGCTCTCCCACCTCAAAGGCACAGCACTGACTCCTGGCTGCAGCACCAAGAGCCTTTCATCCACACGGCCACCAAACGCCTGTAATGCAGAGAATTTGGAAGCATCTAAATCATTGCCACTTACTATTCGAGCCTGCTCTCCGTCCTGGAGCTGCCATGGCCTCTGCAGGTCGCTGCTGTGACCACACGGCTGCTCACGGGTCCCTCCTCTCCCCCGACACCTCCCCCACCTCTGGGAGCCCGTGCTCACTGCTGCTCCCTCCTCCAACCAGGTAAACTTTTATTAGGGGTTTGGAATCTAGAGACTAAATCTGCCACTTACTGCCTGGTACTTTTGGATGAGTCCCTTATGCCTTCTGAGTCCAATTCCCTTTTCTTAATATTTAAGTAATAACCCCCTGGTCGGGCTACTTCCATAGGATTATTGGTGAATGTCAAGGAGATACTATATTTGAAAATATTTTGAAATGTGAAAAAAAGTTTCATAGATAAAGATTGTTCAGCTTATTGCCATGTCTTTTTGGGTAGAATAATAATTCTAACTCATATCACTTAGATCAAAAATAAAATACAGGGCTTCCCTGGTGGCGCAGTGGTTGGGAGTCCGCCTGCCGATGCAGGGGATACAGGTTCATGCCCCGGTCTGGGAAGATCCCACATGCCGTGGAGCGGCTGGGCCCGTGAGCCATGGCTGCTGAGCCTGCACATCCAGAGCCCGTGCTGCACAACGGGAGAGGCCACAACAGTGAGAGGCCCACGTACTGCAAAAAAATAAAATAAAATAAAAATAAAATAAAATAAAATACACCCATTCTGAGGACAGGCACCTGTCTCTGAAAATGATTATATCAGTTCTACCGAAATGTCAAGAACCTTTTAAAATTAATATATAAGGCACTGGAGAAAAGGCCATGCCAAGGCAGCACCTGGCACAACTTCCCAATAGTTACCTTCATGTAACTACGAGTCTAGATGTGTAGGTTATTTTGTCTTTAGACACTTGTGGGAATACTTTCGGTCAGACCAAGCAGGATTATCTCTACCTCTTGCCGGCCCTTTCTAAGTTGACAGGTAGAAAATTGATCATCAGAAAAGAGCACACAAAACTCTAATACTAAAAAACAAAACAAACAAACAAACAAAAACAACAAAAAAACCCTCTAATACTATAGATTGCAACTGGATGATAATATTTCCTGGGCAGTCAAATGATTCCCATTTTTCATGGCAGTTCATAATGATCTTCTTTCCTTGGGGCTCCCTAGAGGGGAGAATCAACCAGGTATGCTCTTAGGTTCAGGAGGGTGGCTTCCTTCATCTTGAATTTCACAGGACACTGTGGAATGTATGACTTTTAGGTCCCTCAAAGACTCCCTTCACTGGGCACATCTGGCCAAGTGGGTAGCACATTTGCCTCACAAAAACTGATCCTTTATTCTTGGCTTTTTTTTTTTTTTCATTCACTAAACACTAATTAAACACCTGTTATGCACTGTGTTAGCTACCTAGCTAGTATGGATGTAAGATTAACGAGACTCAGTCTGCGTTTGAGCAATTCACAGTCTAGTGAAGGAGACAATTATATAGGCAACGGTGACTGTACAACATGTTAGAGATGCCCAGGAAGTGCAATGAGATATCCTGGCAGCTTAGAACAGGGGAGCCTCACTGTCTCTAGACGTCAGGGAAAGCTCCCAAGAGGAGATAAAGTGCCAGTTGGGTCTTAAGGATGATTCAATGGCTGTCAATACAGAGCAAGAGAATTGGGGGCAGAGGAATAGCATATGTAAAGACCTAGAGGCTGGGAGGAGTTCCTGTTATGAAATTTGTATAACTGGGGGTCATGATGCTCTGCAGAGCCCCAGTTATAGGGGCATGTAGGACCAGCTCTGTGCCAGGGAGGCCTGGGTCTCCCTCAGAACCAATTCCTGTCATCCCAGGGGGTTAACCAAAGGTGTAACATATGTACATTACACGTTGGGTTGGAGCCCAGAGAGCCCTTCCAAGTTTCCCCCACTTCTTCCTTCTCTGCTCCTCTGCCTTCTGCCCGACCTCCCACTCCACCTCCCAAGGTTCTGGTTCCAACCAGCTGCTACCATGGTTGGCCAAGCCCAGGACACTCTGTGCCCCTTTGGTCTGAGGTCACTGCATCTTGGGGAAATAACAGTGGATCTTTGTATTCCTCAGAACGAGGCACCTACCAGACAGATTCACCTCTCTCTTGTTAATACCCATTACCCTGAAAGCCTTAATTGTGATGCATGATTATGTTAAAAGACTTTCTTCCCATAAGGGAAGAGGACAGGAAGGAACAAAGCAGGTGAACAGTACCAAGAGCCACGCGTGTTCACTTTGCTTTCTGAGGAGAGGAAAAATCTCAGAGAGCAGCCATGTCTGTGTTTGCATCGCTCTCTGCTTTCTCCCCAATCTGCTGTTTTCATGGTTAGAAAAATAAGTCCTGCCCTTTGAGAGGGTGAAACGAGTTCAAGAGCTTCTTATCCAGCTCTCCCTTGATGACAACCTAATGGTTTTCATTAGATTTGTTTTCCAGGTTATATAAACCAACAGCTTTGAACGCTGACTTGGGGTAAGCAGAATAAACCAAAGAAAAAGCCAGTTAGAATGTACTAGTGAGGCATTTAGTCTTAGAAAAGAAAATGTGCAGTTGTTCTTTGTAATGGAGATTTGCTGATCTGATTCGAAAATCCCGGAAGCTAGCACTGCATTTTGAAATGGTGCATTGCTTGACATGAGGTTTAAGTTCATTTTGGAGCCAGTTCTTCACCTACCACCCCAGGTTCTTCCTGAAATGTCCTTGAAGCCTTCTTAAGAGCAGAAAGATGCTTTCACATTTTCTCCCCGAAAACCATTACATTTTCTTTCAGTGTAACACTTTATACAGTGATCAAATTATATGGTGACCATAACTGAAAAATATCTGTATACAAAATTCTTCCTACTCTGGCAGTGTTTATGGAAGGGACTGTTATGAAATAGCATGTAAAGCATGGACCAGCTTAAAATGATTTTGCTTTTAAAAATAGGCCCTTCGCTATGGAGAACAGTATGGAGGTTCCTTAAAAAACTAAAAATAGAATTACCATACGACCCAGCAATACCACTACTGGGCATATACCCTGAGAAAACCATAATTCAAAAAGAGTCATGTACCAAAATGTTCATTGCAGCTCTATTTACAATAGCCAGGACATGGAAGCAACCTAAGTGTCCATCGACAGATGAATGGATAAAGAAGGTGTGGCACATATATACAATGGAATATTACTCAGCCATAAAAAGAAACGAAATTGAATTATTTGTAGTGAGGTGGATGGACCTACAGTCTGTCATACAGAGTGAAGTAAGTCAGAGGTGGATGGACCTAGAGTCTGTCATACAGAGTGAAGTAAGTCAGAAAGAGAAAAACAAATACCGTATGCTAACACATATATATGGAATCTAAGAAAAAAAAAAAGGTCATGAAGAACCTAGGGGTAAGACGGGAATAAAGACATAGACCTACTAGAGAATGGACTTGAGGGTATGGGGAGGGGGAAGGGTAAGCTGTGACAAAGTGAGAGAGTGGCATGGACATATATACACTACCAAACGTAAAATAGATAGCTAGTAGGAAGCAGCCACATAGCACAGGGAGATCAGCTTGGTGCTTTGTGACCACGTAGAGGGGTGGGATAGGGAGGGTGGGAGGGAGGGAGATGCAAGAGGGAGGAGATATGGGGACATATATATATGTATAACTGATTCACTTTGTTATAAAGCAGAAACTAACACACCATTGTAAAGCAGTTATACTCCAATAAAGCTGTTAAAAAAGAAAAATAAAAGGTTGGCAACCTCCCCTCAAAAAACCCAAAAAAACAAAAAATCAAAAAAAATAAAAATAAAAACAGGCTGTTGATTAATGAAACCTGAATGTATTTTGCAGAGACATCACTGCGCATGTGCAACACGGAAACCTGTGTCTCCAGGATGACCCTGGAACCAAGGATCTTCAGTCTACGGAATTCAAAGAATAGAAATGTTGCCACCAGAGCTCTTTACAAAGCAAGAACTCCTTCAGTGAGGAAAATCCAGCTTCCAGCAGCAAGAGTAGCTTGATTACCATACATGGACTGATTCAAGATGAGCCAGTCAGCTTCCAGGTTTGAAATTCTCCTAATTCCTTAAATTTTGCCCTGAACGTTGGATCTGGGAGACAGATTTGAGCTCTGCAGGTCGACCTCGCAATAAAGCTTTCTTTTCTCAAAAGCCGATGCCAGAGTATTGGCTTCTCTATGCCTTGGGCAGTGAGCTTTCGTTTGGTAACACTAATCTCTGGCACCCAGTAGGTTTCTAATTCCACCACTATGCCTGGCACATAGCAAGTGTTCAATAAATATTTGTTAAATAAATCTTATATAAAATCCCTGCTCAAAAACTTCCAATGGCTTCCTATAAACTTTCAACTTCTGCCTGACTTACATTTTAAGAATCATTCTGTGTAGTTTGGAGCTGAGAGTTTCGAAGAATATCTTTGTGTCTGTGACCCAAACTATGACCCAAGTTTCTTTATTCCCTCTAAATACTTAGAGTATCTACTAAGAGTAGGAAGGCTTCCCCACCTCATGTCCTCTTTAGCTTTTCCTTGAACCATTATTATGGTTTCTTATCTGGTCTCCTTGCCTCCTGACTCCCCCTCATTTTAATCATTCATAATCGCTCTCTCCTGACTTCAGGACTAGCCACATAGTTTGAAGGTCCCAGTGCAAGATGAAAAACGCAGGGCCCCTTATTCAAAATTACTTAAACTCTCAACACCTTGGCAGCAGGACATCACACCAAGCACAGGGCCCTTCTGTGCTCGGGGTCCCCGGTGACGGCAGAGTCTGCATATTCATGAAGCTGATCCTGCCTGAGTTCAACCCTTTTAAGGCACGGTTTCAGTCATGGTAAGTCCTTTTTAAAAAACTTTCAGAGGTTCCATGTTGTCTAGAGTTGTAATTATAGGGACTTTTATCAATTTTGATCCCAACCAACCTTCCCAGCTTTATCTCCTAGAATTCCTCTTTATACACCCTATACTTCTTCCAAATGGAACTACTTAATCTTGCCCAGAAGGTATCCCTTCCTACCTCTGTGCCTTATTTGTACTGCTCCCACTACTTAGAAAGGCGAGCCTCGTTTCCCATCATCACAAATCCTATGTGAAATCTTTCCTGATCCTTTCATTAAAAAAAATTTTTTTTATTGAAGTATAGTTGATTTGCAATATTGTGTTAAGCTTCAGGTGGGATCCTTTCATCTTTTTTTTTTTTTTTTTTGCGGTACGCGGGCCTCTCACTGTTGGGGCCTCTCCCGTTGCGGAGCACAGGCTCCAGACGCACAGGCTCAGAGGCCATGGCTCACGGGCCCAGTCGCTCTGCGGCATGTGGGATCTTCCCAGACCGGGGCACGAACCCGTGTCCCCTGCATCGGGAGGCGGACTCTCAACCACTGCGCCACCTGGGAAGCCCCCTTTCATTTTTAAGAACTCTTTTCTCACTCTGAATTTCTAATACCATTTTAGCAGAGTCCTCTTTTGTCCTTTCACTCTTTAATGAGCTCCAAGACTGTCTCTACGCTGTGGAAGGTACAAAGATGAACGCTATTTATTCTACTGATACTACTGTTAGGCTCTTTTATGCTCTCGAGGGCGGGCTTTGCCTAGACTCACCTGTGTCTGGCCTTTTGTAGAGAAGGTGCTCATATACTTGTTGAATAAACCAGTGGTTACCAGTTGACTTTCAAGAAAAAGGCATACGTTCATTTGTCAGGCAAATATTTATTGACTACCTACTCTATGTTAGACTTTCTTCTAAGAGCAGGTAATACAGGTATGAAAAAGGCAGACTGGTGCCTGCTTGCATGGAGATTATATTTTTATGGGTGGGAGGCAGGGAACAAACAAACCAGAAAAATAATAGCTGTTGCTAAGTGCGTTGGATGTCATTGTGAAAGGGTTGTGACGCATAGCATTTTCATTATCTTTCAGTCCTAAATATTCGCTAACATCCATCAGGGATGATTCTTTGACTCACAGGTAATTTAGAAGAGTGTTTCTAAGCTTCCAAACAGAAAACTTTAACAATTACCTCTTAAGTTTTTTCATTTTTCTGTGGCCAGATCATATACTTTGTATGACACTGACGCTTTGAAATATGACTTGCTTTATGGACTAGGAGATGGTTGGTTTTCACCACTGTTCTATGTGTGCTTGAAGTACATACTGTTTTCAGATACACTGTTCTGTGTGTCCAACAGATCAAGCTTATAAATACTCTCATCCAAACCTTCCATATCCATCTGATTTTGTCTGCCTGGTTTATCAATTCCTAACAAAGATGTTAAAAATCTCCCACTTTGGTTTGTGAATTGATTTCTCCTTGTAGTTGTGTCAGTTTCTGCTAGACAGATTTGAAGCTATGTTCCTGGTGCACGACTGTTCTACCTTCCAGGTGATTTGAACCCCTTTTCGCTACGTGGTGATAGTCCTCCTTAGCAGTGCCTTTTATCTTAAAGTCGACTTCATCTTATAATACAGCCAACACCAGCTTCCTTTTGGTTACCATCTGTTTCTTAACTGGAGTTTAGTCAAAAGAATTTTATTAACAGTTTTTTGGAAATATAATCCACATACCATAAAGTTCATCTGAGTTTTGTCGACGTGCATTGGTTCTGGCTGCCTGTGGGCTTGGACTTAACTCTGCCTCTGTGTATCCTCCATTCACCCGGCTTAGTTTTAGGTTTTACTTTCTCTCCCACCTCCTCCTAGACTGACACTGTCCACCCCACTTCATTTTTCTTCTTTCTAGTTTAGTAACACTGTTTCTATCTTCTAGCTGTTATTTTAGGATTTTTAATGTGCATGTTTATCTTAAATGATAATCTTTATCCATCTTACAAATAAATTTAGAATAATTCAATTCCAGGCAGCCTGAGGATGGCCCCGCCTTTCCCCAGTTACCAAGCCTGTCAATTCCGCCTTCAGCTTTGGCTACAGGAGTTGGGTTTTTGTCCAAGAGACTTGGGGGCTGACACAGCAGCCACACAGGTCATTCCCTTCCTGCTCCTGTGAACTCGGGAGAGGAGGAGGGGGCCAGTGAAGACCCAGCCCCTCCCCATGCCACTCACTCCTCACCACTCCCTCGTCCCCCACCCCGGAATTTTCAGGGAGCGTTCTGGCCTCACCAGAGGGGACTGGAGCCCGGATCTGGGTCACCCCTTACCCGGATCTGAAGGCTCTTCTGCACGTGCGGCCTGAGCCCCAAAAAGTCGGTGAGGGCAGCGGGGCAGCGTCCGATTTCCGCTGGGAGCCTGAGCCTGCCGGGGTCGGGCAGTCGGGCCCTCAGGTCAGGCTGGCCGGCTCCAGGTCCTGGGGCAGGATGCGGCCCCTTTTCCGGGTCTTCTCCAGGCGCCGCTCAGCTTCGGCCTCCTTGTTCTCGCGCGAGTTCAGCCGCCACCGGTCCCGCAGTTGTTGCGTCTCGTCCGCCACACGCGCAGTGCGCTTCTCCCACGCGCGCTGGCGCTGCGCCCCTCTCGCGCTTCGGGGCCTCCTGCAGCAGGTGCTCGTCGTCGCGGATCTTCACGCCCTCGGCCTTGTCCAGCAGGTTCGCACACTGCATCTTTGCCTCGAGCTCCTGGGCCTGGCCCGCGTCCGCGGCCCGCAGCTCCTCCAGCCGGGCCCGCCGCGCCCGCAGGCGCTTCAGCTGCTGCCTAGGTCCTGCCTGTTAGCGGCGTCAGGTTGCCCTTCCCCTTCTGCCTCTTCTCCTTCCTGCGCTGAGCCTTGCGGGACGGCTTCTCTTCGGTTACCTCCACCTTGTTGAAGAGCAGCCCCGGCCGGCCCTGCGCCTCCTTGAGGGCCGCCTCAGGGCAGCTCAGCGTGCTCCGCGCCCTCGGGGGCCTCGGGCGCCTTCCGCTTTGCCCTCAGCTCCTGCTGCTGCTGCTTCTCTTTCCGGTCGCGCTCCTGCTTTCTCCATTTCCTCCGACGTCTTTTCTCCGAAACGGCGGGAGACAGCTTCTTGGCGCCGCCCTGGCCCCGCGCCTCCGGTATCTTTTCAGGCAGGCGCTGCCGCACGACGTCCAAGGCAGGTAAAGAGGCTCTTTGTCCAGGCCGTGCGCAGGGGCCCCGGTGGAGCTGGAGGCCTCCTCCTCCTCGGCTGTCACCGGCTTCCTGACCTGAGACTCTCCGCAGGGGCCCGGGCCTTGGCCTCGGCAGCCTTCTCCTCCCGTTCCTGGGATTTCTTCAGTGCTTTCTTCCTCTCCTTTTTTAGGAGCCCAGCAGCTTCTAAGACTCGAGTTTTGCCAGCCGACTTGCGCTTCTGCGGCTCGGTTCTGGGCTGGGAGCAGATCTTCTTGGCCAGGCCCTGCAGGTAAGCATACTTCGTGAGCAGAGGAGCCATGGCTGGAGGCTCGGCGGTCGGGCGGGGCTCGCTTGGGGTCCTACTCGGGGGAGGAGGGCCGGGGTTCAGCATCCCGGCGGCACCCGGCAGTCCCCGGCCCGCGCTACCCTCACCTACCCGGCTGCGCTCACCAGAAACACTCCATGGATTAGGGTGGTAGTGGCTTGATCACCTGGGCGGTTGTTGGTGCCGTTCTTGAGGACGGAAGAGATTAGGGGAGGTGTAAGTTTGGAGAGCTGTTGCAGGGAAATTCTGCCAAGTGGAACGGGAAAGTCTGCATAGGATTTGGTATGGTACCCAGTAAAGGATTAACCTTTCCCCCAGAGAGGCCTGGCCTTTGCCCTTGGCTTCTGGGAGGTAACCTCTAAGATCTTGGAATGTCCTGCCTGATTTGTTTAACCTGGGGACCTTTGGCCATGCCAGCTAGTCTATACTAGCAGTGTGATTTATAGTAGGAATCCTTGGGTCATGAGGCGTGAACTTGACCTCTGGAGACTAAGGTTGTCCACATGGGCAGTCAGCCATATCTATGTGACTGAGCCCCAATAAAACCTCTAGACACCAAGGTTCACGTGAGCTTGTCTGGATGGCAGTAGCTCATGCATATTGTCACACATTGCACCTGTGAGAAATAAACAGTGTCTGCATAAGTCCACTAGAGTCCTGTGCTAGAGGTCCCATGCTTGGGACTCTCCTGGACCCTTCTCTGTGTACCTCTTCCCTTAGCTGCTTTTAATCTGTGTCCCTGTGCTGTCATAAACTGTAACTGTGAGTACAGCAGCTTCCAGTGGGTTTTGTGAGTCCTTCTAGCAAATTATCAAACTCGAGGGTGATCTTGGGGGCTCTCTAACTTACAGTTGATAACAGAGGTAAAGATGGCCTTGTAGACCCCCGAACTTTGCATTGAGGGTATATACAAATTCAACAAAGAGAAGCCCTATGTGACTCAGGTCTTATACTCTATTGGTCAGCTGAGTCCAGGGAGACCTGAAGAGTAAACAGAGAATAAAGAACCTGTTGTCTCTTGACCAGTGTCTCAGAGGATTTCTCTTTTCCTTTATGCCAGTGTCACATTAAGAATTATCTACACTCTTCTGGTCAGAGAGCTGCCTATAAGTGTAACCTGGAAAGACAGCAAAGAGAGGCAGTGCCTTTAGTCATTGTGCATGATGAAATCTGTGGGAAGAAATAACACTCCTGATATGTCAACCACAAGTATGGTTTTCATCTAATTGAATCCATTCATCACTACATTAAAAAAGAAGCTGATGCAATTGAAAAGTGAGTTCAGTTAGTCCATCCTCCCACAAAAACAGTCGCGCGCACGCACACGTGTGCGTGTGTCTGTGTTGATGTGAATCTCATCTTAAAGAAAATATAAATTCTGGCTTCAGGCAAATGAAGGTTTATTTCATATGGCAGCCTCCTTGCATACTGCTGATGGTTACAGCATGTGGAATTACTTACAACTAAAGCCTTTGATTGAAAATGTGGACGTAGCACTCAATTTATCATCCTCTTCTCTGAGATTTAAAAGCTCTTTAGAACACAAGCTAATACAAGTTTCTGTTTTAACAAATCAGTATCTTTTCATGGGCTAAATGACTTTCCCATTCGGCACCTCTCAGAGCACGCCCCTCCCCCCACCCCCTACCCCCCTGGCTGCAGAGGTTGTCATATATGTGCTGGATACAGGCAGCTTGGAAGAGTGTGTCTTATTTCACAGACTCCAGCAAGGCAAGGGCAGCAAGAGTAATTGTTCAGAACTGTGAAAACCAGACACTCTTTCCTCGATATTTCAGCTTGGATCAGGATTGCATTAGTTATCTATTGCTGTGTAACAAATTACCCCATATTTAGTGGCTTAAAATGATATACATTTATTAACTCACAGTTTCTGTGGTCAAGAGTTTGGCATAGCTTAGCTGATTCCTTTGTTTTAGGGTTCCTTGCAAGACTGAAATAAAGTTGCCAGCTGAAGCTGTGGTCTCATTTGAAAGCTCAGCTGGGAAGGATCCACTTCTAAGCTCATCCAGGTTGCTGGCAGAATTCAGTTCCCAGAGGACTGTTTGACTGAGGGTTGCAGGTCCTTCCTAGCTATTGGCTGGAGATTGCTCTCCAATCTTTGCCATGTGGACCTCTCCAGCGTGGCCACTTTTTTCATCAAAGTATGCAAGCAGAGAAAGCAATATGGAAAATCTAGCAAGACAGAGATTATAACATAATTATGGAGGTGACATCCCATCACTTCTGCTGTATTCTGTTGGCCTTCTCACTCTCAAAGGGAGGGGATTACACAGAGTGTGAATACCAGGAGGTGAACACTGGGAGCTATCATAGTGTCAGTCCACCAGCAGGACAGGGTCCCTGGTTGAGCGAGTCACAGTAATATCCTCTTATAGAGAATGTGCTGCAATGTTTCTGAGTTTCAAAAATATTTGTGGATAGGTTCAGCAGGCGAATTGTATCTTTGAAGAAACTGTGATGTCTTGGTGGCAAATTTATGTCTTTCTTCTGGCTAATTTTCTCATTTTTCCCATGAAATGTTGTTGTCCATTCTCTCCAAAGAATCTGTTTTCTTTCATTCCTCCTTTTATTATAACCTAATAAATGCCTGGTCAAATTAGAACCTGGAAAGAGCTCAGGGTCCTTGAGGCTGGACAGAATAGCCTAGAATTTAGCAGGTGGGCAGTAATGTGTTGGCTCAAGGCAGCTTTCTGACCTTGGCTTTTCTCAGTTTTACTGTTTCTCTTTTATGTTTATGAGGCTCTGAATCAGGCACCCACAGAGCTCCAGAGCTGCTTCCTAGCAGTGTCTTCATGACAAAGCATTTCCAGGGAATTCCATGCTTTACTCTCTGGAGTTTTAAAGCCTATTGAATCGGTTCCCACCAGTGTTCCTTGTAGACATTAGTAAAAGTTACAGATGACATTCTGACTGTAGACCAATATGAAGCACCCACGTGTCTTTTTCAAGTGGGCAATAATCTCAGGGATTAGGAAATTGTTGTTGCTGTTGTTGTTTTCGGTCACCAAAAAGTATGAAACAAATTCATCCAGTCACTCATTCACATGTTGACCATTCGAGAACTGTCATTGACTGTTGGTATTGAGAATGACAAGATGCAAAAGGCAGTCACTACCTTTATTAATCCTCGCTCTTCTTTCCCTTCTTGGCTTTCTTCTTAGCATCCACAAAGGTGTTTGCATGCTGCTCTAGCCTCTCCTAGAGACAGAAAACGTTTTATCTCCAATGCTTGTTAGGGTCCCAGCAGACTCAGAACTACTGTTTCCTAGGTCTGAACACAAAGAGTCAAGGGCAATTCTTAGGCCCAGTTAAATCAGCAGCTCCTTCTTCATGTTCTTCTGGGGACCCAGGGGCTATTCAGAGCCTGCCTGCATAGAGCTGGACCCAAGAGTATGCAAGCTTCCTGTTTTCGTAACATGCTTGGGGGTGGTGGACAGAAAAGGGGAGGAGGTGGGGGGATGCTAGGTATCTGAAGTCTAGAGAAGATGATTAGAGTCTTTTAAAAGATGATATCAGCAAATCTCTGAGCCTGTGGTGAGGCCTAGGGGTAGTTTTCAAACAAGTTAGTGTATGCTAGAATTACCTGCGGAAATTTTTTTGGATACAAATTCTATTTGCAGATATTTTGATCCAGGAGAGGTCAAAACATGGCCTAGGAATCTGAATTTACACTTAGCATTCCTCACATTACAGATGCTGAAGGTCTAAAAAGCACCGTTTAGAAACAGTGAGACTTTAGCAAAATAGGTAGATCACATGTAAACCATAAGAAGAAAAATGCAGAGAATGAATTTACTATTTGTTTTTGCCTTCATATATTTCAGATATATAATCACAAACACAATACCACCTACTTGTTATTTTTGACCAGAGGTGGAATGGTTGCAATGCTTATTAAATGAGGGAAAACTGAAAGCTGTAATTAAACCAACTGGCTACTTAATTTGGTCATTCATCTCCTCCATTGAAGGAGCATTCATTCATTTCCTTTCTTTTCTTTGATTCAAGAACATAGTCACCTATGCTTTATGAATGAAAGTCAGCAGCCTTTCATAGCTAGACAAAGCCAGCTTGGGACAACCAGACAACGTCTCCTCTATATTTATGCCTTTAAATCACACCCTGAGTAGCCACTGTTGTTCTCTCTTGAGGAAAACAAACCGAAGTTTGGAATTACAGAGACTCAGAGGGGGAAGTCTATGATCTGCTTAGGAAAAAAGAGCAAGATACAAGATAAGAATATAATATAATTACTATAATATAACATCCATCTATATGTACATAGATATGTAATATTTTTATGATGCAAAATTTTAATGATTTTTATGAAATACTGTGCTGCAGTATTTTTATGAGGAAAAAGAGGTGAAGATAGACTCTACCCTGTTAATATTTTTTCCCCCTTTGGGGAATTGGAGATGAGATTGGTGTGGGAAATTATGAACTTAATTTTTTATATCGGTGTAGTATTCTGCCTGTTAACAGTGAACCTATAATTTTTTGGTATAAAAATTAAAGAATATTACAGTATGTAATAAGTGCAAGGAAATTCCAGCTTTCAGGACCAGAGTCTCTGGTATTTTAAAGTTAAAGGAAGAGGCTAGGTATGGAGGTAGATGGACTCCAACTGGCCTCCCATCAAATGCCTGTGCTCAATGTCTTTTAGATTAGATTTGCTAATGATTTGAGATGATGGACTGTTTGCTTTCTTCTTTCCTCAATGTGTGCATGCTATAAGGGGTTTCACTCTTACCAAGAGGCCAAGTGGGTATCAACATACAAACATAAAACACCCACCAAATGAGTAAGAAGATGGCAGGATTTCTGAGAAGACATCCCATGTGCCCAGATTTTGGAGTTGAGATTTTTGTTTGTTACTGAAAGTGACCAACTGCTTACTCCTTAAGAGTGACCAGCAAAAGTCCTGGGGCCTGCCCAAGTTTTGAGGCAGAGGTAGGGAAACCATTCATTCATTCATTCATTCACTAAATAAATTTTTAAAGGTGAGTAGAGGGCCAAAAAAAGTTGGATATTGATTTCATCTGCTAGTAGCGCTCGGTCAACAGCTGGTTATTTTAGCTATTATAATTGAAAATCGGTAAAATTCAATTTATAATTTAAGAAATTACCAAAAGCACAAAAGGATAAATATTATGTGATTCCACTTATATGAGGTACCTCGAGTAGTCAAATTCATAGACAGAAAATACGATGCTTGTTGCCAAGGGCTGGGGGAGGAGAAAGGGAAGTTAGTGTTTAATGGGTATGGAGTTTCAGTTGGGGAGGATAAAAAAGTTCTGGAGATAGATAGTTGCACAGCAATGTGAATGTGCTTAATGCCACAGAACTGTACACTTGAGAATGGCTAAAATGGTAAATTTTATGTTATGTATGTTTTGCCACAATTAAAAAAGATAGAAAATGCAAGATACTTCCAGAAACCTCTGCAAAGTGCAGCTTTCTTGGATCTTATTACCCTTGCAGTGTGGACCTAATTCTTACAATTCAACGGGAAAGTACTGAGGTGACCAACTGTCCCACTGTGCCTGGAACTGAGGGGCTTCTCTGGATACAGGACTTTCAGTGCTAAATCAGAAAGTCCCAGGAAACCCAGAGCAAGTTGGTCACTTGAACAGTAGCCACCACAAGCACACCTTGTGTGCTTGGAAGAAAAACAACAGGATGGCAAGATTGTTAACAGTGGAGAACAAGGCAAAGTAGTGGGTGGTGAGGCAGAGTCTTGATGGGGGAAAGCAAGACCAATCAAGGCTTCCTGCACCTACAGTAGTAGAGATGCTTTTTTTTTCCTTCAATTTCATTTGAAATCTGAATTACTTTGACTTCTTTTAATTTACCTTTTCGATTATCAGTGAACAATTTGAATAAGAAAATGGTGCAGACCTAAAGTTGTGGGTGCTGGCAAAGGTTACACTGCAGGACATAATGCAGAGACTGCCTGTTTTGTACGCGTCCAAGTTAACCCCCCAGGTCTTCTGCAGAATAAACAACTGAAATGGCTTCCTTTGATGACCCATTTGGCTGCCTGAGGGCAAAAATCACCTGACAGGCCTTTTTGCTGGCTGCAGGCAGATCAGCGTTTTACCACCAAAGCAAGAAATCAAAGTGGCTTGGTTTTTTTTGTCTCCTCTAGTTCTCTTTCTCATATTTAAGTCATTTTATTTTATTTTTAGAGGAAATTAATGTATTGTTTTCCCTTGTACATAATTAAATAGTATGCTAATAATTTTACCATATGTCTTTGAGTTATTCTTTGACTCTTATTCTGAAGGCTCCACTGTGAATGTGTAGATTAAAGCGAACCTGGATCTTTTCTGGTCCTGGACCCCTTGGGTCCTTGGCTCATCTTCTCTTGGCTCCTGTCATAATGCTTATGTGGCGATTGGGTTCTCTGGCTCTCACACCCTAAACTGATTCTTGGTCACATTTGTTTCTGCTTCTGGTTCTTGCTCTAGTTGAACAGGGTGGGTTGAATCTACCCTGGTGACAACAGCGGTGGCATCTGGGTTTTAATTCTGTGGCCTGGCCATTGAGTGATTTCTGTCAAGTGGCAGTTGATAAGAATCTGTAATCTGATTTCTATGACCTTTTTTTGGTTGTATGCCTGAGGATTCTGATTGTTCCTGGCACTTGAATGCAAGTTTGAAAAGTTTTTGGTGTTTTTCTTCCTAGATTCTCTCTGTTTATGTATTTCGGTTTGTGTCAATTTGGCTTCCTCTGACCCTCAAGCTCAGAGCCTTTTTACTTCTTTCAGAATTCTGGTAATTTTTCATGTGCATTTATTGTGGTCCCAATTGTGCCAAAATCTGCTAAGTTAAAATTCCTGCACCAAAATTAAAAGGAAGCTGAATCCTTAGTATTCAACCGTCTGCTTTTGTTTTTCTTAACAATTGAATAATGCCAAAATTACTTTCTTCAGGATTTATAAAATAAGGCAAAAGAAAGGAGATTATCACTATTGTTAAAAAAAAGAAAAGAAAAAATAATGGACCTAGAAAAAAAAGAGAAAGACTATTTTGGTAAATTCAGAGGGAAAAATCACAAAATTACACAGATTTTCAACACTGTATTTCCCAAGAAGAACAAATGGTGATTAATTACACGTTTTTATTCTTCAGCTGATCAATATCCTTAATAAATATTAGTGCTTATATTTTTACCTTAAATTCTTAAACTCCTCTACCTTGTATAAGAGTTGATAAAAATTCCCAGTTTATAAATATGAAATAGTTTTTGAGCAAATAGAGATACTTTGTCTACCTCTAGAGAGAGTTGATAAGTTAGATTATAAGATCTCAAAATCATAGGTTTTGCTCCATCAGGAGCAAATACCTTTTCTGGTTAACTTCTATAAAAATTTCAATATATTAAGTGCTTGTATAAATTTAAAATAAGAGAAACTAAAAATTCTAAATATGATTTAAATATGTTGACTATATAAGAAATTTTTTCTGCTAAAGCTCTAACCTAGGGAAAAAAAGGCTTAAGTGTGAGTTTCATTTACAGCCTTGGATACTAGATTAGAAAGTCAAATGGAAAAATTTGCTTTAAAACATGTTGGAGGGCTTCCCTGGTGGCGCAGTGGTTGAGGGTCCGCCTGCCGATGCAGGGGACACAGGTTCGTGTCCCGGTCCAGGAAGATCCCACATGCCGTGGAGCGGCTGGGCCCGTGAGACCTGGCCGTTGAGCCTGCGCGTCTGGAGCCTGTGCTCCGCAACGGGAGAGGCCACAACAGTGAGAGGCCCGCGTACAGCAAAACAAAACAAAACAAAACAAAAAAACATGTTGGAGATTTTAACATATCATAATGTAAAGGTATGGAAAACAGCTTTTTGAAATATTCATAATCAAGATGACTCTGAAAATTAAACTGACTTAATAAATTAGTTTAAAAACAACTTTATCTCTTCCCTCTATGCCAGTCTTGGATAGATTTTTTTCATGGAAAGCCTAATTAATTTGAATTTCCTAAATTCTCTCTTAGTTTAGCTAGTTAGATTACCTAAAATCACTTTGTTTAAGATTACAAAATCAAGGGAACTATACTCAATATCTTATAATAACCTATATGGAAGAGAATATAAAAAAATTATATATATATATAAATGAATCACTCTGCTGCACACCTGAAACTAACACAATATTGTAAATCAACTATATTTCAGTAAAAATTTTAAAAAAGATTACAAAATCACAAAATCGTGTCTTCAACTGAATTAAATTATAAAAGGTAATTTCTTTATCCAAAGAGACTTGTGGACAAAAATAGCTATATAGTTCTTGCTTTTCTGCTTCACGTTTTCTGTGTCTAGAGAAAAAACTTGATTGCTCTGGTTAAAGACAGCAATTACTAAAAATCCTGAGATTATACTGGTATAATTATTAAAAAATTAATATATGTACACAAGATAATGGATATATTTTGTCTGTTTATCAAGGGAATTGTTACAGTTTATTAACATCACAAACTTTATATATTTTATGCATAGTCGTATATATTTAACAGATGAAACAATCATAAACTCACAAAAAAGTTGGAAATACTGCCAAAACCTCTTATTTCCTGAGCTATTTGAGAGTAATTTGCAAACCCGATGTCCTATCACTGTCTAATGTGTATGATATTTCCTACAAGGCCATTCTTCCATAAAACCACAATACAGCTATCAAAATTGGGAAATTAACTTTGATATGTTATTACTGTACAATCCTCAGACCACACTCAAGCTTTCTAATAATATCCTGTGTAGGAAAAAGACCCAGTTCGGAATCAAGAGTTGCATTTGGTTGTCATGTCTCTTTTGTCTGGAACAGTTCCTCACACTTCCCTTGACTTTCATGACCTTGACACCTTGGAAGATTATAGGTCATTTATTTCATAGAGTGTCCCTCAATCTGAATTGGCCTGATGCTTCCTTATGACTAACACAGGTTATGCATCTTTGGCAGGAATAGCACAGAAGTGATGCTTACTTTTCTCACAGCATCCTGTCAGGTGGAGAAGGGTGTCATTTGGTCCCATTACTGGGGATGTTTACTTTGATCACTTGGTTGAAGTGGTGTCTTTAAGGCTTCTCCTCTATAAAGTTCTCTTCTCAATAGCCCATTTATCATTCAACTAAACTGCTTTCTCTCTCTTTCCCTCCCTCTTTCCTTTCCACCACTATTGACTCATGGATTTCTCTTTCATTCAGTGGGTTATAATCTGTTTCTATCATTATTTCTATTGCCCCCAACATGGCCCCTGAGACCAAATCAGTTCAGGTTGGTGCCTGGGTCCTTTCAATATGTTCCATCGTTCTTTGAGTACTTCTTTGCTTTCTGCCGTAAGTTGTTTCAGGCTCATCTTGTACTTTTCCAGTCCCAGTTTTAGAACAAGACATTTCTCCAAGAAGCGCTGGTCCTTTTAGTGGAGAATGATATCTAGAAACCCAGACCTGAGGACTAGATGTCCTCATTTTTATTGGGGTGTCACTGTTCCCACGCAGTGGGTGGAGGTAGGGAATATATGTTTGTGTGTATATATTACATGTGCACACATTTGTATCTATATTTATCTCTACATATAACTCTATGTAAATTGAAAACCATGAGGTAGCACCAATACCTCTAATTTCAGTCCAACACCACAGATTTTATTCTGTTTTTTTTCCTTTCTATATTTATTACTTCATTCTCTGATACTGAGAAACCTATTATCCACACGTATCTCCTTATTTGTTCAATCTTCCTATAAGTGACCAATCTCCAGTCTGTGCCACCATCTTCATTTTTGACCTGCCTTGTATTCAACCCTGATGGTAATCCTAATATGGTATTACTTGATAAAGCCTCATATATTGAAAACAACCAAGGTGTAGCTTGTTCTGATATATCAATACTATAATTTTAAAATATTTTATTATATATATAGTTAACTGTAGCTCATTCTATTCAGGCAGCCACCTATTAGAAGCTCGAGAATTAGCATCTCTGCCAATAGTGGATATGTCTTCAGGGTTGGTTGAGATTTTTTTTGAAGTATAGTTGATTTACAATATTGTGTTAGTTTCAAGTGTACAGCAGTGATTCAGTTATATATATATTTATATATATATAAATTTTTTCAGATTATTTTCCATAGTAGGTTATTACAAGATATTGAATATTGTTCCCTGTGCCCTATAGTAAATCCTTGTTGCTTCTCTATTTTATACATAGTGGTATATATCTGTTAATCCTATACTCCTAATTTATCCCTCGTACCTTTCCCCTTTGGTAACCATAAGTTTCTTTTTTGTGTTTGTGTGTTTGTTTCTGTTTTGTTTTTTTTTTTGCGGTACACTGGCCTCTCACTGTTGTGACCTCTCCCGTTGCGGAGCACAGGCTCCGGACGCACAGGCTCAGCGGCCATGGCTTACGGGCCCAGCTGCTCCGTGGCATGTGGGATCTTCCCAGACCGGGGCACGAACCCGTGTCCCCCGCATCGGCAGGCGGACTTTCAACCACTGCGCCACCAGGGAAGCCCTTTTTTTTTTTTTTTTGTCTTTCTGTTTTGTAAGTAGATTCATTTGTATTTTTTTTTTTTAGATTCCACATATAAGTTATATCGTATAATATTTGTCTTTCTTTTTCTGACTTACTTCCCTTGGAATGATATTCTCTAGGTCCATCCATGTTGCTGCAAATGGCAAGATTTCTTTCTTTTTTTGTGGCTAATATTCCATTGTATGTATCAATATATACCACATCTTTATTGGTTGAGATTTTGATATGGTATCAAAATAAAATTAAAAAAAAGGTGGTGACTTATTAGAGGCACTTCAACAACTGAAGAAAACCTTAGTAATTAAGATTAAAGTCAAAACTAAAGAAAATGCCCCAAATATGTGATATGCCAACAAGTAACCATTGTCCCTATGGGCTCCAGGATTCTGGCAAGGCAGAATGGGTTATGGGTGTGTTAAAAACCAAAACTGTCCAAATTTTCAGAAGCGCTTACTTTAATAAATTAATTTATTTTTGGCTGCTTTGTTTGGGTCTTCGTTGCTGCACGTGGGCTTTTCTGTAGTTGCAGTGAGCAGGGGCTACTCTTCGTTGTGGTGCGCGGGCTTCTCATTGTGGTGGCTTCTCTCATTGTGGAGCACAGGCTCTAGGTGTACGGCCTTCAGTAGTTGTGGCATGTGGGCTCAGTAGTTGTGGCTCGCGGGCTCTAGAGCGCAGGCTCAATAGTTGTGGCGCACGGGCTTAGTCGCTCCGTGGCATGTGGGATCTTCCCAGATCAGGGCTTGAACCCGTGTCCCCTGCATTGGCAGGTGGATTCCTAACCACTGCGCCACCAGGGAAGCCCCAGAAGCGCTTACTCTTTACACTTAACTCTAATAATAGCAACACAGTCCACACCTGAAAACTCCTCCTGTGGTCTTACCATGTGAAATGTTTACAGGAGGACCCCTGAGACTTGCTTGTCCCTCCATCTAACCATCTCTACTTCCTTGTACTCAGATCCAGCCACTTATAAGATTACACATTTTTTCTTGGGTTTCTTGGTATCCTCACCCCGCCACTCCTCAAGTTTGCTGGTTCTGACCTCAGATTGCCCCCGAGTCTGTGTCCTCCCCTCACCCCTCTTAAGATTGGCAGTCTGCACTTGGTTTGTTGCTTGACCTGGCTCCTGCGGGGCTGATGGGGGCACAGACCTCTTTTCGTTTTCATAAGGAAATTGAAAGACACATGGCACAGAAGCAAGACATATTCTAGAACACTTTTGCTTTGTAACACAGGAAGTCCAAGCCCAGAAGTATTCTAAAAAGCATTGATTGTTAGCATTTTATTTGGATGGGAGAATCCTGTGATTTGCACAATGTTGTATTTGATCTGGTCCATCTGTTCCTTTATACTGGAACTTTAATATTCATTCAAAAATCAGTATTATTTGAAAGACTAACCAGTACCCAAATATTTTTCCCAAGACCAGTCACAGTGTCTGAAATCCGAGCATCAGAGATTCATTTGATGAGGAAAGGAACTTTAAAATATTTTTTGTCCTTAAGTGCCCTCCATGGAAATAGGAATCTCTGTGGGAGGATTGTGAGGCTGGGAAAGGTTCTGAGGTTCTTGAGATCAATTTCACTTTTTAGATCCATCCTCTCCCCTGGTCACTATTTTTGTTTTAACTTAAACACTTTCTAATGTTTTGGTTTTGGAGAGCTGTGGAAATGATGCTTATGAATATGGAAGATTAAAAGGGAGGAAGTTATTTGTGTTGTTGGAGACAAACACACTTAGCTCAAGTTCTTTGTAAGTTGCTTAAGATGCTGGCACAGAGGGCTGTAGGTCAAGTTGAACAGAATGCCCAGGGGAAAAGTTACCTGTAACATTAACTGGAACCATGAGTCAAGGCAGGGATCCTGGAGAACAGGGGAGTAGGTCAAAGAGGCCTCAAGGACAACTTGGGAGGCAGAAATACCACCCTAGGCAGAGGGTCTGACAGTTGGGACATATGGGCTTCTGGCTGCCGTCTTGTACGTCAGAGGTACATACAGTCCAAAGAGAGTGGGCTTCGAGCCAGTCATCTCCGTGGAAGGAGTGGGGGATGGCGGTGGGTGGGACATTCAAGGACTGCTGCTGCCCCTGAGTTTGGTAAGAAGTATTCTTACTCCCCTCCTGTCACTTATCTGCATTAAGTGGCTTGTTCTGACTTGTCCTGAAACCCATAACTCCCTCAAGAAAACTTGTGTATGCCCTGACCTCTCCTCCTTCATATCAACCAACATCTTTCACAGAAGTCCAGAGGCCTCCTCTGCTGCCCATTGATCACTAGATAGCCATGTAGCCAAGTGTGTGACTCTACAGGGAAACTGTGAAATATCCATGTGGTTTGTGAAATTCAGACTCATCGCAGCTGATCCCTTAAACCAGGGCTTGGAAAGGGCCAAATATGGCCCTCTGAGCCATAGGATTATTTAAAAATTTTTAGTAGTCATTCACCACTTTCTTGGGGGAGATTTTATACAAAAATAAAGACTTTGTGTTTGTTTCCCTTGAGAAAATTGAGAAGTTCTAGGCACACCAGACCTATATTTGTACATGGTGGTAGCTGGCTGGGGCTGAGTAGAGGGTACCACTTCCACATGGAGTATGGTCCCCACGGTCGGTCATAGTCCCCACGGTTCCCTGTTGTCCCTCTACCCAGCCCTCTTTACTCATTTAAAATACATGCCTGGTCTTTTGTGAGCTGAGTTGAAAAACTCACCTGAAACTATCCTTGGCTAGCATCTTAGATAAAATGGCACAGAAGATAGAAAAGGAGTGGGGAGGGCTGTAAAAAAAAAAAAAGATTGCCCTATTTCAAATGGTTAACTGAGACACTATCTCCCTGGAGGCCACAAATCTTAGCCTGACCCAGACTTGGACCTTCTCACTGACTCAGGTTCACTGCCCAGGTCGGCATTTCATTGGTGTCATACTCATTGGGCAAACATTGGAGATGTAAGTGGAAGCATTCTCTCTTACTCATTAGAAAGAGGCCAGGGTGTACTTCCATTTTTCCTAAACAGTCTGAGAGGTGCAGGACCAAGAATAGTAGGTCTGGGAAGCAAGAAGGGAAACTGCTGTGGTCCCATACTTTTCCTCAGCTTCTGCTCCCTAAATCTGTGCCCCCAGGGACGGCTCACACATCCAGCGTGGCTGGGAGAGAGACAGCCAGAAGAGTGTGGAGGTGCCACTGCACTGTCTCTTTCCTGAGCTTTGGACCTCAACCCAGCAGTACCCCCTGCTAATTTCATGGTGCAGTATGTTTGTAGGGGTAGAGGGGAAAAAAGTGGATACGGAAGAATGTGGATTGTGGAAATCCGAGAAAGTAAAACAAGACTGTTACTTACCTTTTCTTTAAAAATAGGCTACGTTCATGTTTGGCTTTTCAACGTGAAATCTGGTGGGTGTAGCTGCCTTCAGTGGAATGGAAGTAAATTTGTTGGGTTTGAGGAGGTCAAGAAGCTATGATGAAAGGGTTTGCATAAAACATTCACATGATATGAGGATGATACCGGCCTACAGAGGTTTGAGGCATGTCAGTGAGTGTAACTGACAAAGGTGATGGGAGGGAAAGGTTGGTGCAGTTCACTTGGTTCAAAGGAGAACATTTAAAAACTATCTGCGAATGGAGATTTAACAGGGGACAAATGGCGACTGGTAGCTGGGAGGATGCCTGGACTAACTTACTGATCTTTCTAATGATGGAAAATTTGCTACCTGAAAATCAAATGATTTCTTATTGGGAGTATCTTACCTAGTTCTTTAGATTAACATATAACCAAAAATACAACGTTTGAATAATCAGTTGTATCACTTATTTTTCCCCTGAGTCTTCTGATACTGTACTTTCACAGCAATCTAGATTGGCAGAGAATTAAATTCCATTGGTTCCTCAGATATTACTTCTCTCCTGACCTCTCTGCATAGCCCTCCTGGGAGCAGCTTAATGTGTTTCATAGGTCACACAACAAAGTACAAGGTGGTCCCAGCCCAGAGGGAAATGAGGATCAGCCGCTCGTTTGTTGAGGTCAGAATCCCCTGGTGGCACCTCTAGGCTGCTCTTGAATGCTCTGTCTCAGTTGGTCTTATCTTTCAGTGAGTCATTCAAGCCGTGAGAATGAGGCTTGGTGCCTTTCTCTTACCCACACATTCTGTGTCCTGGCGTATTTCTTGACTCTCTTTCCTTTCCATGCCAACTATGGCTGCCTTAATTTAAGACCTTACCATCTCTTGTCTGAACTGTGGCAGCAGGCTTCTAACTAGCTGTCCATCCTAAACTAAGAGACCCTGAGTGTCTCCAGTTACAGTGCCCTGCTTGTGATTTGGAGGTAAGAAGGGATGCTGTGTTTGCCAACGTCATCCTGTCCCTTACTTAAGCTTCTGCAGGCAAAGTCCTCTAGTGACCTTCTCCAGCCTCAACTTTTAACCACCTCCTTCAGGACCACAACTCCAGGGGGCACCATTATACTGTGTTGTATGTAAATGGGGCCTCTGGAGTGGAGTGATATTGTGGTCCTTCTCTTTGCCTCCTACTCCAGCAAATGCCAGAAATATGTAGACATCACCCTGCTGATTCCTGTTTCTTTGTCTTTGATTTTGCTGGTCCCTCTTTCTGGAATATCTTCTCTCTACTCTTCCCTACCTCTTTGGACACACAGACACACCAAGATATACACAAACATGTGCACACATGCACACTTCTGGTTAAATGTTATTCATCCTTAAAGACATAGCCCAAGCATCAACGTCTCCAGCAAGATTTTCCTATTTCTCTACTACGCCTCACCTTTGTAATCACACTTAAAACATTGTATTTCAATTTTGATTATATATATGCCTTTCCCCTATGAAATTGTGAGCTCTTTAAGGGGCAGACACCATGTCTCATGCATTGCTGTAGTCCCAGTTCCTACCACAGTGTCTTTCCCCTAACCCTTGTTAACACTGCTCTATGCAGGTCAGATTTCCCATCCTAAGGCTGACCCATTCCCAGGGTGACTGACAGTGGGACTACCTCCTTCCTTCACTGGAAACCCTGCCGTACTTACAGGAATGGAATTCTGTCCTGTGGACCCCTGAAAAATACTAAACATAATATGTGGCCCCACATGTATTCCCAAAGTCTAGGTTTATTGAGTATTGATATCATAGGGGAATCATCGAAATCTAGACCAAGTTGTACTGCCTAGAGCATTATCTAGTTCCTTTACAAAACTTCTCCAGCATCAAAGGAAGAGAAGACAGATCTGCACCATGTCTCTGATTCCTTAGATGGCAACAAACATACACAAACAGTACTATACAGGCAGAGGGCAGTCCATGCATACTTAGAGAAAGATGCATTTCTTTGGGAACCGTCAACTGTAAAGACCTGGATCTGACAAAAGATACATCCAAGAAAGTACAACTTCTTGAGGTCTTGCTTAAGAGGAATTTTCTCATTATTTTAATTCAACAAATATTTATTAAGAGCCTACCATGTGCTAGGCACTGTTCTAGGGGACATATGAGTGAACAAAATGGAGAAATAAATCCCTGTCCCCATAGGACTTACAGTCTAATGGGTACTTGATTGCATTTGCATAAGTAAATGTTCTCCTCACATTTTTCCTAGAGCAAAAGAACATTCTACTTCAAAGATAAATCCAGGTTTCCAGCTCTCAGAAGAGAGAGATGGTTTCCATCTTTCTAATGAGCCTCATCAAAGCATATTCCAAAAAAACTTGAGGTCCATCTTAGGTAGTGCTACTTTTAATGTTGACATTTAATGTCTGTATCAGGAGATGAAAGTATTTAATGATGATATACGTAAGCCTACCTTTAAAGATACCACCAAGTAACCAATTAGCTTCTCCAGCTTTATTCAGCAAAGGAGAGCTGATAAGATTATACTAAATTTAGTATTAATAGCCTTATAGCAATTGAACTTCATCTAGCTCTTCTGGCTCTCAGCTTAACCAGTGTGCAGTGTGTCTGGGTGACACTGGATTGGTTTCTCTCCCATGTGTGGTTAAGGGGCGGTTTTCCTTGGCAAAGTCCCCTTGATGAGTCCATGGTGGCACTGGGTTATCTCTGAGAGGTCATTGTTCATCTTCTATCATAGGTCAGACTTGGCAGTGGTGAAATAAGTTTTCTTGCTACATCTGTACACGCATAATCATGGGCTGTTCTGAACACATACGTCATCTTGTGAGTGGATGAGAGGATTCTAAAAACAAAAAACAAACAGGGCTTTTCAGTTTTTTGAGCTAAAAGAAAACAATAAATGCGTTTCAACAAGGAAGATGATCCCAGGTCAATCATAGAAGTTTGTGTTGGCTGTTGGACTAGGTAACCCCCAGAACCCCTCCCATCATCAATAGACTACAAGATTGCAAGAATCATCCATGACTCAGAAGTCAATGCTATCGGTGTCTTGTCGGAGCAGACTCATAAATATAGAGAGAAATCAGTAGAAGACTATGAAAAAGAGAGATTACCTTTGCCCATGTTTAACCAAAGAAAAGAGCTCTTTGCGTGACATCCTTCCTGTCACGATCTGTGGGCTAATTTTACCCAGCATCAGTAGGATCACAAGAAGCTATTGGAAGTGCCATATTTTCAGAGAGAACTTATTAATGGTGGAAGAAGAGTGAGAAATGAAGGCTAACAGTGAGTCCACCATGTTAATTCCAGCTCTGTAAACCAAGTGGGGGGTGGGTCTGCAGATCAACGCAGCTCTGTAAACTGTTTAATTATACCTGCCCCACACACATGAGCAGCTCCAGATGAACAAATACCCAACTTCTGTGAGAGATAGCTTTCTTTCCTACATCTGTCTAATAGTAACATTATTGACATGAAAGTAAAAGGGTAGAATGATCCTTGTTATAAAATATAAAAAGTACGTAAGGCTCCACAGGACATAATACTTCTAGGAGTATAGTTGAAATCCAGTAATGCCAAGCAAATTAAAAGACTGATGTTTTTATATTTTAATTATTAATCTAATGGTTTGCTTTGGGTTTGTGAATGTATTGGAATGGTACCTAGAACTTGACAAAGTGACTGTGCTTATTTTTATTTTCTTCCTCCCCAGATAGACTTAAAATGATAATAATATCTCCATTTATCCAACATTGACAAGGAAGGAAAGTGAACATGAGCACTGAGTATACTTTCCAAGTAACTAAACTTTCAGCCTAGGCGAGGTATAAAATTAACAACCTAATATACATGGAAAAATTTGAAAGTCCATTTAGTCTTTAACACAAATCGCTGAATATGATTATCCTGTGATGGTCTCAGGAGCTACTGTGGTGTGTAGGGTTGCTTGTCCTACACTGAAGGATTCCATACTGACATTTTTGTTATTTTGTTTTGTTGTCTTGTGCCCATTTTCATACTTTTCTTCCTCACTTTTAGCTAAACTGCCTGAAGTAACACTTTTTCCTGTTTCTCTCCAACCCCTTCTAATTGTGTGTTTTTATTTTTAGTAAACCAGAAAACCGTTTAACCAAATATGCTCAGAATTATATCTAAAGTAGTCATATTAAGAGTTTGTTTTGAATTAGGAAACACTGAGATCCCAGTGTAGGTTATGGACACCCTACTCTCTATCCCTCACACACTCCCCAATTCATAATTCTGCCTATAATCTCAGGCAGATTTCTAAAGCCCACCGTGATCCCCAGTTTAAAAATTCCTGTTCTAAAGTTTATTAATTATACCTATATAAAAATCCTGGTAGATACTCTCTCAGAGCTGGTCATTCTGTTTTTAGACCAGGAGGCTGAAGAGTTTGGATCTGTTAAGTTATTGACTTCCAAGTCAGTTAATATGTATTTGGTGTGTTGACAGTACCTGGTGAGCTCAGCTTAAATGAATAAACTATTAGAGAATGTGTATCAATGGATCCACCTAGCCATAGCCTGCTACTTTGTAGCTATACTATATATATATTACATATATGCATATATATGTAAATTTTTAATGAATAAATAAATATATTATCTAGTGTAACATTCTCATTTAATCAATGAGAATAAACAAATTGATCATCTAAGTATCTATATCTGTATTGGTTTCACCTCTTCAAAGGAATATTGTGAAGATGCATAAAGATGGCTGTTAAAATATATGAGATTTCAGAGGAAAGTTACAATGTAATGATGATGATGATAACTTACTATAGCTACTGTTTACTGAGAATCTACTAAGTACCAGGCATTGTGCTAGGCAATGTATACATATTGTATCTAACTTTCAGACTAACCTTTAAAGATAAGTATTATTGTCCTCATTTTATAGGTGAAGAAACCTGAGACTAAAGTTAAGTAATAGGTTCAAAATCACAAAGCTAGTGAATGACCAAGCTGGAATTTTAATCAGTCTGTTTGACTCTAAAGCCTGTTATTTTTTTCCTAAAATTAAACATAGCAAATGATGTATTTGTAACTCTTAACAAAGTCTAAGCCAGCCCTATAAAATATATTAAATCTTGTTTCTCTAGTGCATTTTAAAATTGTAATAGTCAATCTACTAACTTCAAAGAACTTAGATGCACCTACAATTCAATTTAACCTTTATCTTAAAGTTAAGAGATGCCCATTGAAAGGTTTTAGGCAAGGGGATTATATGATTAGATTTGTGTTCTTGGAAGATTGCTCTGGCTGTTCAGTTGAATGGGTTGGAACAAGATGGGACTGGAGGCCAGGAGGCCAGGAGGGAGGCTTTTTTATCTACAGCATGAGGATAGGGAGAAGTGAATGGCTCTGTGGCTATTCAGGAGGTAGCCTGGATCAATCTTGCTGACTGACGGGGTACAGCAAGTCAGGACGGTTAGGAATCAAAGACAATGCCCAGGTTTCTGTGAGGACACTTCCCTCTCTGTTGTTAGGATAGGTAGGCAGGGTATTAGGAGGAGATTTACAGGTGAAAATGATGAGTGAATTTCGGACATATTAGGTTTGAGGTGTTTGTGAAGATGTTACAGTGGCCTTCGGATATTCAGTTTTGAAATTTGAGAGTGATGTGGACTAGAGATTTAGTTTTGGAAGTGAGCACCATGTCAGTGGGTAAATAAAGCCACAGCAGGAGATGAAATTGCACAGGGACGGTATGCACAGTGAGAAGTGCAGCGAGTTGAGGACAGACCCAGCAGAACACGGACATTTAAGAGACAGGTAGCAGATAAGGGGTAGCTAGAGTCGAGGCAGTGTGGTGTCATAGAACAAGTGCTTCAAAACAGGAGTGACCCTAGTATTGACCCAAAAGAAATGAAAACATATGTTCACACAAAGACCTGTACACAAATGTATATAGCAGTTCTGTTAGTATTTGACACAAAGTGGAAACAATGTAAATATCCATCAACTGGTGAATGGATAAATAAATTGTGGCGCCTCTGTACAGTGGAATACAATTCAGCAATGAAAAGGAACTGCCTATACACACAACAACATGGAGGAGACTCAAAAGTGTTTGCAAAGTGAGAGAAGCCAAACACAAAGGCTACATACAGTTTGATTCCATTTATATGATATTCTGGAAAAAAGCAACACCATGGGGACAAAAATCAAGTCAGTGGTTGCCAGGGGCTGGAGATGAGAGGAGGGGATTGCTATCAGGAGACTCAAAGGAACTGCTTAGGGTGATGGTAATGTTCTGTATTGTGACTGTATTGTAACTACTAGGTAGTTACACGACTGTATAATGTATCTGAACTCACAGACCTGTACACCTGCAAAGGATGAATTCTACTGTTTGTAACTTCTGCCTCAGTAAACCCAACTTAAAGTAAAAAATACAAAAAGGAGTGGTCAGAATGTCAAATGCTGGCATAAGTCACACAGGAAGAGGACTGAGAGATGCCCATTGCATTCAGCATTGGTGACTCTATGGTGAGCAGGGTCAGTGGTACCCGGGAGGCAGAAGCTAGAATGCTAAGGATCAAGGAATATGGCAAATATTGCTGGTTGTCCCCCCAGTATCCATTTCCCCTTCTTTCATGGGAATGGAGCCCCTGACTTTTGGCTGTGCTATGCTTTTGACTATTCACATGGTCATGTGAATTAATTCTGGCCAAAGAGATGTAAGTGAAAGTGTCCTGAGGCAGCTTCTGGGAGCCTTCCTTAAAAGGCAGCTGGTACGCTTCCTTTGCCTCTTCTGCTTTGCTTCTTCCACCTTTGTGCTGGTTGGGATGCAGACACGGTGGCTGGAGCCTAAGCAGCTAACTTGGATCATGAAATGACTTTAGGAAGGGACACCACAAATAAAAGAGCAACATTTTGGAGGAGTCTGGGTCTCTTAGCTCTTTGAGAGCTGCTAAACTGGTCCAGGACTCTGAACTTACAAGAGGTAGAAAGACAAACCTGTTTCCTGGTTAAGCCTCTTGATTACTCACAGCTGAACTTAATTATATATGCTGCAAGGAGTAAATAGGAGGTAAGGGTGTAGAGATGGTGAGTATGGGCAATCCTTTAAAGAGGCTTGACTATGAAGGGGAAGAGTAAAGATAGGATGGTAGCTGCAGAGGGACATGGGCTGAGGGAGGGTTTTCTGATCTCCAAATTCACACTGGATTCTCTGAATGGAAACCTGGAGAAGATCTATAATCTCTTTCCACAAAATATCTCTGTGAATCTTCACTGGGTTTGACTTTGTGGCTCACTTTCCAGAGAGAAAGGAAGGGAGTGAATCTACCCAGAACGCTTTGCGCTGGTTTCCTTTCAGTCCCTTGAGTGTGTAGAGCTCTTCCCCATCTAGAGCCACCAGACAAGCTGATGGCTGGTTGGAATGCCCTTTCCCCTGTGGCTTGCATGTCTTAGCAATTCCCCCTCTCATGCCAGTCCCTTCAGGGGGGCTTTCCTGAATACCTTTCCTTAGCTGGTCCTCTTCCCTTTGATTCTCCATATTTTTTTAACTGCCATAATGAAATACAATTATTATATTTACCCAGAATGTACAATTTAATACTTTATAGTAAATTCAAGGGTTGTGTAATCATCACAAGTTAATTTAAAAACATTCATCACAGCATTTTACTACTTAATTTTTACAGCAATATCGTCAGCCTGTGATGATGTTTATTTTTTTTCTTTCTCTGTGCTTTGTCCTTCTGCATTAGGCTGTGAGCTCCACCAAGACAGGGACCGTGATGCCTATGCTTAGGGTTGCATCCTCAGCACCTAGCAGATACCTCCTCACAGAGGGGCCGGGCAGTAAGATACAGTGAAAGCCTGAAGCTTGTCCCATCTACTGTTCACTGCAGCAGGTGCAGGGCCCCTGGATGGGGAGCCAGGTTCCCACTCGGGAAACCGTTAGGAGTAGAGGATTCTCAGAGCGGGTGTAGGGAGGGAATATATGCCCCAGGGAGGCTTATAACCGTGGGGTGGGGCAGTGGTAATTTGGGAAACCATATTCAGTATGTCTTGTTTTCAAAGAACCAATTGGGGAAAGTAACGCTCGGCAGTATCTTTCTGGCAGGCGGGAATACGCAGAACGTGGAGTGATAAGAAGGGCGTGGGGTAGCCAAAGTGATGGAACACCGCATTAACGCGCCGCAGCGCAGCTGGAGTTTACCTTGGGAAACTCAGATGGATGCCCCCTTAGCTGGCTCAGCTGCGTTTCCGAACCTGTGCCCAGCCTGTTGGGGGCAGTACTTGCTATTTGCAGAGGCCAGATGCTTCTTCCTCTTGGAACTTCCGAGCTGCAACCTTGCCAATGACTCAATCGTTTTCCTGCGCCCTGTGGGCTGTGCCACCCGCCGCAGCCGCGCACCTCCCTCTCCCACCAGTCCCCGGCGTCTCAGGGCCGCGCCGCCCGTCCCAGGGGAGCCGCCAGCGCACCTGGCGCCTCGGGCGCCGGGGCCCTGCACGCTGGTGGCCACATCGCCCGGCGCGCAGCTGCCAGCGCGCTCCCTCCCCAAACACTTAAGTGGAGTGGCTTGTCTAGTGCCCAGCGAACAACATTATCCAATTGCTTCCCGTTTTATTCGCAGGCTGGGAGCTGAGAGAGCCTGAGCTTTCACTTTCAACCCTCAAGGGGAGGAGGGGGTTCGGGCGGGGAGGGGAGACGCTCCCGGCTCCACCTCGCGCGCGGCGCGACCAGAGCACCCGGCTCCGGCAGAAGCGAGCAGCGCCGTAGAGCCCCGCAGCAGCGCGCCCGGCCGCCCGGAGCCCCGCGATGGAGTGAGTATCCCGCGCAGCGCGCTCGGTTCGCTGCCTTCCCCTCCGTATGTTGCTATGGCGACCGAGGCAGCAGGCTGACCCCGGCTCCGGTCCCGGTCCCGGATGAGTGTTTAATTTCAGTCCGGTGTGTACGCCTGGCGTTTCCATAGCAGCAGCCGCGGTGGCAGGAGCCAAGGGGTAGGAGCCCCGGGATGCGTGGTTTTGGCCGCTGCCCCTTGGCCAGCAGGGCCTCGGGAGGGGACGATGTTGCTAAGGAGAGAGGCACGTTCTAGGCTTCCCCGTCCCTGCCTCAAGCTTCCGCTACTCAGGGAGTTGACCGCAATAGCCATTACTTCCGATTCCTAACCATGTCAGCGCTATTGGACTGCAGTTAAAAAAAAAAGGAGTGTGTGGGGGGGTGTCACTGCGGATCAGAAGCAAATGTGGCTGGGTGTGAAGCGTGTAATGGAAGGATGATGAGTTAGTGGGTAATATGAGCCAGAGCTGCAATGCCCTGGCTACTAGAAACCATGAGGACCTCCAAATAATTGATTTGTTCCTGGGGTAATTGAGAAAAGAGACAGAACCCTAGGACTGGCAGCCGGGGGTTGAATTACAACGTTTGGTACGGTGGGCACCGCATGGGAGGGGTGGAGGAGAGGGCATGAAGGCAAGAGGGGCGTTAACCAGAAAAGACACAATAAAGGGCTCCCTTGCACGTTCGGACTAGTGTTCCTCTCTCCTCTGCCTTTGCATCCCTGCGTTGCTTTTTGGTCACTCTCCCAGGTTGCTGCCGCAGCAAAGCCACTCTGACAGGCGACAGGCTCCAAGAAGGGGTCATTTTGGGAGCCAGCTATTAGATACCTGCTCACTTGGTCAGCTTCTCCTCCTCCTTTCTCTTCCCACGGATACTCCCTGACACTGACGCTGTATGAAATCATATTTCAGCCTGGAGATAATGCCCTGTTTTCAGGTATCAGGACTTTCATGCCAACCCCATAAACCCTAGATGCAGCTTTTATTCCCCCCCCATATCTGATTGTGTAGATGCAATTTAATCCTCCCCAACAAGACTACTAAAACAGAAGTGAGAGATGGTGTGGCATTTTAGCATTGAGAAGTTGTAGCTTTCAACCTCTGCCTTGGCTGGTCCTAGTGCTATTGATTTCCTACACCAGTAATTTGATGTCTCTGAGCCTCAGTTTCCCTATTTATACAATGGAGATAAAGATGTTCCTTACTCATTTTTTTTTAATGTTTTAAAATTTTATTTATTTGTTTTTATTTTTGGCTGTGTTGGGTCTTCGTTTCTGTGTGTGGGCTTTCTCTAGTTGTGGCGAGCGGGGGCCACTCTTCATCGCCGTGCGCGTGCCTCTCACTGTTGCGGCCTCTCTTGTTGCGGAGCATAAGCTCCAGATGCATAGGCTCAGTAGTTGCGGCTCACGGGCCTAGTTGCTCAGCGGCATGTGGGATCTTCCCAGACCAGGGCTCGACCCCGTGTCCCCTGCATTGGCAGGCAGATTCTCAACCACTGTGCCACCAGGGAAGCCCCCTTACTCATTTTTAAATGTTGAGAGGATCAGATAATCTATCTCTTCTAAAGAGATTTGTAAATTGTAAGGTATGTACAAATTTAAGGAGCTAATGATTAAGGTTCCGGAGTCAGTTTGCTGGGTTTGAGTCCTTCTACACTTTGCTGCATAACGTCAGTCTGTCTGGGCCTCATTTCTGGAAACAGAAATAGTAATAATAACAGCTCTTTCATGTGATTTTTGTGAAGATTAAACCAGTTGATACATGCAAGGTTTTTGGGACAACCTAGCACAAACTAAACTCAATAACTAGCATCAATAGTCTATAAATAGTATCTATTATCTATTATTATTACTATGGTCTCCAGCATTTCCCATTGACATTTTATGGGGTCTCAGGTTGGCAGCAAGCTATCTTTTTTTCAGACAATTGATGCAGAAACTCAATGCCCCAAGGGCACAGGACTAGCACAATTCTTAAGATACCATTGTAGGTGCAGAGACTCAACCAGAAGACACAGCAGGCTTGAGGAATACATAGCAGAAGCTGGCCAACTTGCCTCTGGCCCACTCCATTCCCATTCCTCATTGCCATTTTGATGTGGAAACTGTCTGTTATAAGAGATTGAATGTAGGTCTAGTTATCCCACTGTGTAAGGTTAAAGGGTACCCTGGTTGTTTGCTGGGGCAGTAATTTCCATCTTTACGGTCTCACATTAATATTAATGCTCTAATGTATAACCTATCTGCCAGACTTAGAGTGTGAGAGTTCAATAATTGTGTAACAGTGTATAGTATTTGTACGTTTACTTCCTCAGACCTTTCCTCTCCATCCCCTGCTAAGCTTTTATTTCAGGTGTGCCCGTCTCCCACCTGGAACTCCTTGTGAACAAAGGCCTTTCCCATCACACCCTTCTGCTCCCTCCACAGGATCCCAGTTGGTTCCTCAGCCAGCCTCCTTCTCCGCTAACGGACCTGGCCCTGGCTTTCCCATTCCCGTGTGACATTCCAAAGCCTTCCTCACCTTCCATTTAACCTCCTGAGTTTCCAACTGTCTATCTATTCTCTGTCCCACTCCCTTTGCTTCATTAATATAGTTAGCCTTTTAACTCTTTATATCCCCTTTCAGAATAGCACCTTTTCCTGTCCTACCTTGAAATTTCCCATATGCCACATCCCGTTCTTCCCCTCAATCTAAACCCTCCCCAAATCTCATCCTAGATAGGACACTCCTTAAATGTGCGTGGGTTAGGGACTCAATTCTCCTTACTTACTCTGTCCAATTTATGTTTATGAAAAAATTAAAAAGGGGAATAAAATTCACTTCCTTCTTTTATTTTTTCATGTAACCAACAAGTGTTTGTGGAGGTTAGCACTGGTCAAGAAAACAGTCATGAGTCTCATCACCTGGAGTTTGTAGTCTAATGAAGGGATAGATGTTAAACCAGTAAACACAAGTGAATCTATAAATACATAGTGCAATAAATGCCATGGAAGGAAAAAACACAGAGAAAATGACAGAAAAGGGATATAGGTTAGATTAAGGGGTCAGCAAAGCCCCGCTGAGGAACTGAGTTCTAATGTGACATCTAAAGGATGAGTAGGAGTTGGCTAGGTAAGAAGTAGAGGGAAGAAGCACTCTGGGCTGAGACTGCAGCATGTGCTAAAGCCCTGAGGCAGGAGAGTTGGAAGAACTGGAGGAAGGGAGGTGTGGCTGGAGTTTTGGCAGTGAGGGGATGGTGGTTCAGAGATGGCTAAGTGCATGGAGCCACCAAAGAGCTTTCTGCACCTTTCCTTCTGCAGGTATTTAAAATGAATGTGTCATAGCCAAGCGTGAGATTATCAATTTAAAAAGCCAGACTGTGTGTGCCAATATCTGATCATTTTGAATAAGCCAACATCACTAATTTAAAATGACACTGAGTTAAAATAAAAACACAGTCATTTATTCCTGAGAATGTTTGGTTTTAATAAAACAAGAGCATCTTACTTAAAATGAGAAAGAAAATCTAGATCACAAGCCAAGAGGGTCCTAGGTGATTGTAGTTGGCTACCCTCCTTGTTGGGTTGAGTGAGAGCGTATGTTTGTGAGCATGAACTGTAGTACATGCAGTTACTAACTTGATACCACACCTAAAGGCTTTGCCAGACGCTTCTCTAGAACAGGCTGGGAGCCAAAAAGCAAAGAGAACATAGCATGGGAACTCTTTAAATTGTAGAGTGTGTCCAATTTAGACTTGATTGACTCCTTAATTCTGACAGCTGAGGAAATGAGAGAGCATCACTTAGCCTTCCATTTACCATTTGTTGCAGTTATATTGTGAGTTTTACATTTTCAAAGTTTTTAACATTTGCAGTTTTGAACTGTAAACATAATTCTCACAGTTCATTCAATCGAGTGCCCTTTATGTACTAGGCACTGTTCTAAGCACTGAGATTACAGCAGTGAACAAATCTGAAACAAGTCCTGTCCTCACAGAGCTTCTATTTAATAGTGGAGAACATATTTTATATATATATGTTAATGTCAGGAAGTGATAAATGTTAAGAATAAAAGTAAAACCCAGTAGGACACTGGAGGGTGATGAGAGAGGGTTACTTTTTTAAAAAAATGAAGTATAGTTGATTTATACTGTTGTGTTAATTGCTGCTGTACAGCAAAGTGACTCAGTTATACATATATATATATATATATATATTCTTTTCAATATTCTTTTCCATTATGTTTTATCACAGGACACTGAATATAGTTCCCTGTGCTATACAGCAGGACCTTGTTGTTTATCCATTCTATATATAATAGTTTGCATTTGCTAACCCCCAACTCCCAATCCATCCCTTCCCACCCCCAAGGGAGGGATACTTTTGATAGAGTAGTCAGGAAACACGTTTCTGAGTTGGTGAGTTTGAGAGTTTGGATAGAGACTTGAACAAACTGAGAGGGTGACCCATTGCAGAAGAAGAGCAGTTGCAAAGGTCCTGAGGCAGGAATATGCTTTGTGGGCTTAGTTTTCATCTTGGATCTAAAGGGAGTCCAGGTCACCACCAGCCCTTTCACCAATGGCCCCCTCTTTCCTGAGCATTTTGTGTTGATTTAGTGTTCAGTTTGAAGGTTTTGTTTTCAAGTGGAGCCCAAGGATGTTATATTCTGAATACCTTTCTGTTGCTTTTATGAACAAACAAATTGAATGTGTATAAAATTATAGACTTATGTCCCCCACCACCCCCCCTACAATTCTGTAAGACATTGTTCCATCGTGTTCCAGCCTTGACTGTTGCTCTGGTCTGAAGCTAGCCTGATTAATTCCTCTGGCAATTTTTTTTGCCTTGATGCTGATAGAATATTTTTAAACATCAAAGTTTAGCAACTTTTTTGTGATATTTCTCACTGTAAGTCATTGTGTCAGTTTTTCCTGGAAAATGGTATGTTCCTTTGAACTGAAGATTCATATTTTCCTTTATTTTTTATAAAGGTATTTTCTTCCTGGCCTTCAATTAAGAATTTTATTTTTTTTTGTTATCTGCTACAGGTACATCTATCACTCACTCCCCCACCATAACTATTTTGAATTGTTTTCATTTTTTCCTGACTTTTCCATGAGCTCTTGTTACATTTTAAAATCTGTCCCCTAGGTAGCTGTTTCTTGGCAGTATTTGTTTAGTCCTTGCTCATTCTAATGTAGCTTTCACTTCTGTAATGGTTTTGTTGTTATTTTTGTTGAAAACAAATCTTCAATTTATTTTCTAACTCTGCCAGTTCATTTTGCACTGATTTTTTAAAGGGTTTATATTTTCCTTAATTTCTTTGAACGTGTGGAGAAGAGTTTATCTGAAAATTTCATTGATTTCTTGTGTCATTTTTCTGAAATATATTTATCTGCCTTTTGCTTGTAAATCTCTCCTCTCCTTTTTAAAAATAATAGTTAAGTATATAGAATCCGTGCATGTTGACAACTTTGCATTTATTACTCATTTCCAAATGGAGGTAATTCTAGCCAAAACTGCTATTTGCTCAAGAGTAAGTGTCAAGGATAAGGGCAGTGTTTGGGGAGGACAGTGACTTCTGATTAGATATTTTGTCTCATAAAAATTTCTTACAACTCTACAATGTCTTCTGCTCTAAAAATACCTCGTGATGAGTGAGCAGATCACTCGGACAGGTCAGACATCCCAGCTCACTTTGTGTGTGTGTGTGTGTGTATGTGTGTGTGTGTGTATGTGGGTTGGGGTGGGGAGACAGACAGCTACTTGGTGCCACTATGTGGTTGACTCTGTTTAGCATCCCAAACAAAGGGGAGGGGGCAATTCATCTGCAAAGGTAATTGTTATTCTCTTCTCTTTCCTACATCTCTTGCCTCCAGACTAGTTATCTATGTTTAGTGTTTAAGTTTTCAAGCTTTCATAGATAATGAAGATAGAAGACTCCGTGTCACTTCCTGCACCACTCTGGTGAGGAACCAGCCCCTCCACACAGATGTTCCCCATGTCCCCCATGTCACTTGCCCATGCCACGCCCCACCATTGCAACCCTGGGCCTCTCTGAACTTTCTCCTTACTTATAGAGAAATTTGAAAACCTACTGAGATGTGTAGAGGTATAGATCACCTTTTAGGGTTGTCCATTGATTTAATAAAACTTATACTCTTTTTGGCAGATAATTCTTATAGTCTGTGATTTGAGAATCTTAGCTCTTTGCTAGTTTCATAGTAGATCAATATTTCTTTCCAATTTTTCATTCTTTTAGTTCATTTCAGCAGGTTTCAGGGAGATAGAGAGAAAACTTGCCTTTACCGTATCTTTGAGTGAATGAATCAATGAATCTTGTGCTCCTATGAAAATAATGTTAGGAACTGCCAGATGTCATTGTTATTGGAAAATTCATTGTTATACATATCTTTTTTCAATCAATTCTTAGGAATGTGTATGGCAAAATAAGTTCATGAATAAGATTATTTGCAGTGGAAGAGTTTTGGAAAGGGTATGCATAGTGGACAGTCTCTGTCTCACCCATCAAATCCGCTCTCTCCCCTTCCCCCACTGCTCTCTCTGTGCCCAAGGAGGCTGGCCCCTGTGTCTGCATCAACTAGGCTCTCTTGCCCTTTGGCTTCCTGTTGGGTTAGATCAAGGGGAGGCGCCAGCAGGAGACCCAAGGGTGGAAAGAAAGTGAGGTCAGAACATTTATTGTATCACCTCCTTTCTTGCAGGGGAGTGGGTTGGCAGTGGCTGCGTTCCTTCTGTGAAGGCCACAGCCCCTGCCTGCAGCCTTGACCCACAGCTATAGCTCTAGTTCTCTCCCGGTGATGAGAATCACTGCCCCCCTACCCCGCCCCCTGCCTTTGCTCCTTCAGGACAAGGTGTGTCAGTGGCTGGCCTCCCCACTTTGTTAGCCTCTGGTGCTTCACCATCCCCTTTGGTTTTTCTTCACTCTGACCATGTCTTTGTAAAGCAGTCCCTTTATTAAGCTCTCCTCAGTTATCCAGTTTGAGTGTGCCGTCTATTTTCAGCTGGGATCCTAACTCACAAAGGATAGAAGTGTTTGAAGTCTAACAAAAACACACTTCACATTACTGGTACGGAAACTGACAACTTTTCTTTGTCTACATATTCAGGTTATTGGAGCTCAAGGCTCCAAAATATGAAACAGACGTTGACAATTGTTATGAACTTGCAAAGGAGAAGCTTCAATTCCACAAGGAACCAAAGTGTTGGTTTGCTTCACGTTGAAAATGTTGTTTTTCTTACGACTTACAATAAACATTCCCCACATTTGACTGCTCAGAGGAAGAACAATCTCAGTTATGGGGAGGCTTAATTAGAATTTTGTTGTTTTGAAAGAAATGAAATTTTATTTCTTCTCATTAGAGGAAGGAACTTTACTAGTCAAAGTTCTGTTTTTGTGCATAGAACTTCATAGTATTTGACCTACTGTTTAAACATAAGTGATAATTTAACTAATCAATAGCGTATAAGTGAATGCTTCCTAAATTCTGCCAAATCAATAAAATCTGTCCCATCTTGCTTGTTCTTCTTCTTCACAGATAGCACAAGAGCGTAAAATATAGGCTAATCAAAAGATATATTTTACAAATTCTGAATGAATGGGCTCTAAATTAAAGATGTTATACTCCATCTATTTTTATAAGTATTTCATACTTAGAAAGTAAGTTGTTTAGACTGCTTATCTTGCTTTCAGTACCACCATTTCTCTGTCAATTATGTTCATTTATTCATTCGTTCAACTCATAATTATAAGGTACCTACTCTGTGCCTGGGTATTATTCTTGGTCCCTGTGATACAAATATGAATATGTCATAGTTCCTGTGTTCACGGAGGCCACAGTCTATGAGGAAAAAGTAATTATGAGAAAGTGTGCTAAGTGTTATGCTAGGGGAAGGTTCGATGAGATACTGTCTGAAGCACATAGCAAGGGGACAAGAGTCTAAATGAATCTAAGGAATTCAGAGATCCTACATGGGGCCAAAATCCAAGCCTGATTCTTAGCCCCTGAAATTAATTTAGCATAAAAACACTTTGTTTTTTAATGTCTGGGCTAGTCATCTTACAACTGCTTAAGTCACTTCCTAAAAAAATTAGCCAAGCCAATTCCAGTATTAAAACTAGATTGAATAATTGATAGTCTTCAGATATTTTTGTTTGCACTGCTGAGCCTATGGCTGAGGTGCCCTTCAAGACCCTTCATGCTACAGGATCGTGGTAAACGTCTGCCCCCTTGAGGAATCAGAAACTCTGCTTTTCAGCCCTTGAGGAATCAGAAACTCTGTTTTCAGATGACCCTGGGAGGACGGTTCACTAAGGTAGCAAAGCAAAACAAAACAAGGAACAAAAAGCAAACAAATCGAAACAAACAAACAAACAGGCAAAACACATGAAGACTTGCCAAGCACTGCCAAACCTTTTTGGATACTTGACTTGTTTTAGCCACCTTTGTTGAAATCATGTCCAAAGCCTCCAACTTTTGAAAAGCATTAAGATCTGCTGAAGTGTGGCTATGAGTCATACAGGGAAGTACTAAAGAAGTTGGTCTAGAAAGAATTTGAAAGTTCTCTATCCTTCCAGTGCTTTCCTTGTCTTCCAAGACAGAGGTATCCAGTTATTTAAAGTTGATGACACCAACAATAAAGCCTTATTTCCTCAGAGACTCACACTGTCCCCTGGGAATAGCATTAAAAGGCAAATCCTGATTCTGTGGATCTGGGGTGGGATTGGAGAGTCTACATTCCCAACAAGCTTCCTAGGAGATGATAATGATGCCGCTGGTCTGGAGACCACACTTTGAGTAGCAGTGTTCACAACACACAAACACAGCACAGGGCTGTGTATAATGCAGGAAGTGAGGGTCTCGTCCTTTTACACTTCCTCCCCCCAGACAACCCTCCTGGTAGGGGATTGCTCCCATGAACAAGAGCTCAGCAATCTGTGAAACAGGCCAATCTACGGAGCAAAAACCAGGCTCTTCATTTTAGTTGGCATAACTTGGCAGTTCCATGTAGATAAAGTCTTTATTTTTTGGACAGTCAGGGCAGGATAGGGGGTTGTGATAAAAGTGTCTAGGAGGTAAATAAACGTAATCTTTTTTTTAAAATACGAATTTGAAAAGTTTTGGGGTCATAAATAATTTAAAATCTAAAAGTATTTTTCTTTGGCCATTTCCTTAGTATTTAAAAAATAACTAGTGAATCTAATTACCTTAAGTATCTGCAAATCAGTAACATCTTGGTGTAAATGTCAAGTTATGATTCTATAAATATGATAGTCATGTTAATATGAATATGAAATGTTCAAACCAAGAAGCTTGTGGTATTATGTTTTCTGAACAAGATCAACAAACTTAGGGATCCTTACTTTTGAAAGCCAGGGAAGAGTGATATATTTCATAAAGAATAATTTAACCATGTTAGTTAAGTTGGGTTTTCATTTATGTGAGGTGAGAATTATCCCCAAAACTCTTTCCTTGTTATGGGAGCTAAATATTCTAAGGACAGTACATATTTGAGAATTAAACTATGTAGAATAAAGTTTAGTTATGGATTCTTGATTGCTCAATAAAATGATGACTCTCCAAACCTAATTACATTTGCACGAATTAAAGCACAGTTCTTAATGGCTCTCTATTTGTCTTCCCCCAGCCTGTGTCAGCTGCACAATGTGCCTTCCTGTTAGTTTCACTCTAGGTCTTGAAATTAGAAGTGTTTGTTATATTATGTTGATGTGCATGTGGCTTCAGTGCAAGAGAAGTAGGAGTGTTATGCTCTGGAAAAGCAAAGATTAGGAGTGTGTGTGTGTGTGTGTGTGTGTGTGTGTGTGTGTGTGTGTAACTCTCTTTTTAAGGCCTCCTTCTAAAATGTGTATTTGTGTCTTATTTTGATACTTTCCCTTTTCCCCCATCCATCTTTACCTTGGGAATGATAAGGATTCCTAAGACCAAAACCCTCAGGCTGATGGAAAACCTTTGGCCCTTGTCACCCACTGCCCAAATTTGCCTGCATCAGGAGGTTGGTCATCCTTGGGGGTATAGGCTAGCATCTTGCACTCCATAGCCACAGAGGCAGGGGCCGGATGCCCGTGCACATCCTGGGCTCTGGCAGGGGTGGGGAGGTTAAAGGAGAAAGTGTGGGAGAGGGACTGGGGAGGGACTCAGACAATCTGTGATGTAGAAACATGTAGGGCGAAATCTACAGGGGTCCTTGGTGCCTGTTGGTTTCTTCAGTAAGGAAGGCTGCTTGGGTCATCTGCAGAGCAGGTCACTGGGAACTGCGGTCACTCCCACTGCCTGGTAGCCCCTGCTTTTCTTCCTTGTTCCTGTCTCTGTACATCTCAGCTTGGGCTGAAAACCAAATGGGTCCTTCACGTAGTGCCCTGAAAGGGTGGGGAAATTGGTAGTTCATTGTGATATCTCTTTCCCAGTGAGAGGGACTCTGTCTAGCTGGGAAGTTCCCTTGGTGCCGAGCGGTGCAAGCCTGGGGAAGAGACAATGCAGACAAGATGAAGCTGCTCTTTCTTCCCTTTTGTTTGGCTATTTTTGTTCCACTTTGTTACTGAAGTTTCTTAAGTAGACTCCTGACCTCTCCCAGAGCTATTTGTGTTCATAGATAGCTAATTGTTGATCTTTGTTGGGAGACAGAGGCTCAGGTCTCCCATGCTTCTATCTTGGTGACGTCACCCTGGAACCAAATGGAGCTCTATTCTGTTTCCAAAGCACACACCTACCTCTCATCATGTCTAAGGCTGTATCCCTAGGCCCTGACATTATAGGTGGTACTAAGATGCAGGTACCATCAATAGCTATTGATGCAGGTATACATCAATAGCTAGGGGCCTGTGTTGATACTCTCAAAGCTCAGGTTGTCACTGCTTTTGATTCATAGAATAAAAGATCTGTAGGGTGGATAAGCATAAAGCAGAGATCAGAGGTAATATCATTACCTAATGTCTGCCTATACTGTAGTGGAAGCTTAGGTTTGCAATTGATGAAGGAAACTCACCTACACTTAGTTGATAAGCTTATGAATAGGTCTACATTTGGAGTCCTTTCCACCATTAAATATTAGTTATTAGCGTTTCATAGATGCCCTTTATCAAAATCAGGATGTTATTTTCTTTCTCTAGAGTGCTGACAGTGTTTTTGTTGTTACTGTTGTTTTTTAATGAACAGCTATTACATTTGTCAAATACTTTTTCTACATCTAATGAGACAATCATATGGATTCCTTTTGCTAGTATTTTGTTAAGGTTTTTGCACCTATATTCATGAAGGTTATTGCTTGTAATTTTCTTTTCTTTTTTTTTACAATGGAATTCTTTTTTTTTTTTTTTTTTTTTTTTTTGCGGTACGCAGGCCTCTCTCTGCTGTGGCCTCTCCCGTTGCGGAGCACAGGCTCCGGACGCGCAGGCTCAGCGGCCATGGCTCACGGGCCCAGCCGCTCCGCGGCATGTGGGATCTTCCCGGACCGGGGCACGAACCTGTGTGCCCTGGATCGGCAAGCGGACTCTCAACCACTGTGCCACCAGGGAAGCCCCATGGAATTCTTATTTTTTAAAAAAATATTTATTTATTTGGCTGCGCCAGTCTTAGTTGTGGCATGAGGGATCTTTAGTTGCGGCATTCAGGATCTAGTTCCCTGACCAGGGATCAAACCCAGGCCCCCTACATTAATCCCTAATTTTCTTTTCTTGTAATGCCCTTGTCAGGTTTTGGTGTCAGTGTTATGTTAACATCATAAAACTAGCAGGGCAGGGTGTCTTCCTCCTCTATTTTCTGGAAGAATTTATGACGTACTAGTACTATTTCTTCCTTAAATATTTGGTAGAATTCACTGGTGGAAGTTTTTGGGGTGAATTTTTCTTGATTGGAAGGCTTTAAATTACAAATTCCATTTTTTTTTTATTTTTTAATGAAGTTTTATTCTTTTTTTAAAAAATTTATTTATTTGATTTTTGACTGCGTTTGGTTTTCGTTGTTGCACATGGGCTTTCTCTAGTTGTGACGAGCGAGGTGTACTCTTTGTCGCAGTGCGTGGGCTTCTCCTTGCGGTGGCTTCTTTTGTTGCGGAGCACGGGCTCTAGGCGCATGGGCTTCAGTAGTTGTGGCACGCAGGCTCAGTAGTTGTGGCTCGCGGGCTATAGAGCGCAGGCTCAGTAGTTATGGTGCATGGGCTTAGTTGCCCTGTGGCATGTGGGATCTTCCCAGACCAGGACTTGAACCCATGTACCCTACATTGGCAGGCAGATTCTTAACCACTGCGCCACCAGGGAAGTCCCACAAATTCCATTTCTTTGATAAATAAAGGACTATTCATATTTTAAATTTCTTTTTGTGTTATTTTCAGCAAGTTGCATTTTCCAAGGGATTTATCCATATCATCTAAGTCATTAAATCTATAGACATAAAGTCTTTCATAATATTCTCTTATGAACTTTTTTGTACAATATATCCTTGTAGCTTATTTATTTTATGTATAATAGTTTGTACCTCTTAATTCCCTGCTGCTGTCATGCCCCTCCCCCTTCCCTCTCCCCACTTGTTTGTGCTCTATATCAGTGTCTGTTTCTTTTTTGTTATAGTCACTAATTTATTTTATTTTTTAGAACCACTTATAAGTCATATAATATAGTATTTGTCTTTCTCTGCCTGAGTTATTTCACTTAACATAATACCCTCCCAAGTCCATCCATGTTGTTGCATATGGCAAAATTTCATTTTTTTTTACAGCTCTCATTATCTTTTTTGTTTGTTTGTTCTGTATTTTTTTAATTTTTTTTCATTATCTTTTTAATGTGCCTAGGAATTTGTAGTGGTGTTGCTGATATCATTTGTGTTTTCTCTCTTTTTTCTTGATTAGGAAAAAAAAGAAAAAACTATCAATTTTGATAATTTTTTCAAAGTATCATCTTTTGGTTTATTGTGTTGTATATTGTTTGCTTTCCATTTCATTGATTTCCATTCCTTTTTAATTTCTTTTACACTATGTGCTTTGAGTTTATTTTGTTCTTTTTCCAACATATTAAAATGAAAACTCCTTTTCTAATATAAATATTTTAAGTTAAAAATTTCCTCATAAACAGCTGCTTGCCACAAATTTGGACTTGCTGTATTTTCACTGTCATTTAGTTTGAAATATTTTCTAATTACTCTGTGATTCCCTTTTTAGCTCATGAGATACCATCTAGTGTCATTTTCCTTCAGCCTGAAGAAATTCCTCTAGCAGGTTTTAATGTAATGTGTTTACACTGGTTACAAATTCTCCTGCGTTTTTATTTTAACTTCATTCTTTTTTTGTGGTACGCGGGCCTCTCACTGTTGTGGCCTCTCCCGTTGCGGAGCACAGGCTCCAGACGCGCAGGCTCAGCGGCCATGGCTCACGGGCTCAGCCGCACCACAGCATGTGGGATCCTCCCAGGCCAGGGCACGAACTCGTGTCCCCCTGCATCAGCAGGCAGACTCTCAACCACTGCGCCACCAGGGAAGCCCCTTAACTTCATTTTTAAAGAACATTTTTGCCGGATATAGAATTCTAGGTTGACAGGGTTTTTTTTTTTCTTTTCTTCAGTACTTTAAAGATTTCCTTGTGTTGTCTCTTACTTGCAATATTTCTGTCAAGTCAGTCGTCATTTTTATCTTTGTTACCCTATATGTAATGTCATTTTTACTGTGGTTGCTTTTAGGATTTTCTTTGGTTTTCAGTAGTTTGGTGATAGCGTGCCTAGATGTAATTTTCTTGTGATAGTTCCTATTTGGAGTTCTGGAGAGTTCTCAGTATGTAGTTTTTCAAATACTTTTCCAAATCCATTCTCTATTCTTTTGTTTTGGAACAACAGTTATTCACGTAGTAGAGTGCTTGATGCTATCCCATAAGTCATTGAGACTCTGCTTATGTTTTTGCCCTTTTTAAATTTAAATAAATTTTTTATTTAAAAATAGGTTTAGATTTATATAAAAGTTTTAAAGATAGTTTAGAATTCATATATTTCCTCACCTAGTTTCTTACGTTGTTAACATCTTATATTACTAGTGTACATTTGTCACAACTAAAGGACAAACATTGGGATATTATTATTATCTATACTCCACACTTGATAAAGATTTCACTAGTTTTCACCTAATATCCCCTTTCTGTTCCAAGATCCCACCTAGGATACCACATTACGGTTAGTCATAATGTCTCCTTACCCTCCTCCATTCTGTAACAGTTTCTCAGACTTCCTATGTTTTTTTAATCAACATGACAGTTTCAAGGGGTATTAGTCATGTATTTTATAGAATTTATCTCAATTTAGTTTTGTCTCATGTTTTTCTCATGGTTAGAGTGGGATTATGGCTTTTTGGAGGAAGACTACAGAGGTGAAGTGCCAGTCTCATCACATGATCTCAGGGGTATGAACAGTCAACATGACTCATCAGTGATGATGTTAACCTTGGTCACCTGGCCGAGGTAGTGTTTGTCAAGTTTCTTCTTTGTAAATTTACTTTTCTACCTTTTCCAAGGTGTAGGGAGTTAAGCTCCACCTCCTTGAGGGAGGGGTATCTGGATAATTTATTTGGAATTCTTCTGTAGGGAGGCTTATCCTTTCCCCACCATTTATTTATTTATTCAGTCATTTATACATACCAGCATGGATATTTATTTCATACTTTAGGTTATTATCCAATGCTATGTTATTATTTTGTTCAAATTTTTCTGTTTTTGTTATTGGGATCTTTCTTAGGTTGACTATGATATGCCTAAATATAGTTTTCTTGATATTTCTTCTGAAGGGTTTGGGACTCCCAGCATATATACTTTTCGTACCCCATTCTTTATCTTCTTCTTCTAGGACCCCAATTATCCATATTTTAGAGTGCTTGGTATTGTCCCATGAGTCATTGAGGCAATGATCATGGTTTTCTAAATCTTTTTCTTTGTATCTTTCTTCCATTTTGATAATTTCTCTTGATCCACCTTCACATTCATTGTCTTTTCCCTGCATTGTCCAATTTGCTGTTAATCACATCCAGTGAATTTTAAAATTTCAGATATCTTCTTTTTCAGTTCCAGGATTTGTTTTTGGTTCTTTGTTAATTTCCATATCTCTGTGAATTTTCTTATCTTTTCACCTGTTATACCCACTTTTTCCTGTAGCTCCTTTGACAGATTTACCATAGTTATTCTAAAGTCCCTATCTTCTAATTCCAGTATCTGGGTCTTCTGTGGGCCTGTTTCAGTTGACTGTTTTTTTCTTCATGACTCCAGTTCACATTGTCTTCACTTTCATGGTGCTTACAGAAGTTATTGAAATGATGATAGAGGACACCCACATTACATGGTATCTGCCTAGCACCTCCTAAGGCAATCTGCTGTACAAAATTTCTTACTGAAGTATCCAGAAGATACTAAAAAGATAAAAAATTTCAACACCCCAAATTGAGACAAATGACCCTCTGGAAAGGGTCATATTGTCACCCGCTGAAAGGAATTTCCACTAATTATGAAGCCAATGGAAATGGGAAGAGGACAGCATTCAGTGTCCTACCTATGCTTTGCCTCTGGAAAGGGAGTAGCCTCACATCCCCAAAACAAGGTCGAGAGAGTTTTTCCCCCTCCCTCACTCTCTGCCTGATTGACTGTACAGTCCGAAGATCAGGCAGCTTTACCTCTATTCATTTCAAGGCATATATTCAATGACTTCTGTGTCAGGAAAATGGGGAAGGAAACAGAGAGGAATTAGTGTTCGTCCACTGTAATCTTGGAGTGTAGCTAATGAGAAACGTACTGCAAGACACGGAAGAGATAATTGGGTGAATATTGGTATCCTCATTAAGATAGGGAGGCAGGAGGCAAGAGCAGATTTAGACAACAGATGATGAGTTCAGTTTTATACTTGCTGAGTTTGAGGCTCCTGTGTTTTATTAAGATCATTAAGATGTGAGGTACTTTTAGATTTAATTATAATCATTAAGAGTTTTCAAATAGATCCAAGGGAATAACTGGTAGAAATTTGGCCAAGTGATTGGAGTTTAAGCCAGAAGTGATATGGGCTTGGAAAACAGGGTAGTTGAAGTCAAGGATATGGATGAAAGAAAAGGACCCTGGATAAATCCCCAAGGGGCACCAACATTTTAAGTTCAGGCTAAGGAAAAGGAACACGCAAGGAAAGATGGAAAGATGTCGCGGAAAGAGTGGTATCTCAGAATCTAAGGAAGTAAAGTGCTTCAAGAAAGAGAAAACAGTTCACAGTGTCAAATGTTTCAGATTAGGTGAGTCATAAGTATGTAAACTGAATGTATGTATTAAGTAAGGTTGAGTAAGATGAATGTCGAAACTCGATTGCTGGAATTTAGTACTAGTTATCCACTGGTTATCTTCAGCAAAGAAATTTTGGAGGAATGATGGGGGTAGAAGTGAGATTTCCATGGGCTGAGTGAATGAGAGGGAAAAAGTAAGGGTCACAAAAGTCTTTCTAGAAATTTGACTTTGAAAGTAAAGCTAATGGACAGTAGCTAGAAGGTTATGTAGGATCAAAGGAGGATTCTTTTGTTCATGAGCAAGACTTGAATACATTTATATTCTTAAGGGAAGGAAGCAAGTGAGATCAATATGGGAGAGAGAATGATGAGCTAGTTCCTAGAGGTGGACCTACAGAGGAACAGGCAAATTTATTGGCAAACCACTTACTCTGTGGTTCACAGGACCCAAATCAGAGATTTTTTTTGGATCCCTTAGTTCTTAAGTGAAATTATGCTGCTGCAGAGATCATAGAGGACTTTAACATAAGGTCTGACTTGGCCATAAAATTCTTTCCAGACTAAGGATGATGTTGGCTTTGTCCTTCATTTTAAGAAAGAGGTCTCTTCTACCTCAGGCCCCCAAACTATAGCAGCCACTCATTAACATTAATAACATTAACAGAACAAACTTGTAAAAACAGGTTCATTCTAAAAAGGTTTGAGGTGATTTAATAGATTTGTATTTTAATAATACAATTGGATAAAAAGAAATGGGTGATAAAATCAAGACAATAGGAAAATTAGGTTTGGGACTATAGATTAAGGCTGAGCAGGATTAGGACACAGCAAATGCATGTCACATGGTTCTGTTCACTTGCTGAAGGTGGACCGCACATTTGGCACTAGGCTTGCCTGTGGCCAGAACAAAGATGGAAAGCAATTGGTTACAAGATTCAAAATGCCTAAATGAAAAATAAACAAAAAAAACTAGTTATTAAGGAGAAAACAGTTTTTCTTAGGTCCAAGGCTTGAGAGAAATTTCTCTCATGAATGCTCAATGTTCCCACATTAAACCCACAGGAATTTCCTTGCAGTGCCCCTCACTGAAAGTGGATGACAGAACAACCATATGCATTATCTTTTACAGAAAGAAGTGTCAGTGAGGGGCATTTAATAGGTACTAAATACTTAAAAGATTCCGACTACTTTCATAGGTCCTATTACTTACACTGCAGTAGTTCCTCACATGACCTCTGTCCAGGGTTTCACCCTTAATTTTCACACCCTTTCCAACCCCTGAGATAAACATGGTCCGCATTTCATTTCAGAATGGATGAAAAAATGATCTGTTTCAGTTCCCTTTCTCATTGTTGACTGTGCTTTACACTCAATCTAAGAGAAGCAAAAAAGCACTTGGTACTGAGAGCTGATAATGTTGGTTTTCATCTATTAAGTCATTAAGATTTTCAAATAGATACCAATTCTCAGGGCACATACTTATCTAGCAGAGATAATCTCTGGGCCTTCCTAGTGTCCAGCAGAGACAAGGTATAGACAGAGGAAATTAAAGTTCTGGGAAGAGGATATCACTGTTGGCCTAAATGTTATAGTAGCCCTATTTTTTTTTTTCCTGGCTAGAGGTAAGCCAGAATTTAATTATACTGCTGATGGTTTGGCTTGATGAGTGTAATGGTTGCTAAGTCAGAGGTGGCTGGGAATCAATATATTTTTTTTCCAGCAAGTAATAACATGTTTGCTTTGAAATCTTTTATCTAAGTGTGAGATTCAATGTGAAAGCTTTTTGAGGCAAGAATTCTGATAAAGGCACTATGGGAAAGGCAGATTCCTGTTTAGGGCTTAGATCTGCCCTGATAGATCTGATTTACAGAAGCCCCTCCTCACCTCTGGAACATCATTTTAGAAATCTCCAGGCACCAAAAAGTCCTTCAAGGGCTGGGTCTGTGTTCCTGGAGACCTCTGTGTGTCTGGAACTCCAATCAGCTTTCTGTTGGGGCTTCTTCCTGCGAGTGTTCCAGACTGCACATGACCAAGCTGTGGCTGTGGAAGGCATCCTGTTGACAGCACTACTTTAAATGAAAATGCTTTCATTCTGTAGATGTACCAGATTAGAGGGAAGCTATTTCAGAAGTGAAAAGAGCAAAGACACACTAAGAGACTAGTGGTATGAGAATGGGAACAGTCAGTGTGTAGAACTCTTATGAAGAGCTGGTTCCTTCACCAGCCAGATGCCCTCGTTCTTTGCTGTTTCATGGATGCAGACCTTGCCCTCACCAGGCAGAAGTAAATTACCACTTCCCTCTTGGGAAAGGAACCCATTTATACCTGTCATTGAGTTTTGCCTTTGGAAACTCTTCGTATGTGATCTTTGGAAAGTAATTGAACTTCCAGCCTTCAGGGGCCACCTGAGTATGATCTAGACTAATTTATATTTGGCTTTTTCATACCTTGCTGGGAGATACAGAGCAACCCCAAAGCACAGAATTCTGAAGTTCAGCAGTCATCTAGTTTAGCCTAGTGTCCAGGTGTGTGAACTCAGAGGTAAGTGTCCTCCTTTACAATTGGACCCACATTTTAAAAATCCACCCCCCCGCAAGGGTTAAGAAACTCCTCTCATTGATGGTTAGAGTGTTTCATTACCTTTAGGCAAGGAGATGCTCTTTGTAATGAGAAATATTGTTACTAGAGGTGGAAATACTGTACTATAGAATCACTTCCCTAATTATGTTTGACAGGCTGCTTCATTTCCTAGCTGTGCGACTTGGTAAAGTCCCCTTGTTCATTCTGAAGTGTTCATCTGTAAAATGGAATGGTAATCCCGTCTCTCTAGGTTCATGCAAGAAGAGATTTTTTTCCAACTCTTACGTGATGATGTTATTTTATATTTTATCGACATTTATTTCTGGGAACTAACCAATTTTCATCGATGACTCACATTTGCCTTATGGTTCACCTGGATTCCCAGGTGGTTCTGGCTACAGCTGCGTCTGCTGAGTCAGTTTCTTCCTGCAATGTGTATGGTTTGGTTTTGATTCAAATGGTGCAGCTTATGTTTAAACTCCATTTTCTGTTACTGAAGCCAAGTCACACACAGACAGGCCCAGACTCACTTGCAGATGGGTCCACTTCCTCTCATGGGTGATCAGAGCAGGACAGTCACACGGTGGGAGGGGGGTGGGTGGAGGCAGAGACTGTGCTTTCACACCTGCTCCCATCACTGCTCCGCAGCAGGAGAACAGTCCACGTGCAGTTACGCCCCAAAGCTCAGCCCTGCCTTTGGACGTTACCTCAGAGAAAGATCTCAGATGTGTGCTAAGAATAACTACTATCAGGGCATTGATCAAGGTCCTTAAACCTTTTTTTTTTTTTTTTTGGTAACACAGATCTTTTTGGCAGTTTAATGAAGCCTATGGATTCCTTAAAAAAATCCCATAAAATGTGTAGGATTACAAAATTTAAAACACACTGAAATACAGCCATTAAAATATATTTTTTAAATGTGATATAGTAAGGCATGTACTTTATTCATGCATTAAATATCAAGCCTAACAGCAGATCAAATAACTACAGTTAATTTCAAAGTTGCCATGAGTATATCAGTTATGTCAACATATCTGCAACAATTGTAACATGAAAATACCTGTGATTTCTATTAGTGACAAAGTCACAGGTACTGCTTCTCCTACTGTGGTCTGTGACCTATATTCATAACTGGAAGAAATGCTAAATTTCAGTTAGATACTAGTGAAAATAAATTTGTAACTTTTTTCCCTATCAAGTTCTTGAATCCCCTGACTTCTGTCCCAGGCGAAGGACCCTAGATTTGGTCAATAACGAAAGCAGAAGAAAAGATAAGTATAAGAAAAATTGGAAAGCTTACTTTTTCAGTGTACAGTTACATGAATATTAAGTACATTTCAAACAACTAACAATAAATGTGCTTTAGTTTGGTGGTTAGCACAGCTTTTTGCATACGTCGTCTGGGATAAATATCTGTTGGTTTGAAGAAACTAACAAAAACATTGCTAACATTGCTTTGCATTCATGCATCTACTGTGTCTTCTTCCTCCAGTGCCTATGAACTCTTTAAGGGCACAGTAGCTTTCCCATGATATAGGAGCCAGTAAGTGTTAAATGAAAAAATTCATATGATATAATATCTGGATTAAGTCAGAACGCCTTCAGAGTATCATCTGCTTAGCTTTGTATTGAATAATACCCTATTAGATAGGGAACAGAGAGTCCTCACTAATTTCTGGCAGAATTCTATCTAATAGCCCCCATTTATTATTTATTGTATGTCAGGGATATAATTGTCATTTAATACGCACAATAAGGGACTTCCCTGGTGGCACAGTGGTTAAGAATCTGCCTGCCAATGCATGGGACATGGGTTCGAGCCCTGGTCTGGGAAGATCCCACATGCTGCGGAGCAACTAAGCCTGTGCACCACAATTATTAAGCCTGCACTCTAGAGCCCGCGAGCCACAACTACTGAGCCCGTGTGCCACAACTACTGAAGCCTGCATGCCTAGAGCCCATGTTCTGCAACAAGAGAAGCCATCGCAATGAGAAGCCCACGACTGCAAGGAAGAGTAGCCCCTGCTCGCCACAACTAGAGAAAGCCCGCGTGCAGCAACGAAGACCCAACGCAGACAGAAATAATAAATAAATAAATACTCACAGTAAGCTTGTGGGTATGTATTACCCACATTCAACAATGCAGTTCACATATCATTGAGAGTTTATGTGCAATAAGCCATGGCGGGCTTTTTGCTCTAAGCGCAATGGCACACTGGGGAAGAGAGAGATGAAACAGATTAACGGTTCCTGCCTGCAGATAGCTTATAATCCAGTAGAGGAGAAAGATATGTATAGGCCTAATCATGAGACAAGGTGAACAAAGGCAGACTAAGGGGTCAGCATAACAAAGAGCACTGGGGCAGATGGAGTCTTTTTTTCTGGAAATGGTGGATTTTTCAGAGGAACTAAAGCTTGAGGAGAGAAGGAAGCGGGGTAGCAGGAGAGAAGGCTGAAAAGGTTGAGATTTAAATTTCAGAGGTAAGTGTTTTAGACTTATTGTATACACAGTTCAAAAATACCACTGCTGTCTTCAAACTGCATACCAACGATATGCCTCGTTCTAGTCACTGTACACTTAGATGATGGTGATTTTGGAGGAGCCTGTCAGAACCATAATGAATCTTGTGTTTTTAAGATTAAGTGTAATCAACACTCCTCTCCTTATCCCTGGTGGAAGTCTTGTTCAAAGAATACAGGTGACTCCAAATTTATGACAGCAACAGAAGCATCTAACTGCCATATGTGACCAACCTAACATTGCTAATGTGAAGCACTGATTTGCTCTCAGACTCTAGTGAAGCATCATCATAGTGGTTCATAGTAATTTTCCCAAATAAAAAATTTAAGAGGATTAATAACACAGTAATTTGATCCAACTTTATTCTCTTGGACTAGTCAAGGCAATTAGGGAGCTGTCATCCATGCCATGCCTCTGTTTATCCTAATGAGAAGCACCCTGATTTATAGTGAAAGTTGACAGTTTAATGTAGCTCGAAACATAATTTGTAAACTCTAATGACCAGTGTGATCAGAATGGTATAAACAGAACCATTTCTCAGAATATGTGCTGTTTTGATGTTTCTGGATCATGTTGCTTTGATCGCTCTAGGAAAAACATTGCTTTGTAAATGGTTCACTGGATAAACAGTTGCATCTTCTACCAAAATATGTTTTTCATATAATCATCTGTTTAAGTACATCTGTGGCCTTTGAATGTATAGAATAATGGAATATTTGCATAGATGGGGTTTTAAAAGTGTTCTAGTCCAATTACCTTCCTTTATAAATGGAGACTTCCAGACGCAAAGAGAAAAGATTTGCCTAAGGCCATTTGACTCCATAAGAGTGGACCTTGGATGGGACCCCGGCCAATGCCTTTGCCCCACTCAAGGCTGATCCGACTTGTGGGTAGTTTTTAGGGCACTTGATCTTTTATTTGTTTGGAGTACCTTATGCTGCATGAGAACGTGTTTCTCTGCCAGGTTCCTGGGGACTTCTGACCAAGTACCATTGTGTATTTTGCACTAAATGGAGAAGTTCTGTCATTGGTGAAGTATCATTCCTTCTCCTCTCATTTCTTGCCTTTGTTTCTGAACTCCCTTCTTGTAATAGATAGAATGGTGGCCTTCCCAAAAGATACGCCCATGTCCTAACCCCTAGATTCTAAAAATATGACTTTCTTTGGAAAAGGGGTCTTTGCAGATGTAATTAATTTAAGGTTCTCAAGATGAGATTATCCTGGATTTAGGGTGGGCCCCAGATTCATTGTTGAGTGTCCTTAGAAGAGAAAGGCAGAGGGAGGTTTGAGACACAGGGGAGAAATTCATGTCAAGAAATAGGCAGAACTTGGAGTTATGCAGCTACAAGTCAAGGAACAACATGCCAAAGATTGCCGGGAGCTACCAGAAACCAGGAGTGAGGCATGGAACAGGTTTTCCCTCAGAACCTCCAAAAGGAAACAAAGAAGATGCTAATCAATACTAACGGAGTGAAAGGCAAATAAATGTTTACTTCTAAAAAGTGCATAATGGTCCAACTCAGCAGGCTGTCAAGAGATTAGGCACTGCAGAGAAGATAATACAGAGAAGATTGAAGTGCTCAAGGAGAGGCAAATTCCATGGTAACCTTTGTGAAGCCAAACATATCCTTCTGTAATCATCGGTTATAAGACTCTAGTTGTTACCATCATCAGACCTCAGTTCTGTCCCTTCTGCAGAATCACATTCCCATCAGAGGGCTAACAGTGATAAAACTCACTAAACAAGTAAGCAGTGCTTGACTTTGGGTCCCTTAATCCTTCTGATCCTCAATTTTTCATCTGTAAGATGAACAAAAATTGTATCTTCCTCTAAGTCTTTTCGAGGTCACAACGTGAGATAGCTGTGATATATGACTTTAAGAGGGCATAACAAATAGCACCTCTTACTTGCTTGAGTTCTGAACAAACTGAGAAATAAGACCAAAGAATCAATAGATGGAAGACCAAAATATATTATCACCTTCATGATACTGGTAAAGGCTAAGTTGGAGTCCATGTTAGTGTGAGACTTCCATGAGACAGCTACATCCCTGCATGGGGCAGACTTAACTTTCCAGTCTCAGGCTAAACCGGACCCTGCCCGGGGGAGGGTCTCCGGAGGAGCTCAGTAAGTCACGGGCTCCCTACGGCCTGGCCCACTTCTGAGAGAAAGAGGCAGGGTAATGCATGTCAAATTCCTGCCACCAAATTCACTACTCAACTGAGTGACTCCCAGGGGAAGAGTGAGCAGGAGGTGGACCAAGGCCAGAAGTGTCATGGAAATAGAGCTTCTTCCACATGAATGGAAGCATCTGGAGTATCTTTCTGTTTTGTGAATCCATTAGGGCTGAGCCTGTGCTCAGCCATGGAGTGGCCATCCCTGTGGGAGGGGCATCCCTGGGCATCAGGACAGTCCTATTCTTATCCTTGGAAGACTGTGCTCCCCACCTGCCCACTGCTTGCCAGCACTTCATCCTGCCTTGGCTTGTGTCCAAGATAATATCTTTAATTTAGTTCACAATCTAGAAACATGTACTTTAAAAAATCTTTAGTATTTAGCAAAAGATCTTGAAAGAAATCAGTTACATTATATCTTGGTAATTATGAGGTTAGAAGAATAAATCTTTTTCTTTTCTGCATGCTGACTTAAAAAGGAGATTGAATCTCTCCTTTTCTCTGTCACACATATTCCTCCAAAGGTCCATCTGATCTCTGCTCTAAATTTATGTCTCTTGATCTCCAGTTGGCTTTAAAACTCTTCGTAATTTTGAAATGGTCTTCAGTTTTTTTTCATCATTACAGCTTAATACTGCATAGTTGGGAAGAACACATCATGTTCACAGCTTGTAATAGATATGTCATTGCCATTGTTCTCATATATAAATTTTGGGTTTTTCTCCCCCAAACTGAGTTGAAAGGTAAAAAATTAAGTAGGGTACATGGAGACCCGGGATTAAATGTTCTAAATAGCTAAGTACACATTGGCTTAACAAATATAACTTACAAATGTGTAAATACTCTAGTCCTTCTTGGGCACCCAATGCACATAGGACCTGCTTACAAGGTTATGATCATGTCCTATACAATTGTGAGATAAAACAAGATCTTAGTTAAAAAAATTTTTTTTTAAAGATTTATTATTTATTTATTTTTGGCTGCGTTGGGTCTTAGTTGTGGCATGCGGGATCTTCATTGAGGCATGCGGGATCTTTCATTGTGGTGCGTGGGCTTCTCTCTAGTTGTGGCCTGCGGGTTTTCTCTCTCCAGTTGTGGTGCTCAGGCTCCAGGGCGCGTGGGCTCTGTAGCTTGCGGCATGCGGGCTCTCTAGTTGAAGCGCGCAAGCTCAGTAGTTGTGGTGCACGGGCTTAGTTGCCCCGCAGTATGTGGGATCTTCGTTCCCTGACCAGGGATCGAACCTGCATCCCCTGCATTGTAAGGCAGATTCTTTACCACTGGACTACCAGGGAAGTCCCTAAAAACTTCAATAAAAAAATTTTATCAGAAAATGTTTTTTAATTGAAGTATAGTTGATTTACAATGTTGTCTTGGTTTCACATGTACAGCAAAGTGATTCAGTTATACGTACATATATATACATATATATATTCTTTTTCAGATTCTTTTCCCTTATAGGTTATTACAAAATATTGAGTATAGTTCTCTGTGCTATATAGTAACAAGAGCTTAGTTTTATGTGTTATATGTTCTGCAACAGCTGTTCTGCCTGCCTGAGATATTTCTCCCAACTTCAGCATGAGAACACTGGCCACTTCTCAGAATGAAGAATGAATGTGTATATTTCAGAACAAAAGCTATAAAAATGGCTTTTAAGTGCCCTCAGGAGGGGCCTGGAAAAATCTTGAAAGGGGGAAAGTTGAAGGGGTAGTTGGAAGAATTTGCTGTTGGCATTAAATCAGAAGAGGTTCAAATATAACCACAATATAAAATATATAACTGTTCTCCTCTAAAGCACTTAGATCTCTGAGATGCATGAATGTTGTATTACTTTGAGTCAGATTTTAAACACACACACACACACACACACACACACAGCTTCGTATGTTCTGTAGCTAACTATAAACTGTCAGGGTAAAACTTGGATTACTGAGAGAAAACGTGATTGAATCAGTATCTGGTTTAAGAGTGGAGTAGAAAAATTCCTTCTTCTTTGATTTTCTTTCCTCCTTGAGTAAATTAACTCTGTTTATTTATAACATAGACTCATGGATCCTGGGAGAGGGAAAAAAACTTACTTAGGAAGTGGTATCATCTCCTACCAAATTTAGGAGTTTTCTCCCTAACATTCCAAATTCTGGTCTTCCTACTTTTATTTGAAGAGGCCTAAGAATGCAGAGTTCTGAAATCATAAGACACCCATGCTCTTTGCAGACAGTGGTAGCCACTAGAAGTCTCTTGTATCTGAGTTGACCTTCCTCTCCCTGTAATATTCATCCTTTGCTTTTCATTCAGTCTTTTGGAACTATAGGAAATAAAGTTCCCTACCCCTCTCTTGTAACACTCTTTAAGATGTTGGAAGAAACCTCTCATATCGCAATAAGTCTTTTTTTCTAATTTATATGCAAGTTTTGCACAGCTGAAGAAATGGCATTTCCAGGGCAGAACTGATATCTTAACAATACTGAGTCTTCTAATCCTTAAAGATGGTATATAACTCTCCATTTATCTCGGTGTTCTTTAACTTCTCTCAGCAAGATTTTTTTACTTTTTCAGTGTGCAGGTTTTACATATATTTATCTGTATGTATTCCATAGATTTTTAAAATTGAGATTGTAATTTACATAAAATTTACCTCTTTAAAGTGTATCATTCATTGGCTTTTAGTATATTCATGAAGTTGTGCAAAAATTACCATTTCATAGTTTTTAAATGGTACTGTTTCCATTTCCAGTTGTTTACATACAGTATATATATAGTTGCTACTATGTTTATGGATATACAATTTACTTTTGTATTTTGACTTTGTGTTTGAGAGCTTGCTAAATTCATTTTTAGTTCTAATAGGGTTTTTGATTCTTTTTTCAGATCCTATAGTTTTCTCTACATAAACATTCATGGCATCTTTGAAAAAGACAGTTTTAATTATTCTTTTCCTATCTCTATTTTTTTCCTCTTTATTTTGCATCATTACTAAACTTCCAGTAAACTGTTGAATAACAGTGGTGAGAGCAGATATCCTTGCTTTGTTCCTGATCTTAGGAGAAAGTATTCAGTTTTTCACCATTAGGTATGCTATAGCTACAGGTTTTTGATAGATGCCCTTTATTAAGTTGTAGAGTGTCCTTCAACTTTCAATTCTAAACATATTTAGAATTAGTTCAATGAATGGGTATCAAATTTTGTCAAATGATTTTTCTGCATCTATTGGGATTATCATATGGTTTTCTTTTTAGAATGTGTTAATATGATGAATTACATTAATTAACTATTTTTAAAATGTTAAACCTTGCCTTTCTCCCCATTTGAGTCCAATGGGATGAACCCCATTTGATCATGATGTATTACTCTTCTTCTGTATTAGTTGATTTGATTTGCTAAACATTTTAAAAGGATTTTCTCATCAAGGCTATTGGACTGTAGTTTCCTTTTTAAAACAATGTTTTAGGATAGTTTTGTTAACGAGTAATGCTGGCCTCATAAAATGTGCTTGAAAGTGTTCCCTCTTTTTCTATTTTCTGGAAGATTTATGTAGAATTGGCTTTATATTCCCTTAAATGTTTAGTAGAATTTACCAAGAGAAGCCATCTGGGCCTGGTATTTTCTTTGTGGAAATGTTTTCAATTATGAATTCAAATTATTTAATAGCTATAGGGCTATACAGGTTAGTTATTTTTTCTTGAGTGAACTTTATTTTTTTCTTGAGTGAACTTTGATGTTTTGTGTTTTTCAGATAATTTGCCCATTTCACCTAAGTTGTCAAATTTATTGCTATAAAGTTTTCTAAATATTCCCTATTATTTTAACGTCTGTAGGATCTCTGAGAAATTTCCTGCTTTTCATTACTAATATTGGTAATTTGTGTCTACCCTTTCTTTCTGGTCAGTCCTAGGAAGTGTTTTATCAATTTTACTGACTTTTTCAAAAAACTATCATCGATTTGCTTTATTGTTTTCCTATTTTTTATTTCACTGATTTCTGATTTTATCTTTATTTCCTCTCTTTGCCTACTTTAGGTTTAATCTTTTTCTAGTCCCTTAATGTAGAAGCATAGAACATTGATTTTGAACTTACCTTCTGTAATTTTGTGCTATAAATTCCTTTTAACCACTGCTTTAGTTAATGCTCACTAATTTTGAGTGTCTTCATTTTCATTCAGTTTTAAATATTTTAAAATTTCCTTTGTGATTACGTTTTTGACTCATGGGTTATTTAGAAACATAGCTTAATTTCTAAGTATTTGGGGATTTTTAAAGATATTCTTCTAATAATGACTTCTAATTTAATTTCATTATGGTAAAATCTCAGTCTTAATAAATTTATTAAGACATGTTTTATGGACCAGAATATAGGATCTTTAGTGAATGTTTCATGTGCATTTGAAAAGAATGTGTATCTTAAATTAGTTCAGTTTTATTATAACAAAACACCACGGAGTGGGAGGCTTATAAACAAGAGAAATTTATTTCTAACAATTCTGTGGACTGGAAGTCCAAGATCAGGGTGCAGGCATGGTTGGATTCTGGTAAAGGTCCTCTTCCAGGTTGCATGCATCTGACTTCTTGCTGTGTCCTCACATTGTAGAAGGGACAAGGGAGCTTTCTCAGGCCTCTTTTTTAAGGTCACTGATTCCATTCATGAGGACTCTACTCTCATGACCTAATCACGTCTCAGGGACCCACCTCCTAATACCATCACTTTGGTGGTTAGGATTTCAACATAGGAATTTGTGGGAAACACAAACATTCAGTGTATACCAGCCACTATTGGATAGTATGTTCTATAAATGCCATTTAAGTCAAGGTGATTGGTAGTATATTCAGGTATTCTATATCCTTACTGCTCTTATTTAGTTATTCTATCAACTTTTGAGAGGGGAGCATTGAAATCACCAATGTAATTGTGGATTTGTCTGTTTCTCCTTTTATTTCTGTAAGTTTTGGGTTCCTGTATTTTGAAGCTCTATTATTTGCTGTAAACATATTTAGTATTATGTTCTTTTGTTGAATTCACCCGTTTTTCCTTGTAAAATGTTCCTTTTTCTCCCTGATAATAGTCCTTGTTGTAAAGTTTACTTTGTCTGATATTAATATAGCCATTCCAGTTTTCTTTAGATTAAGTGTTTTCGGATTACGTCTTTTCCATTATTTTACTTTTAACCTCTGTTTTTATATTTAAACTAGTTTTTTTTTTTTTTTGGTTAAACAGCACAAAATTGGTTCTTACTTTTTTCTTTCTTTTTAAATAATGAGACAATCTCTGCCTTTTAATTGAGGTATTTAGATTGCTAGTGTTTAATGTAATTATCAGTATGGTTTGGTGTAAATCTACTATCTTGATGCTTGTTTTCTATTTGATCCATACGTTTTTCTTTCTTTTTCCTCTTTTCTCACCTTCTTTTGGATTAACTGATATTTTTATTAATCTGTTTCATCCTCTGTGTTGGCTATACATTTTGCTTTAATTTTTGTGTGTGGGGGGTTACTCTACTATCAGCAACATATATATTTAACTTATTACATTCTACTTTCAAATAATATTATACCAGTTCACAAATAATGTAACACTTTAGAACACCATTTCGTCCTCCCAATCTTTACACTATTGTTGTCTTTCATTTTCTCCTATATATGATATAAACTCCATAATACATTGTTATTATTTTTTTCTAAACAGTCAATTATTTTTAAAGAGATTATTAAAATGAGAAAAAATTTTATATTTATCCACGTTTCCCATTCTGTTATTTTTTATTGCTGTCTATTGATTCAAATATCCATCTAATATTTTTTCTTTCCACCTTAAGAACTTCCTATAGTATTTCTTGTAGAGCAGATCTGCTGACAATGAATTCACTTTGATTTTGTTTGTCTGAAAAGTATTTCATCTTCATTTTTGAAAGATATGTCCATCTAAAGAATTCTGGATGGACCGTTTTTTTTATTTCAGTACTTTAAAGATTGAATTTCATTATCTTCTTCTTTCATAGCTTCTGATGACACGTCAGTCATATCTTTGATCCTCTGTATATAATATGCCTTCTTTCTATGGCTGCTTTTAAGATTTTTCTCTTAAAAATATTACTAGGTTTTAGCAACTTGATTATGATGTGCCCTGGTCTGTTTTTATTTTTTTAATATTTATTCTGCTTTCGGTTCATTGAGCTTTGTGAATCTGTAGGATTAGAATTTTCATCAAATTGGACAAAATTTGGTCTTTATTTTTAAAATGAATTTTCTTCCCATATTCTCCTTCTTTTTTAGGATTTCCAATTACTTGTGTGTTATTTTACATATTGATGAGGGCCTATTAATTTTTTCCCAGCCTTTTTCTTTCTGTGTTTTATTTTGGATAGTTTTTATTGCTATATGTTCAAGTTTGCTATTCTTTTTTTTTTCAATCCTAGAGTGTCTACTCTAATCTTCAACCTATACAGTGAATTTTCTCATTTTAGCCATTGAATTTTTTATCTCTAGAAATTCTGTTTGGGCCTTTTTAAATATTATCCATTTTTTCTCTTCATCATGGTTAAATTTTTCTCTACTTTCTTGAAAAATATGAAACATTTATAATAGCTGTATTAACTTTCTTGTCTGCTAAGAGCATAATCTCTGAAATTTCTATATTGTGTCTCTTGGTTGATTTTTCTCCTGGTTATGGATTACATATTCCTGCATTTTAGCGTACCTAGTAATTTTTAAAAAATAAGCTGATCCTTATTGTATTTTTAAAACATTATATATATATATTTATTTATAATTTATTTGTTATTTATTTTATTTTTGGCTGTGTTGGGTCTTCATTGCAGTGCACGGGCTTCTCATTGCGGTGGCTTCTCTTGTTGCGGAGCACGGGCTCTAGAGCACAGACTCAGTAGTTGTAGCTCGTGGACTCTAGAGCACAGGCTTCAGTAGTTGTGGCACATGGGCTCAGTAGTTGTGGCTCGCAGGGTCTAGAGCACAGGCTCAGTAGTTGTGGTGCACGGGCTTAGTTGCTCCGCGGCATGTGGGATCATCCTGGACCAGGGAACGAACCTGTGTCCCCTGCATCGGCAGGCGGATTCTTAACCACTGCACCACCAGGGAAGCCCTGTACCTAGTAATTTTTGATTGGATGCCAGGCATCACAAATTTTTGTTGTTGGTTCCTGGATTTTGTTGTATGCCTTTAAATAGTATTGACGGTTAAGTTACATGAAATAAGTTGGTATTCTCTCCCAATCCTCATTCTGAGGCTTGATTTGAAGAGTTTTAATGGTATATCTAGGACAACATCTTGTCTAGAGCTGATTTGGCCCCACAGCTAAGGCTACCCTTTCTGAGTCTTCTGCCCAAAGGCCCACATATTACAAGACCTTTCTGCTCTGTCCTGTGGGACCAAACTATTCAGTGGTCCTGTGTGTTCTCCGGGAATTATTCTTCCTGTTCCTTTCTGGTGGTTCTTTTCTTGGCTTAGGGTTGTTTTCTGTTAGGAAAGCCAGATCTACACTCAGCCAGAGAGTCAGGGTGACCCCTCTGCAGATCTTTGGTGCTCACTGTCTGTGCAGCTCCCTTCTCTATGGTACCCTACTCAGCAAACTCTGCAGACCTTCTGGATCTCCTAACCCCTCCACTCAGTGAGACCTCCAGGCTCTGTGTGGGTTCTGCCTCCAGTCAGTTAGCTGGTGCAGCAATAGGACTTACCTTCTTTGTTATCCTTCCCTAGGAGAATACAGTCCCATACTGCCTGTTGTCCAATGTGTGAAAACTTGTTTCATATATATTGTCTGATATTCTAGTTGTTTAAGGAAGAAGGGCAAATCTGGTCTCTGTCATTCCATCTTGGAGGGAAGCAAAATCACTCTTTGATTTTTAAACTTTAATAATTTTGTCATCACATCAAACTTTCTTCCTCTTCTTTACTCCCAATTCAGCTTGGCTGCTGTCCCCCTCATCCTGTGAAGGTGTGCTGTTTTTCTGAGTAACTCCACCCTCATTTTTGTTAACCTAAAATTCACAGGTTCAATTTTAGCCACACATACTTGTCTCACGAGTAATTTTTACTTCTCAAGACAAGAAATATATCTATAACTTCTCAACTATCATTAAACTTTTTTTTCCTGAATATTCTCTTCTTTTTTCTCGACACTGTTCCTATTTTTATCCAGGAGCAAGTAGATTGGACTTCTTAATGCTCCTGAAATTAAACCTATAAAGTTCTTTGAATTACAACCAAATACAAAGACCTATTTTGCAGTAGCTAGCCTCATTTTGAAACCTGAAATATCATGGTGACTGTGGCGAGTAACTAGTCATTTCAACCCAAATTAATTTGTTTTCCTTCATTATCATTACCTTACTCCCTCTAAGTCTTTGATCCTCATAGTTTCATTGCAGTCAAGGTAGAATTGGATCCAACTCTTGGATATATTTGTGCTGTATTTTCTCCTTGTTACTCAGCTCAGAAAGATAGATCCCCTCTTTGTAAACCAGTTTTTCTGTGAACTTTAATCCTCAGGCAGGGATAAAGTAATATGTGAAACAGCACAAGGAAGAGTTTTTACTTACAGAGAATGGTATAAACAATGTGCCAAATTTTTTTAAATTGGGAGACTGAACCAGTATTTCTACAGACATGTATCATTGAAATATTCTCCATTTCTAAGACAAATGTTTTAAAAATAAAATAGGAAAAAATGCCCAGTGGAACATACTATTGGCTGGTTTTTGTTAACACTAATAAAATAAGGTATATTGTAGTCTTTTAAAAGTGCATTATATTAGGTCCAAATGAGTCAAAAAATTTTTTAAGTTGTTGAACGAAGAAACAGATAGACATTAAGTGCCAAATGGACCCTCAGTTTACGTCAAAATGTAACTAAGGACTGTATAATTCTGTACTGAAGGTCAGTAATCTTTGTATAGTTCTTTAACCCTTTTATATAATTTAGGTACTATTTGGTATAGGCTTATTACTCCTTTAGCATGTATAATTCTTAATGGCGTGGTATGTAGGACATCATCCCTCTTTCATGAATGAGGAAACTGAGGCTTATGTGACTTGGCCAGAATCCCTTGCCTGGTATCATACACTGCTTTGATAAACACTAATAGTGTCCTTTGATGAAACATGGAGAAAATATATATCCTGATTCTGTTTACTTCTCCCAGTCTCTACAGCTACTACACTAGTTCACCGAAACTCCCGTCTGTATAACTAACGTCCTTCCTTCCACTCTTGCCCATCTATAATCCATTTCTACACAGCAGCTAGAGTGATTTTTTAAGAAAAATATAGGTAAGAGCACGACATTATCCTTAAAATGATCCCATGACTTTCCATTGTACATATAAAATCCCAGTTCCTTACCATAGTGTATATGTTTTGATGCTTTGGGCTGCAAGTAAATAAAAAGTTGACTAACGTAGCTTTAAGTGATAAGAAGATGCATTGTGTCACAAATCTGGAAGTCCACAGGTAGGTCAGGCTTGGTACAAATGACAGCCAAGGATGTCTTCTAAGATCCAGGTTCTTTTTGTCTCTGGGCTCTGCCTTCCTCAGGGTTTATCTTATTTGAAAACCAATTTACTTCCTTATCAGGAGATGGCTGCCAACCACCGGGCTACATGCTTCTGTCCTCAGTAAGGAGGGGAGAGAAAACCTATCACTGTAGCATAAGACATGTGAGCATCTGGGACTAATGGCTGACACCAGGGGAATGCCATGTGTAAACGCTGAGATTAGGATGCTTGCTGGAGCTAGAGCTGGAGCTGGTGTAGACACCTGAAGTTCTTTCAGAATGGAGGAAGGAGGGTTGGATGTTGGGTAAGAAACTAACAGTATGCACTACACTTGACCTATAAGGGCCTTTGTGATCTGGCCCCACCTGTGTCTCTGACCCCAGTATATAACACTCCGTCCTTCTCTCCTTCACTAACTCCAGCTGCAGTGGCCTTTCTGTCCTCAGATGCCCACTCTTTCTCATGACTTAGGCCCTTTGCACATGCCATGTCCTCTGCCTGGATACTCTGTCCTGAGATATTTGACACCTTCCTAATACTCAAGCTGCAATTCAAATATCACTTCTTCAAAGAGTCTTCCTTCACCTTGTAATCTAAAATATCTCCCTTCCCATCCATTTCCCTCCTCATTCTACTCTTTATCACAACAACTTGTTTTATTTGTTCCATAACACTTGCCACTCTGTGGTATTTTACTGTAGATGTATTTGTTTACCTTGCTTATTTTCGATTCCCTCTTTCTCCCCAATCCCTACCCCACAACTGGAATGTATGTTCTATGAGAGCAGGAGTTTGACCGTCTTGTTCTGAGTATTCCCGGCTCCTAACACCTAGTCGGTATTCAAGTATTGGTTGCATGAATGATTAAATAAACAAATAAATGAATTTATATAACTTTCCTCAAAACACTAAGAGAATTTATATGGCTAGAAGTTATGTACAGGCTAGACCATGGTGCTCAGATGAATACTTTAAAATTTCTCCTCTTTGGTTAGAATTAAAAAATGGGAAAATTTGTCATGTACATATTTCTCTGATGAAAAAAATCAGCCTCTAAGAAAAATAATTTTTATGTATCATACACAATTGCTTCTTAAATTACTTCCAAATGATTTTCTTATGTGTCATACACAATTACTCTTTAATTCAGAATTCAAGAAAATGCCAATACACCTCATTTATAGAAATTTATTTATAGAATTAGAAAGGAGAAACAGAGATGACAACAAGCTAGAGAATATAATGGAAAAAAATCCCATTTGCAACAGCAACATGAAATGTAAAATATTAAGTAATAAGCTTAACAAAAATGTTTAAGATATATATGAGGAACTCTTCAAAACATGATTAGGGATGCAAAATTAAATTGAATAAATGCCTGTTTTGGAAGGAATACTCAATATTATCAGATACCCATTCTCCCTAAATTAATCTATAAATTTAAAGTAATGCCAAAAGAAGCACTAAAGGTTCCTCAAGTATAAAAGGAAAAATAAATCTGCCAGAGTGGAGAGGATTCTAAAAGAAGAAGACCAATAATCAGTGACTCATTCATCATATATTAAAATATAAAACACTCTTAATTTAAACTATTACTGGGGCAAACTTAGAAAATGAAGACATCAGTGAAAAAGGAGAGTCTAGAAATACACCCAAACAAATAAACTTACTCTATTATAAAGGCACCATTTCATTTTAGTGAAGAAATAATTAATTAATTAATGCATGGTGTTAGGACAAATGTGATGCCATCCAGAAAAAAAATTTTTTTAAGTTGGATCCTACTTTACTCCTTAATGTCGTCATAAATTCCAGCTGGATCAAAAGTTTAAATGTAAAAAATAAAACCATAAATGTCAATTTAAAAAATCACTAAAGAATTTTTTTTTATCATCCTGGAGCCTTTGGAAATGTGACACAAAATTGAGATGCTGTTAAAAAGAATGATACATTAATTATTAAGGTATTTTTCATTTTCTTATAAAATACCATAAGCAAAGTCAAAAGTCAACTATGTATATAGTGTTTTTCCACTATAAAAGGGCTAATGCCATTAATATAAAGAGCACTCAGGAATCAGTAAAAAAAAAAAAAAAAAAAAAAAAAGACCACTAGCCAAATAGAAAAATGGGCACAGAGCATAAATAGGCAGTTCACAGAAAAGTAAATAAAAATAGCTTTGAAACATACTAAAAGATATTCAAAACTTCTCATAGCAAGAAAAATGTGAATTAAAATTGCAACAAGATGCCATTTTCTATCTGTCAGATTGACAAAGACTAAAATATTTAGTAACATATTTTCAGCAAGGGTGGGAGAAGATGGAAACTCTCATGTTTTGGGTAGGAGGGTGAATTGGAGAGCAATTCGGCAATATCTATCGAAATTTTAAATATTTATAGCTTTTGATTCACTTATTCCACTTCTAGGCATTGATCACTTCAGTGGCACCGGCACATACGCAAAGGCTTGTGTCTATGAGAGTACCAGCATTGCTTGTACTTGCAAAATTGGAAAGGACCTAATGTCCATTGCGGTGCTCCAGCTAGATCACCTTTTCTGAGCTACAGTATCCATCTCCAGCTGCTCTTAATGGCTTACAGCTGCACCCTTCTCCAGAGATTATCCTCGACTGACCAGGACCCTTCTTACCTGGAAATGCCTGAAAGGCTACCCCTCGATGGAACCCAAAGCCAACGTCTGACAAATATTGTGGGACAGAATCTCAACACTCTTTCCTGGTGCCACGCACACTCCAGAGCTCCCCATGGGATCAGGCTGAGGTTAGAAGTGACTAAAATCACACCTTAGCTTCTTCCCCAGCCCTGTCTTTTCTCCCTGGCTTCTGTATAGGTTTCTTTTGAAAGCACTTCTCAGGAAATCACTTGCACACGAATCCCCATCTCGGGCTTTGCTTCTAGAGAATCCAGTCTAAGAAATTTGTTCACAGGGACTGGTTCATTAAATTATAGTATTCTGCATAATGGTGTACTACCTAGATATGAAGAAGAGAAAGGCAAAAGCTCTCTGAATACTGATATGGAATGTTCTCCAAAACGGAGTGCAAGAAGCCAGTTGCAAATAACTGTGTGTAATGCACTACCGTTTATGTTAATATAGGCAATTGACAAATATGTTTGAATATGCATAGAATATCTCTGCAAGCACAGCCAAGAAATGATAATAGCCTTTGCTTAATGCCAAGGGGAGCCAAATTGGGGTATATGAGATGGGAAGGAAGAAGACAGAGTTTGCTATATATTGAGTTGGCCAAAAAGTTTATTCGGGTTTTTCGGTAAGCTGTTACTATATACTCTTTTCTACCTTTTAAATATTCGTCCATGGAAATGTATTGCCTATTAAATTATATCAACAGTGTTAAAGCAAAAACCATTAGTGTTACGAAATAACTTAGGTTTAGGAGAATGTTACTTCTCAGAAGTCTTTTGCCCTCAGGAATAGACTACATTTTTTAAAATTAGCATGTTAGTACTCTAAATGGAAACATGTGTTTTTTAAGTCTCTGGAGAATGCTTGAAAATTATCTAATTTTCTGTATCTTAAGAATTCTCTCTGCAATTTTGTTAATTGACTTAGTAAATACTTCTTATCAGTAGTGCCATGGTAAATTTCAACTGGCCCTTTCCAAGTTATCAAATTGCGGAGTATCTTCATACAAATGAATGTGCTTTTTCTGAACTTGAACTTAATGACCATTCATTTTACTGCACTAATTATGACGGATTTCCTGCCTCCTTCATGCCTATGACCACATAGACACACCGTGATTAGTTATGTTTGGCCTTTGGCTACAAATTATACACACATGTTTGCTGTGAATTGTACATTAAAGATCAGACATGCTGGACTTAGGGCTTAAACACAGAAAGTGATGACAATGCATAGTCCTGAAACTTGGCACCACACATCATCTCTGCCTCATAAAACAGAGGTCATGACTATGTAAGAAAAACCTTTTTGCAGCTAAAACATAATAGAAGGTATCTCATGCCTCTCTCCCTGTCCAGCCTGGAGACCAGGAGGTATAACAGCCCCAAAGTTGGCTTTTATCCTTCAACTGCATGGGTGCTGCCTTTGAAGGCAGGCAAGTGCTCTTTCAAAAAGTGCCTCACTCTACCAGCTCCCCGCCCCACTTCTCACTCCTGCCACATTTGTAATAGCCACTCACAAAACACAGGGCTGGAAGACTGGTGTGAATGCGTCTTGTCTGGGAGGCCTGCGTTCTTCCATTCATTCAATAAGCACTTAATGAATCCTTCTAGTACCTAGCTCCATGGAGTTTAGATTTACTCTGAGGCAAGACATTAAGCAAATGAGAGTCGGACAGTAAGCAGATGTCCTTTTCCTGTACAAAAAGGAAAGGGAGAAACAATGTGTATGTGTGTGTGTGTGTAAAATGTAACAGTATATGTATATATTATATAGGCCTATGTTTATGTTATTGGACTACACAAAATTTTAAAACTGTTCACTAGAAATAGCACAAGAAAAATGAAAGGCTAAAGATAACAGCTTGATTATAGCACGTATGACATGAAGAACTGGATTGCTCTTAAAAATTAATAACAAAGAAATAGCTCAATAGAAAAATGGATGAAAAACATAAACAATTCTTAAAAGAATGAGCACATTAAATCAGCGATGAGATACCATTTGTGTCCATTAAACTAGCAAAATGTTTTAACTCTAGGACCTCATGAGGCAAGAATGAGGTTGAAAGACTCACACATACAGCAGTTAGTGGTGTAAATTGTCTGATGGGCAATTAGACTGTGTAAACCAAAAGCCTGAAATGTTTATGATATTTGACTCTTCAGAATTCTATCTTGAGGAAGTAATCAGAGATGTAAATAAAGATTCTTGTACAAGGATGTTTATTGTAACACTATTTTATTTTATTATTTTTAAAAAAAATAATATTGGAAGGACTTCTTTACTTTTTAACTTTTTATAAATTTATTTATTTATTTAATTTTGGCTGCGTTGGGTCTTCGTTGCTGTGCACGGGTTTTCTCTAGTTGCGACGAGCGGGGGCTACTCTTCCTTGCAGTGTGCGGGCTTCTCATTGCGGTGGCTTCTGTTGTTGCGGAGCACAGCTCTAGGTGTGTGGGCTTCAGTAGTTGTGGCACGTGGGCTCAGTAGTTGTGGCTCGCGGGTTCTAGAGTGCAGGCTCAGTAGTTGTGGTGCACTGGCTTAGCTGCTCGGCGACATGTGGGATCTTCCCGGACCAGGGCTTGTACCTGTGTCCCCTGCATTGGCAGGCAGATTCTTAACCACTGTGCCACCAGGGAAGTCCGTGTAACACTGTTTTAATTGTGAAAAATAGCAAACATCCTATTCCAAAATTAGATGTTTAAATCTACTAAAGAAATTATAGGATGGAATATTATTCTACCATTAAAATTCATATTTTCAAAGAATAAGCATGTGAGAAAATACTTAAGGTATATTATTAAATGAAGAAAGCAGGTAAGAACAAAAGCGAGTTAGTGATATGCACATAGACAGAAGGGAATAAGTCAAAACAATGAGTGGTTACTTCTAGTTGATGGAATAAGGAGTGATTTTTATTTCCACTTTGTTTTTTCTTTGTATTTTCCCATCTCAACTGTGAACAAGCATTATTTTGCTAATACATTCAAAGCTTGTATCAAAAGGTAAGGAAGAGATGTAAATACCACCCACTTCATTCTTCACCCAATCTAGATATTTATAGATGAATGTGTTTTAAATGATTGTTCAAACCCTTTAAAGATTCCTGATGTCCTTCTGAATAAAGCTGTCTCACAACCTCTCAAAATTCCTCTAGGATGTAATTTGTTGTTCACAATTCACACCTCCAGTGTCTCATTGGAAAGTCTGGCCTGTTTCTAAGCAGTTACTTGAAAAGTTCTCATCCTCCTTAAATGCGTATTTGAAAGTTGTTGCTGGATGTCTCTATCACACGGGGAATTCATTAAAGGTGGAGGGGAAAGAAAGCCCAGGAAGGCGGATGCATTATTTCCTATTTCCTTTTTGTTCACCTCGGCCATCTTATGTTTTCAGTCTGTGCAGTTGAACACCAGATAAAATTATCCTTTCACTGGAAAATCAAAACATGAGCATGGTTGGCAAAAATACAGTAAGTCAATAATATGACTGGAATTGTAACAAGGACAAAGTATGGGAAATCACATATGGTAGACATGGACGTTTAGGCCGAAATGCAGCTTTTTATAGCTGGGGAAGAGCAAACACTTAAAAGAAGATTTTGCATTCAGTATTAAATTTTATGGGATTATATAAGATTGGGATATAAACATTATAGTTGGAGACAACAGAACAATCTACAACATTTTATTGCTATAAAATAAATCCTTGAGCAGGATAATAGAACTTAAAAAAACCATTTCTTAAAATCATTTCTCATTTGGTTGAATTTAGAAATTCAGATGTACATACATTTTTAACTTTTGCAGTGTTGTGGGTATTCAGGTCAGTATTCCCAGTGAAAATTATTCAGCATTATATAACTCATCACAAAAATGATTTTCAGGCTTCATTTGGCAGGAATAGTTTCAGGAACAGGTGTGTGTGTTGTGACTAAAAAGAAGGATTTTACTTATTACCTAAGTTTTCAATAAATGAGATCATAGAGCAGTCTCATTCATTCAAAACATTTTTATTGCATACCCAGTATGTTTCAGGCAATATGTTATTGGTTTTTTTTTTTTTAATGAAAGCCTTTTTATTTTTTTTAAAGATTTTTTGATGTGGACCAGTTTTAAAGTCTTTATTGAATTTGTTACAACATTGCTTCTGTTTTATGTTTTGGTTTTTTGGCCCCAAGGCATGTAGGATCTCAGCTCCCCGACCAGGGATCGAACCTGCACCCCCTGCATTGGAAGGTGAAGTCTTAACCACTGGACTTCCAGGGAAATCCCCAGGCAATATGTTTTTCTGATAATTCCATTATGTCCTGAAAATGTTTTCAAATGGTATTTTGTAATGGCAAAATTTTGGGAAAAGTTCATAGGTTTGTACTTTTTTCATAATAGCATCTTTGTTCTGTATCAAAAAAGATAGGAATTGGGCAAATTCTCTTTTGACTTTGATGGCTAATGAATCCCTGGAAATAATTTGCTTATTTATTCAAATAAGAAATAAAACATTATGTAAAAGACAGGAGGGTGGTGTGTGTTAGTGAGAAAAACTATGCAGTATGGTTGTATTTCATGGAATAGAAACCTTAGATTTATAAATTGAATATTTATAAGTGATTCAGGGTGATAGACAATGAAGATCTTTCATAGCAGTTTAAGAGGTAAAAAAATCATTCTTTACCTGGACAGTAACTTGAAAATACTTTAGTTAATCTTTGGAGGATGTTAATTTGACTACACAACCCTTGGAAACCAGAAAAGTCATATTCTTTTATTTCCTAAAATTTTATTCATCTTCTCTGAGCCTCTACACCAATGGCTAGGGAAATTCTATCTCAGTGTGTTTTGTGGGCACTCTCCACTCCCCCTGACTAAGGGTCATCTAAAAGTTCAGGGGTCTTAAGTGGTCCAGACCATTGGGAAAGGATGTACTCATCTTTGGTCCATGCTGACCACTTCTGAAAATCCTCTTGGGCAGCCTTTGTGTCTTGGACCTCACCCTGGGAGCCTTCCAGCCTTGGGACAGTGGTGAGGGGACATCTCTGAAAGAACACATAGAGGGCTTCCTGGCTCTGAGAGACTGAGATGGAGCTTAGGCCAGAAAAAGCAAGGGCCCGGGGACTGAAAGGAAGAACAGAAGATGTCCTCCTTAGGGAGAGTCACCACTTAGACAGGAGGGCTGGTGCTCATATGTGGCAGGTTCTAGACCATGGCTGCAAAGTCCTTGGATTCATTTCCAAGTTTCTCAGCTTTTTAGCCTGTAAAGCCATAGCTAAACCAGCCGCTGGCTCTGAATGACCTCCCTATGCACAATGTGTAAGTGATTGAAATCAGATGCGCCATGGCTGTGAACTCACTCATATAAATGTGTAAATTGTTGACATGGTTCGCTCAAATCGGGAAAGGTAGCAAATGTAGTCCTTGGTACCTCATTGCAGGGAGAGAAATTTGCAGAGAGAGGATACTTCAGAATGGGAACTCTGATAGGAAATGTCTATGCCTTCACAGATTTTCAATGCGTGGACGCACCATAAGTCATCTTTAGGGAGGCCACCAAGGCCATAGGGAGCTTAGTGGGGGATCCAGTAGGTGGCATCTGGTCACTGTTTCAGGGCTGCCTTTTCTGTCATCTCAAGTGTCTCACCCATTGGTCTCCTTTCACATCTGTAACAATCTCCAGACTTACCTCTGCCTCCGCCTACTTTCCCCATTCCTGCCCTTCTGCCCCAAAGGATCTGAGACAACACATAGCCATAAAGACCTGGGCCCCTATGAGCTGCCATTCACTTCAGCTTGGCTCTCACCGGTGCTTGACAAGTCTTCTCTCCATTTCTCCTTGGTAGGTCTCCAGAAGGGCTGTTTTATTTATTTTTATTTTTTATAAATTTATTTTATTTTTGTCTGTGTTGGGTCTTCGTTGCTGCACGCGGGCTTTCTCTAGTTGTGGCGAGTGTGGGCTGCTCTTCGTTGTGGTGCATGGGCTTCCCATTGCAGTGGCTTCTCTTGTTGCAGAGCACAGGCTCTAGGTGTACGGGCTTCAGTAGTTGCAGCTCGCAGGCTCTAGAGCACAGGCTCAGTAGTTGTGGCGCATGGGCTTAGTTGCTCCGTGGCATGTGGGATCTTCCTGGACCAGGGCTCGTACCTGTGTCCCCTGCATTGGCAGGCGGATTCTTAACCACTGCGCCACCAGGGAAGTCCCAAAAGGGCTGTTTTAAACTATTTTTTTCTCCTTGGTCCCCACAGTCCTACCTGCTGAGAGTTAAGATGGTAAAATATGGGAAAATGTGGATGTGGGCATCAATAGCTTGGCACTCACCAGTCATAGGACCTTCGCCAAGTTTCTTAGCTGCATCTGGAAAACAAAGATGATAATAAATAGAGCTTAACCTCTGAGCATTTGTGAGTCTAAAAAGAGAATATTTGGAAAGCTCTTAGTGCATGAGGACTGGCCTCTGTGAAAGTCATCTGAGATTGTGGGTAACCTCCCTTCAGATGAGTGAACAACCTCGTTCCTCCTTTCCTTGGAAAATGAAGCGCCCTCTGCATATTCTCCTTCAGCTACTTGATTGCAATTTCTGTCTCTCTGACATATCACTCTGTCTGCTTAATCACCTTTTCCAAAATGCACCTGCAAGCCTGTGTTCTTGGATGCCATTATTTGTGGCACAGGTTCCTTGTTCCCAGTTATCCCCACCTTCTCTGTGATCTCCCTTGGCCTTCAGGCAAACTTTGATGCTCTTGAACACACTTCTTGAAATGCTGCCCTCCTTTGGATTACCTTGCACCATCCACTACTACGTGTCACTGTATTCTCCATTTCTTCCTGTCATATCTTTTTTTTTTTTTTTCTTGCGGTATGCGGGCCTCTCACTGCTGTGGCCTCTCCCACCGCGGAGCACAGGCTCTGGATGCGCAGGCCCAGCGGCCACGGCTCACGGGCCCAGCCACTCCGCGGCATGTGGGATCTTCCCAGACCGGGGCACGAACCCGTGTCCCCTGCATCGGCAGGCGGACTCTCAACCAGTGCGCCACCAGGGAAGCCCCACTGTGTCATATCTTAACACTTCGGTCTTTGCTTTTGTACCAGTTCACTCCAAGAGCTTCCACAGGATGTTGAGTGGAACAAATCATTGCTAAAAGCCCCGCATTCGGAGAATAGCCAACAACGGTTGGAGGTGGATACCTCCCATGACTTACCATGACGAGGCAGAACTGCTCAGTTAACTAAGGTGATACTTGTCCTTTTCCAAATAGAACAAAATGGTTAAGAGCACAGTTTTGGAGCCACACTACCTCGGTTTGAATCCTGGCTCTGCTGCTGACAAAAACTGTATGCTTTTAGTTGAGTTATTGATGCTTAACCTAGTTGAGTTATTTAACCTCTCTGGTTTCTCATCTGTAATATACGGACAATAATAGTACCTACTCTTTAGGGCAACTGGATTAACCAAGTCCATTATCAAGAACAACAGCTGTGGGACTTCCCTGGTGGTGCAGTGGTTAAGAATCCGCCTGCCAAAGCAGGGGACACAGGTGCGAGCCCTGGTCCAGGAAGATCCCACATACCATGGAGCAGCTAAGCCCGTACGCCACAACTACTGAACCTGCACTCCAGAGTCCACGAGTCACAACTACTGAGCCTGCATGCCACAACTACTGAAGCCCGCACGCCTAGAACCCGTGCTCTGCAACAAGGAGAAGCCACCGCAATGAGAAGCCTGTGCACCGCAACAAAGAGTAGCCCCTGCTCACCACAGCTATAGAAAGCCTGTGCACAGCAACGAAGACCCAATGCAGCCAAAAAAAAGAACAACAGCAGTATCTATAATTTGCCAATCTTTCTGCCTTGTCCCCAGTCCCAGTGGGGGAGGAGTAGTGGAGTGAAGGAATAAACCGTGTTTCTCTCCTCACTTCACATCTCCCCAGCAAGGAGTCAGAGGTGTACAGGAGAGCAGGGTAGGGACGAGATGAAATTTAAATCCTATTTGAGATTGAAGTGTTCAAGTGACTTGGACTTTTAGTAACTTCTCAGAAGGTGTCTGGAAAGCTATGAAATCTGTCCAAGTTGTAATTAAGAACTTTTTTAAAAGGCTTATTGCAGTTTTGGAGGAAAAAAAATTCACATTTTTTTACTTTACCAGCTTGATTTCTCAGTAATTGATGATGATGATGACGATGACGACTATGATGATGGCTAACTGCATCAGGACAGGTTTTCTTAGATACCCGTGGCAAACTATTAAGCTTGCAAATTTTCTTATTACTTTATGCCCACCATGATGGCTATAATTGTTAACACAGACAATAACAAGTGTGGGTGAGGATGTGAATAAACTGTAATACTCATATGGTACGGGCGGGAATGTAAAGTGGTGCAGCCACTTTGGAAAACAGTTTGGCAGTTCCTCAAAATGCTAAACATAGAGTTACCACACGACCCAGCAGTTCTATTCCTAGGTATCTCCCCAAAGAAGTGAAAACATATATCTGCACAAAAACTTGTCCACAAATGTTCACAGCAACGTTATTTGGCTATTATTATTCATAATAGCCAAAAAGTAAAAACAACCCCAATGTCCATCAACTGATGAATGGATAAACAAAATGTGATATCCCTATAATGGAATATTATTCAGCCATGAAAAGAATGAGGTACCGATACATGCTACCACATGGATGAACCTGAAAAACATTATGTAAAGTGAAAGAAACCTCTCACAAAAGCCTATATATTATATAGTCCCATTTATATGAAAGGTCCAGAATAGGTAAATCTAAAGACAGAAAGTAGATTAGTGGGTTCCTAGCACTGAGTGTAGGGTGGGGTGGAAAGTGACTGCTAATGGGTACGAGGTTTCCTTTTGGAGTGACGAAAATATTCTAAATTTAGATTATAGGGATGATGGCACAACTCTGTAAATATGGTAAAAGCCATTGAATTGAACACTTTATTTTTTTTTATTTTTGTGGTACGTGGGCCTCTCACCGTTGTGGCCTCTCCCGTTGCGGAGCACAGGCTCCAGACGCGCAGGCTCAGCGGCCATGGCTCACGGGCCCAGCTGCTCCGCGGCATGTGGGATCTTCCCGGACCAGGGCACGAACCCGTGTTCCGTGCATCGGCAGGCGGACTTTCAACCACTGCGCCACCAGGGAAGCCCTGAATTGAACACTTTAAATGCGTGAACTTTACGGCGTGTAAATTGTATCTCAACAAATGTATAAGAAATTAGTTTATTTTCTGCAGCTTTTGAAAATGGAACCACAATTGCCTTGGGCTTTATGCTTTACAATAAATAACCTTTACCTTTTCTCTCCATATGGTTCCACTCACCAGTCAGTGATAGTAGCAGACAGTTGTCATTTTTCTGGCTTCCCAGCACTTGAATCCATTTCCAAGTTTGGGGAAACCCCCATTCATGAGTCTTGGCTGGATGCACCAGCCACTTCTCATTCTATAAATGGAAAACACCAGATACTTTCCAAAGGTCAGAGGCACCCAACCTAGGCTTGACCAACCTGCCCCAGACTTGTAGTTAGGCAGTAGGGATAGAGGTATAGAAGAGGGAAGAAGTAAAGAAGTGGGGAGTACATTCTGAACGCGGGTGAGAGCAGTGGCAACAAGCAGTCTTGTCCAGGGATGGTGTTTGTGTCCAGTGCCAGGCAGTGGAAGCAGTGTAAGGCATAGCCCGCTGTGCACAGCAGCCAGGGGTGATCTCACTGGATTGGTTTTTGGCTTGATTTTGGCCCTGATTGAATGCCGCTTCCTCTTCTGGTCCTGCCTGTTTTCCAAGCCTGGTTCTCCAACCTTCCTAGCAATTGTATGAGTAGGTGAATATCCTTCCAACCAATTTCTTTCCTTCCATGATCAGTTTCTCTGCTTGCAACTAAGAATCCTTGATGCAGTCAGCAAGGCAGGATGATTTCATCCCAAAGGGTCTCCGGGATTCATCCTTCAGATTCTGGAGGCATTCATTTCTTCAGTGCCTCCTGACTACTTTGTGTCATCCGTTATCTCATTTATTCCTCACAATAACTTAGTGTCATAGACACTATGACTGCCTCTTCCGTAAATGAGGAAAGAAGCTCATTGGAACGAACAACTTATAGATTCAAACCCAGGCTGAGCCCAGTGTCCTTTCCTTTAGAACTTTGTGGCCCCTTCTCCATTTTCACTGCCACATCTCCCCCATCATCTGCAGAACAAAAGGGTCCAGTCTATTCCTCACTCTGTTCCTTCCTTCTTTAAATCATTGTGGGCATCATTGCCAGATTCCTTTATAAAAGTACTGTTGATCCCTTTGTACAATAGTCTGTAACTATTCCTCTAGATGCTCAGGCCGCAGAAAGGCATTTACTGCTCACATCCCATGCTTCCTTCTTCTCTGGCCATATCTCTCACTAATTCTCAGCAAGCCCATCTCATGCCCAAAGGTCAATCCCTGTTTTCGTTTAGTCTGGCTCAATTCACTGCGGACAGTAGGCCCTCGATAAACCTCTTTAATCTGGAGACAGACTAAAGACAAAATACTGAATTCACTCCTCCATTGTAAACCCCAGATTCTATGGCAATGATGATGTGGGGAACAATAAAATAAGCATCATATGACAAAGTCTATTGGAATGTGATATTCTTGGCAGGAAGTCACTTCAGAGTGGAAAATGTTTGCTAAATATAAACACTGCAAAGGCATGTGTACCACCAAGACTTTATTATTAGATTCCCAGGGATTTTTATTTAGAAGCTGCAGAACTTGCAAGGCTGTACAATTCCTGGAATGGAATTTAGGTTGACTTTCTGAAATCAATTCAGGCAATACTTTCATACACATGAGCATTCTTAGAAAGTCTTTGAGCGTCTATTTTTACTCACTTATACTGGTGGCAAAAAGTCCCCAAATAAAATCATCATGAGGTTCTGCCTGCTTCCTGCTTTAGTTGCACTGGAAATCTTCCCAGGAAACTCATAGACTTTGTAATTTCTCCTCTGCCTTTCCCATTGCCATTGGGTAGTTGAAGCCTACATTCAGGGCAAGGTCTAGGATGGTATTTGTGATTCTGCCCCCAATTCCAGTGTGGAGGGTGTGTGGTTTTCTTCACACCAGAAGGCAGTTCTTGGACACCAACAGGGTGTCCGAGAATTCAACTCAGTTCTGACATTATCTATCTGGTGATAGCATCAAATTCCACAGGTTAAGTCCTGTAAGACTCTGCCCCCACCTTCCACCCACTTCAGATGCTAGTTGATAGCCCAAGTTATCACCAGTGCTTCTGACCCACAGTCTATAGATAGGAGGTTCCAAAACCCACTCTTTGTACTTTAGACACTTGTCACAAGTCCAGGTTGTTACCTATACTTTTGTCCAACTGGCTGGCTATAAATCTGAGGTTCCCCTAACCCCCTCCTTGGGTTCAATTAATTTGCTAGAGAAACCCACAGAACTCAGAACATGTTACTTACTAGATTACCAATTTATTGTAGGAGGATATAACTCAGGAACAGGCAGGAAGAAGAGATGCCTAGGGCAGTGTATGGGGAAAGGTCTTGGAGTTTCATGCCTTGTCTTAGCACACTACTCTCCCCAAATCTCCAACCCAGAACTTTCTGAACCCCATCCTTTTGGATTTTTATGGAGACTTCATTACACAGACATAGTTGATTAAATCATTGGCCATTGGCAATTGCACTCGATCTCCAACCCCTCTCCCCCTTTTGAATGTGCAGAGCAGGGGGACTGAAAGTTCCACCCCTCTAATCTCACAGTTAAGCTTCCTGGCAACCAGCCCCCATTCTTAGGTGACCTGAAGGCTTTCCAAATGTTGCCTCATTAACATAGTGAAAGATACATTTCCTCTCATCACAGGAAATTCTAAGGAATTTCAGTTTTAGGAGCTCTGTGCCAGAAACTGGACAAAGACCAAATATATATGTTTTATTATAAATCACAATATTCACAATATCACAGATGGTATGAACCAAAATGAGTCAAGAAGTCTGAACAGGAGAATGCAGGGGACTGGACTACACATGCCAAGGATGGACTGGAAAGCCAGGGCAATGGGGGAGGGTGCTTGAGCCTGTCAGATGAGCCTTGCACAACTCCTCTTCCAACAGTGCGGCTACTGGGGGGTCCAAATAGATCCTGACCATTAGCAAGAAGGATCAAAGGGTCTACAGCCCACATTCTGGGGTACTACAATGTGGCCTTTTTATTGCTGCGTCTGGCCCCAACTTTGGGCCCTGAATGTGACACTGTGAGAATGTCTGGCTAAATTCTCATGTTAGGCCCACCTGGATGACTGACACCTGCCCCTTCTCTCCTTATGCTTTCTCCTGCCGCCCATGTGCCTTTTCCAAGATGGCTCTCACTCCATTCTTGCTGCTATGAGCCTTCAGACCATTGAGCAACTCTCCTGTGTTGCTTGCTCACCTGAGCTAGGGCCTGTTGTTAAGGCCATAGCTTTCCATCAGTACTATCCTTCATAACCTCTTGCCAGGTAGAGCCTGTGTCCTTAACAGCCTGTCTTCCCACCATAAGATCCTGTAGACAGATTCTAATTTCAGACCCGTGGCTGACTCCACTAGACTCTACTCCTCAGAGAGCTGGTAGGACCTGAGGAGGCTGTCAGGGGGCCCAGCCATGTGTTAAAGACTGTTAACCATGACTAGAAAAAATGGATCAAAATCCTAGACTGATGGACCACAGGAATGGGGGAACACACCAAGGAGACCAAGTCGTCCATTAGCCCATAGGTGCCTTTATGAAAAATGGAAAACCACACCCCCTCTGGGTGGAACAATTAGAAAAAGGTGCTTTTCCTCTAGGTGGATACAACCTGAAGTGGGTTGATGGTGGCTCTCAAAAAGATACATCCAAGTCCTAACCCCTGGGACCTGTGGATGTAACCTTATTTCAAATAAGGGTCTTTGTAATATAATTAAGAATCTTGAAATGAAATCATCCTGGATTAATGAGGTGGGCCCTAAATCAAATGACCAGTGTCTTTATAAGAAGAGAAGAATCACAGAGGTGACACGGAGAGAACGCTATATGGTGATGGAGACAGAGATTGGAATTATGCAGTTATAAGCCAAGGAAGGACAAGGATTACTGGGAGCCACCAGAAGCTAGGAGACAGGTATGAAGGGATTTACCCTCAGAGCTTCCAGAAGGAACCACCCTTGCTGATACCTCCATTTCAGACTTTCATCCTCCAGAACAATGAGAGAATAAGTTTCCAGTGTTTTAAGTCATGCAGTTTATGGTTACTGGTTACAGCAGCCCTAGGAAACTAAGATATGCTCCAGGAATGGCACATGGCTTCCTGGGCAGAGTACAGACTGCTTTGAATCTCTTCCTGCCCCTCAGCCTGGTTTCTTTAAAAGGTATTGTTTTTTTAACATTCCCCTTCTGATATTTCATTGTAGTGTAAAGGAATGCAACTGATTTCTGAATGATAATCTTGTATCCTGCTACTTGGCTGAATTCATTTATTAGATCTAGTAGTTTTTGTGTGGAGTCCTTAGGGTTTTCTATATGTAGTATCGTGTTATCTGCATCTGTGACAGTTTTACCTCTTCCCTCCCAATCTGGATACCTTTTATTTCTTTTTCTTGTCTGATTGCTGTGGCTAGGACTTCCAATACTATGTTGAAGAGAAGTGGTGAGAGTGGGCATCCTTGTTCCAGAGTTTAGAGGGAAAGCTTTCAGTTTTTTACTGTTGAGTATTATATTGGCTGTGGGTTTGTCCAGCCTGGTTTCTTTGAACATGGCACAGGTATACACTGCACAACCATTCACCAAGGCTGTGATGGAGACTGAGGCACCAGAGCCCAAATCTACAGAAAGAATTAGAAAGAGTCCTTATATGGCAGTGGGAAAAGAATGAATTCTGGAGGCAGATAGAAGCCTGGGATTCCAACACTGTTACAAGTTAATAGGACCTGAGCATTATTTCTCATCTGCAAGGGAGGGAAAGGGCATTTATTGATCACCTGCTGGGAGTTTTTGTCCCTCTGACTTCACTGGATGGCTGTCAGCTTTGGATGACAATGTACAGGGCTTGGTGCCCCATAACTTATTTCCTTTCCTCTTCCCACCTTGGGTTAATGGTATCAGTATTCCAGGAGCAAGAAGGCTGCTTGGATCTGTGCTACAGCTTTGCTTCAGCTCAGGAATGTTTGGAACCTCTTAAATGGCAGCCAGTGGTATCTGGCCTTGGCTCCTTGCGCCTTGCAGGGAGAATGAAAGTGCCCGCTGGAGAGGAGAGGGAAGGAATAAAGCAAGAACTACAGTTTATAAATTCTGTTCCCCCAACATGGCCATAATGAAATCTACTCTGCATATTTATTTCATATGTAATACTGTATACATGAGTAACTGATCTAAGACATTCTCCATGATGAACACAAGCATTTTAACCACATTTGGTTCTCAATAGGAATTCAAGTGGGAAATGGTTTTTTAAAATTCCAGTATGCCCTTATTTAGATGTTATTGCCTTTGCCAGGCAGGGGAAATGCCTTTGTTTTCATTTAAAAATGGGAAGATGGTGGTGTTAGTCATGTGTTAGAGGAGAATGGATTCACTTTTCTACCAAGTGGAGTCTGTCTGGTTATTCTGAAGCATAGGGACATTCTGCGTCTTCTGAATATAAACAGAAGTTTGTTGAAATATAATATTAATATGCACTATTGCGCTTCCCTGGTGGCGCAGTGGTTAAGAATCTGCCTGCCAATGCAGGGGACACGGGTTCGAGCCCTGGCCCAGGAAGATCCCACATGCCGTGGAGCAGCTAAACCTGTTTGCCACAACTACCGAGCCTGCGCTCTAGAGCCCACAAGCCACAATTACTGAGCCCGCGTGCCGCAACTACTGAAGGCCGTGTGTCTAGAGCCTGTGCTCCGCAACAAGAGAAGCCACCGCAGTGAGAAGCCTACGCACCACAATGAAGAGTAGCCCCTGCTCGCCGCAACTAGAGAAAAGACTATGCGCAGCAACAAAGACCCAGTGCAGCCAAAAATAAAAAAATAAAATAAAATTTTAAAAATATGTACTATTATTAAGAGGATTTCAATGGTTTATAAAACCCTTGTGAATCATGGTATGAGAGAGAGTTACTGAAGAGTCTCCATAGATCAAGTAATAAGATGTACACAACGTGTACATTTTTCATTTGATTATGTTTTCAGCGCTGTGTTATACCTATTTGATGGATAAAGGGAATCAAAGTCTCTGCTTTTAGAGGGGAATGATAATTGCAGTGTGACATTGGAGGGTGGCTTGTGAGTCTGAGTTGGGGAATTGTGAGAGCCCCAAGGCTGGTCCTGAGTGCCCTGGTTATAGAGGTGCTCAGGTGCCCAACACTGCAATACCCTGAGTCCAGGGACAATTAGGAGAAAGGGATGGTTGCACCCTGCACCCCTTTGAAAGCTGCCTTACTAAAGCTTATGCTCCACCAGTGGTGAAGCAAAGGAGGGCTAATGGTACATTGGCCTCTGCACCGCCTTCCTCAGCCTCCCTTCCCTCCCTACCTCCCAGGTCAATCCCTAGGGAAATCTGAGCACATTTCTGTTGGATTCATCAGGGCTTTTCATGAGATGGCATTGTGCTATCCAGTGGCTGGGACCTTGCAGTTCTTTCCAAGGAGGGGCCTTTCTTATCTTTATGTACATACTTATTAATAAAGACCTTTATGGCCTTTCTTATCTTTATGTACATACTTATTAAAATCATGGCCTTTCTTATCTTCATGTACATACTTGTTAATAAAGACATTCCAAATGAGTGGTGACTTACTGAGCTGTCACTGTGGATGTGCCTGTCCTCGTGTGTGTGTATACTTGAGCGTGTGTGCATGTGTGTGAGCAAAGTCACATAACAAGTCAGCTCTAAAGGTCTTAGTTCTGTCTTCTGATCTGACAGATGCATATACGTTGGAACTATGAACTTGTTCACCCGATAAAGCAGGGGTGATATTAGAATCTTCTATGGTTTTTTTTTTTTTAATATTCTGTTTTTATGCCCCATTTCAGCATTCCTAGGAGCTCTCAGTCAGAAGTTCATTGCTTAAAGGGTAGTTAAATATAGATGCTAAAGGATTAGCCAGAACATTAACCATGTGTTTTCCCAGAGTTAGTGCCAATACCTACTGACAAAAGAGATGATTAATCTCAGAACCTTTCGCTAAACTGCAGACTGAAGCCCCAGTCACGTCTCAACATACTTGTTTGCAGGGAGGCCGTTTTATCTCTATCCAAGGTAGTATTGATAGACTTATGGAATAAGTTTTCTTCTTCTCCAGAAGCTTGTCTGCCTTCCAGTGACATGCTTTTGCAAATAATTCAGCTAGTCAAGTCCATCTGGAAACAGTTGTTTTGTTGCTTTATATCTTTATATCTTTCACGTGACTCGTAACAAAGGCTACAGAATGAGTATGGTTTGCAGAAAGATTGAGGTGTCCACAGGTAGTGTTTAATGCCCTGCTGACATTCAAACAAGTCAGCACCTGCCTCTTCAGAAGTTTATGCGTTAACACGAGGAGCCACAGAGGCTCGGGGTTATGGAATGCTTGCCCCAGAGGGGCTTAGAGCTCCTACGTCCACCTCCCATTTGGTGAGACATATCTTCTGAGGCTTTCCCTCTAGATGGTCTCTGCACACAGGGAAAGGGTTGCTCACCACTTCAGAAGGCAGCCTATTTCTATTGCTAGGCTACAATAGCACAAGGAAAGTTCTCCTGTTGAGCCGAAAAATGTTTATGCGACATTTGGTCCTAGTTCTGCTTCCTAAAGCAACACAAAAGAAATCTCATTCCCCAGGATGGACTTCGTGGTCTAGACAGATGGGTAGAGATACTGGGTTTGACCCTGCTCTGTCACTTAACTAGCTGGGCAATTTAGTATTCCTCAGAACCTTGGCTTCCTGATTTCTTAGAGGAAGATCAGGATTCCAATCACCTGGGCTGTTTGTAGGTTTTGGACCCAATAATAATACTTTTTAAACACCCATCATAGTGCCTGGCATATCATGAGCATTTATTGAATGTTCCCCTCTGCCTTCTACTTGGCAGCTCTTCTAACACTTAAAGGTAGCACGTCTGTTTCCCTTTGGTCTTCTCTTTTCCCAGCCACTAAACTGCAGATCAAAGGGATGGAGTTGAAAGTGGGGACTGGAGAGGGAAGGGGGGGCTGGGAAATGGCTAAATCAGTGTTCAGCAAAGTGTTGGCATCAACAGGTGGTGAAAAGGATTATTTTTAGATAGCACTTGGATGATCGTTTTACAATTTAAATTTAAATCTATTTAAATGATATACTTCGTAGTTGTCTTCAGTTATGGCAGGTGATACTATTTATTTCTGGTGTGATAGTGATACAAAGTTTGCTTTAAAAATAAGTTTCAGAATAAAGGTGAATCAAGTACCCCCCCAAAGCTCATATTATTATCTTGTTTAAAATCAAATGAATTTTAAATCAAATCCAAACAAATCTAACTCTGGTTCAACATCTCATTAGCAAAAGCCAATCTGAAAAGACTAGATCTTCTGATTCCAACTATATGAGATTCTGGAAAAGGCAAAACTGTGGAGACAGTAAAAAGATCAGAGGTTGCCAGGGATTCGGGGGAGGGGAGGGATGAATAGATGGAGCACAGGGGATTTTTAGAGCAGTGAAAGTATTCTGGGTGACACTATAATGGTAGATATATGTCATTATACAGTTGTCAAAGCCCATAGAAGGTACAGTGCAAAGAGTGAACCCTAATGTAAGCTATGAACATTAGTTAAGAATAATGTATCAGGGCTTCCCTGGTGACGCAGTGGTTGAGAGTCCGCCTGCCGATGCAGGGGACGCGGGTTCGTGCCCCGGTCCGGGAAGCTCCCACATGCCGCGGAGCGGGTGGACCCGTGAGCCATGGCTGCTGAGCCTGCGCGTCCGGAGCCTGTGCTCCACAGCTCCGGGAGAGGCCACAGCAGTGAGAGGCCCGCGTACCGCAAAAAAAAGAAAAAAAAAAAAGAATAATGTATCAATATTGGCTCATCACTTACAACAAATGTTCTACATTAATGCAAGATGTTAATCATAGGGGAAACTGGGGGTGGGTAAGTGAAGGTGTATATGGAAACTCTCTGTACTTTCTGCTCAATTTTTCTGTGAGCCTAAAACTGCTCCAAAAAATCTTTTAATTAAAAGAAAAATCTCATTAGCTAGGCAGATCACCAGTCTGTTTATTCATTTCCATTATGTCCATTTGCCTGGAGGAGACTTCATGTCAAAAGCCAGATTAATCACATTTCCCCCCATAGTGGTGCTGCTACCCAGGTACCACCAATTGCCACCCTTTGAGGTCCTCAGACTCATCTTAGAGGATACTGTGCCCCTATTCCTCCTCAATTTACTACATGCAGTTTATTATTAACTCCTCCTTTTCCTCCCCACCCCCACCTCTTCATCTTCCTCTCTCCGAAATCTCAGGCCTGTTCAATTTACACAGCTATTGCCACGGACTAGGAGTTCTCATCTCCCCAAGCCTGGGCTACTCTGACAGCCTCTTGGGTGGTCTTCTTACCTTTAATTTCTCCTCCATTCTAAGATTATCCACCAACATCTGTTAAAATAATGGGCCAATGTCAATTTCATCCTAGTTCTCCAATGCTTGAGAATGTACACATCTCTGTTCCCAATCATCCAAACGGAGGCTATGATCAAAGATGTGGATATTACATGTGCTCCCCAGGTCAGGACAGGGACCTGGATGAAGACTGGCCACAAGCTGATCCAACAAAGATAATTAATTAGCAAGGATGCTAAGGGGTGTGCCCAGGCTGAGACTCTCATTCCCCCACCCACTGCCGGGAGTGTTGGTAGCTGGTAGCTCTCAGGTGAGTACCTACCTAAGAATTGCTCTCACCTGAAGACAGCCACCTCTCAGGGCTAGACCACACACAGTGACTGGGCGCTACCTCCTTGCCTTGAAGCAGGACATTTCAGAAGAGCCATCCAGGCGCTAGAGTCCCCCTCCATGGGATTGGCTGCCTGTGTTGTGACTGCGTCACAGTTCAGTTCGCCTCCACTTCCCCACAGTTCTTGCTTCCCCGTGAACCATCCAGTAAACTTCCTGCACACAGGTCTCCGTCTTGGCATCTGCTTTGCGGGGAACCACGTCAATGACAGCATCCAAGGTCAGTTAGACTCTAAGTCTGTGCTGTTCCACTGATGTACACTATCCTTCCAAAACAGATGGGTATAACTGATACTTGTTGAATACCTTCTAGGTTCCAGGTGCTGTATTAGGATATATTATTTATGTTGAATACCTTCTAGGTTCCAGGTGCTGTATTAGGATATTTTATTTATATTTATTTATTTAATATTTTAAATATTAGGATATTTATTTATTTACATCAACCCTATGACATAGGCCTGCTTTCTAGATGAGAATACTAAGATTTAAAAATCTTGGGAACGTGCAGAAGTGGTCCAGTCAAAAAGATGTTTGGACATAGGGAAGTCCAGTAAGTGGTAGCAGGGAGGGAAAATGACAGCACACGAGTGACTCGGTGCTGAATTCTCATGTACTCCTTTCTGCCCAGGGATAAGTTTCGTGCCAGGAGATGGAGGCTGCATGGGGCCAGGAGGGCTGGGCCATCGTCCTCCACCAGCTTAAACTGTCCCTTAACCAGCTTAAACTGTCTCTCGTCCCAGGACCCCAGTCTCACTCCCTCTCTTACATAAGAGCCCTCCATTCCAAGCCAGCTTCTCTGCTTTCCGTCCCTTTCACTAAATGTAACTCAGCTCAGCACCTGCCTGTTATCTGTGCCTTGTTTCTTCTTCAGAAATGCCCATTCATCCGCCCATGCCATTATATCCATTTCAGTTTGTTTAAAAATGTATCTCCTTCTAATGCTAGCCCCAGGTAAAGAATTCGCCTCCCCAAGTACTTAAACCCTCCGTGTGGTTATAGCTGTTCTCTCATTAGTCATATCTTGTAGGACGTTGCCTTTCGAGTCTGGAAAGCTTCTTTTGATGAGTTTGAAGATTTGGTTGGGGTGGGAGCTCTAATCTCATGTGCATCCTGAATTAATCAAGAAAAGGGCATAAGAAGCTAAATGTATATTAAATCTGTTATACGAAAATTCAGATTTGGGTCAGAGGAAAGAGCTCTGGTTTCCTACCCATTTCCCCAAATCTGGATTCTGGTGCCTGATGCAGGTACAGTTATCACAGGGGGTAGGAACAGAGCAAGAGCCCAGGCTTTGTTTGAGGTTTAGCGGGTCCAGAAGAGAAGAAAAGACCAGACCAGTTCAATCTCACCAGGCAGGCAGAGAAGCCAGTGCAGTGAGGGGGGTGGGATGGGAATCTGAAATGTTCTTTCAATACTGTGTCCTGGGAAGATAGGGGATGGCCTCTCTCTTCTATGGACATATGATGAAAGGGGTACACTGCCTTCCCATCCCCCTCTTGAGCAGATGTGGGTTATACTGAGTCAACTAGAATGTACGCTCCTGGAGGGCAGCACACCTCTTCCTCCACTTCTGCTGTGCCCTTGCTCAGAAGATCAGAAGTGCCTCGAGCGTGACATTACTACATGTCACTTTTACGCAACAGCAATGCTCATTAGAATATTAGACCCTGGAATACCAATTTTCACCAACTTTGTGAAGCAGATATATTCTTCTCTATTTATTAACACATCTATGGTGCCCATGTGATTTCTACATATTTTTCGGATGCTCTTGGGCCTGGACTTTTCTGCCAGGTTGACTGGAATGGCTAGAACATTTTATCATCTGCAGCTGGGGAATCACTGAACTGTCTGAATATTTTCCTATGTGAGTGATTCTTATGTCAGCCAAGGCAGAAGTAAGATTTTAAATAAGCCCAAACTCTTCCATGAGTGAGAATTGTGTGAAAATGTGAAAAAGTAAAGGTTTTTATTGTGATAATTCTGTGAGAATTTTCTCCCCTTTATGTCACATTGCTGCCAAGAAAGTCTTAACATGTCTTCCTATGTTTATAATATTGTCAGGGATTAAAAACACATGAAGCAGAGCATGACTGTGCGTGATTCCCATTCAGTCCCCAAGGGACACATGAATTTCATGTCAAGATCTGTTGTCTGGATCCCACTTAAGATGGCATAGGGGTTGCCAGGTAAAATCAGGATGGCCACTTACGTTTGAATTTCAGATAAACAACAAAAAATTTTTTTAGTGTAAGTAGGTCCCACACAGTATTTGGGACATACTTATACTAAAAAGTTATTTATTGTTTATCTGAAATTCAAATATTAATGGGCATTCTGCATTTTTACTTGCTAAATCTGGCAAATGTAGGCTGGCAAAAACCTGAGAAGACCGCTTCTTCCCTCCAAGGAGAAAACCAGGTCATAGGGGAAGGTTTTAGTCAGAGCAAGGGAGAAAGCATGTTTCTTTTTTTTTTTTTTTGCGGTACACGGGCCTCTCACTGCTGTGGCCTCTCCCGTTGTGGAGCACAGGCTCCGGACGCGCAGGCTCAGCGGCCATGGCTCACTGGCCCAGCCGCTCCGCAGCATGTGGGATCTTCCCGGACCGGGGCACGAACCCCTGTCCCCTGCATCGGCAGGTGGACTCTCAACCACTGTGCCACCAGGGAAGCCTGAGGATGTTTCTTTTTTAAAAAATTATTTTATTAAAGTATAATTGATTTACAATGTGTTAATTTCTGCTGTACAGCAAAATGATTCAGTCATACATATATATACATCCATTTTCATATTCTTTTCCATTATGGTTTATCACAGAATATTGAATATAGTTCCCTGTGCTATAGTAGGATCTTGTTGTTTATCCATTCTATATATAATAGTTTGCATCTGCTAGTCCCAACTCCCAACCTATTCCTTCTCCACTCTCCCTCCCCGTTGGCAACCACAAGTCAAGAGCTTGTTTTTAGTGGTAGCCAAGAAGGTCAAAGTAATGCCCCATCATAATGTGTTCTCCCTTTGAAAAACAGAAACAATTTGGGAAGGTGGTTGTAAACAATAGACTGTGGAACATGGAGCATAAGACCAATGGCCCCTCATGTGTACATCTAGAAAATCAGTTGGTCAATGTGGACACGTTCAACCCCTGGTTGTGCTGGCATCCTAACCATAGGCAGAGGGAGGAAGAAGGATGAGGTTACAGGGAGTCAGGATTGCAGAGCTGGCTTGACTGAAGGAATGGCTCCTGATGGGATGTCTGGTTGTCTAACATCCAGTGTTGAAAGTGACATGGCAAACTTGCCCTTGGTTTGGGCTGGCAATAAAACCCAATGAGAGTAAAATAGATAGCTAGTGGGTAAAATAGATAGCTAGTGGGAAGCAGCCGCATAGCACAGGGAGATCAACTCGGTGCTTTGTGACCACCTAGAGGGGTGGAATAGGGAGGGTGGGAGGGAGGGAGACGCAAGAGGGAAGAGATATGGGAACATATGTATATGTATAACTGATTCACTTTGTTATAAAGCAGAAACTAACACACCATTGTAAAGCAATTATACTCCAATAAAGATGTAAAAAAAAAAAAAAAACCCTAATGAGATCCAGAATGGCAGGCCAGTCACAAGAGAAAGGCCTGGTTCCTTAAGAGAGAGGTTGGCAAGAGTTTGGATAAGAGTTAGGACTCATGTCTCAGTGGGGACCTGGAAAGCATGGCAGGCAATGGTGAGAGAAGCTGGTGACTAGAGCAAGGGTGTTAATGAAGACAACGGCTTGAGGCTTTCGGACTTTGGGGCTTCTCCCAATGCTGAAGGGCCCTGCTGAGGCAGCCTGTGTGATTCTGGCTCTATCTCAGGAGTGGAGCTGAGGCAGCTCATGTCCTGTCTGTGGTCAGGCTGGCCAGGGTCCAGGAGGTGCCCGGCCCAGGAGACTGATGGAAGAGCCAAGATCTGAATAGCTCAGGGGAGCCTGGAAGAACAGCCACAGAATTGCCTTTGTACCAGGAAGGTGTGTGGGGTAGAGAACAGGCTGTGTACCAGACACCGTTTAAAGAAAGCAGCAGAAATAGTTGGAGATGCAGGGCTGACTGAAACAGGAAAGTACAGGCCAAAAAGGCAGGTGAGTCATTGTATAAAGATAGCACTAAAAGCCATGAAGGTCTTCTTCCTTTGAAAAACAGAAACAATTCTCAAAAGGTGGGAATAGGCTTTGTAGACTGCATGGGATCTCTGGCTAGGCTCCCATGCTCAGCAGGAACCTGTCCTAAAAAGGCTTTGGTTGGGGAGAGCTTGTAGGTTGAGAAGCCTAAGCCCTCAGCAGAAAGGCCCATGTTTCCATTAGGTCTAAGGTCTCAAATGATTAATTGAATTTAATGCCTTGTGTAAAGTCATAGACATAAATCCAAGAACACTTGGTGCCTCAAAGCTAACAAAGAAGAGAGTTTCAGGGAAATGAATGAGAGATTACAAGAGAGAAAGTAGAGGAGATAAAAGAAAAGATAGGGAAAGAGAGAAAGAGACCACACAGACATGGGAACATTCTTTATCTTTAATTGCACTGATTTATACATTTTAACTGAACATTCTGAAGATGAGTCTTTGCTAGACTTTGTTACCTTATTTTTTCGTACTTAAGTTAAATTTTACACAAAAATGTTTGCAGTACGATTACCAACTTCTACAAGGCATTCCTTACTTGTGTTGCTTTCTACTAAGTTGATTTATATTAAAATGTTGAAAACATCACTGTCTGGATGTGGACAGTGTTGGCCCTAAATGCTTCTTAGTGTAACTTCTAAATGTACTTCTAAACACCCAGGTATTTAGCAGTTGAGAAATGCTCCACTCAGACGCATGCTTTCTGTTGCCCCGTGAACCTGAACTTTTCCATCCTAGACCTTAGTATCAATGTGTGGTCCCTGGTTAAATGGTGTTTTCCTCTCATGTGCTTTTTGTATTTACCACATCTCTGTTTACAATCTTCAGTGTAAAACAAACTCTTTCAAAATGATTTTTCACACGGCTGGTGTTGAAACTGAGGCAGACACACGTTGTTCCGGCAAGGAAAAATATACTACCGGGGGTAAAATGAAAACATTCATTTTCCAAATTCAAGGCTGAAGTCTGGAATTTCATCATCCCATAAAAATAAACCATTTGAAAATTACTTAATTCATCACTGATTCAGTCTGGAAATTAGATATCAGGGAACAAAGACAATAAAGCTCTGTTACTTGGCATGGAAAGGCCAGTGTGTTTAGTTTAAGTGTTTAGGTTAATAGACCATCCCTGGGTGTTTGCAGAAAAGTTCAGTTTCAAAGAAGGCTCTGACAAGTCAGCAAGGTGTAGTGCTGAGAGCGTGAGAGCACAGGACTGGGAATCTAATTCCAGCTTCTAAGGCTGATTTGTATCATCTAAGGCAAGTCTCTTAACCTCAGGTCCTGATGTCTTCACCTGTAAATGAGAGATAGTCAGTGGTATGGTCTGAATGTTTGTGTCCCCCAAATTTCGTAGGTTTAAAAACCTAACCCCACGGTGATGGTATTAGGAGGTGGGGCCTTTGGAAGGTGATTAGCTCATGAAGGCAGAGCCCAGATGAATGGGATTATAAGAGTAGCCAGAGAAAGCTCCCTTGCCCCTTCTGCCATGTGAGGTTATAGTGAGAAGATGGCTATCTATGAGGAAACAGGCTTTTACCAGACACTGAATCTGCCAGGGCCTTGATCTTGGACTTGCCAGCCTCCAGAACTGTGAGATGTAAAATTCTCATATTTATGAGCTACCCAGTCTATGGCATTTTTCTTATAGCATCGCACATGGACTAAGACAGAGAGAGAGTTAAGGTTTTTCCCAAATTCTAGATTCCACACACACACACACACACACACAATCAAATTCCCTAAACACTAAGGCATTTGAGTAGTAGTATCTGATGATTCACTTGGTATTTAGGATCTTGCTGTAGATAAGGGCACCAATATGAATGTTAGCTGTGGTGTGGATGAAATGCCTAGGTGAGAATGGAGATTTTGAGGACCAAAGGCAAAATCAATGCTTCTGAATTCTCTAAACGATGCAGCACACACAGAAAACTGAGGTAAACAGAAGAGGATGCTCAAGCCTAAGTCAACTGGCCATAGTGCTTAGCTACCCAAGGCTCTTCCCAGGTGCCCCAAGGGCCGAGAAGATTGATATCTTGGGCATCAACTTATAACCCAGTCATTCAGGGTGTCCTAGACTAGAAAACAGAACATACTATAGAATGGAGAGTGATGGTTTACACAATAAACATGATACTCCTTTTAATTTTTACTCTTTACTTCTTATTTTAAAAATTCCAGAATGAAGGAGGAGGAACATAATTGAAAGGGATGAGATAATAAATTCAGTTGGTGACACACCAATTCTGAGGCATTTGAAACATTTGAGTTCAGATATTGAGATGCTAGGTGGATACCTAGATCTGGAGGGATGTCAGGGCTAGAGAGAGTGTTGGAAGTCATTAGCTTGTATAGATGAGATTTGAAGCCATGGACAAGATTTCTCTAAGAGAATGAGAAAAAGCCAAGGATGGGCTCAGGGGAACACTAATATTTAAGGGGCTGATAAAAGAGAAGGAGCTAGCAAAATATATAGGACTCATTTGGAGCTTTTTACAAGGTGAATTAATGTCATTTCATAAGCGAAAAATATAAGACAAATTGATATCCAAGTATAGATATGATTTGTGTTATGTAATGACATACATAGATATAAGCAAGGGCACACACATATGGTGGATTTGTTTATTCATTCACTCATTAACAGTAAATGCATTCATTCTATCAGTAAATGATTACTGCGTGCCTACTATGTGCTTGGAATTATTCTAACCATTGGGGATACAACAATGAACAAAACAGGTCAAGTCCCTTCCTGAATGGAGTTTTATGTGGCACACCACACCACACTACACACACACACACACACACACACACACACACACACACACACACACACACTCCCCACTAAATACTTTACAGCCTCTTCCTCGCGAGGTACAGCAGAATGTAGATGGGTTTGTATTTTTATTGAGCCAAGATTCTTTATCCTCCTAAAGGATTGCTTGTCATCACCACCAACATATTGCTTTGGCCCCATTGTTGTATTTGTCTTTTATTCACTTAAAAGGTTAACTGGATGGTTGAATTACAGGATTCTAGCCAAAGTGTGCTTCCCATAAAGGAGTTCCCAGCTCATCAGTAAGCTGAGCTGGTTTGGCATCTGTCTTACATTACTAAGGAGCTGGGCATTTGCAGGCTGAGCTCATACTGCAGAGGCATCGGCAAGACCTTGATCTGCCTTCACACCATAATTGCTGGATGACAGGGGAGCAGCGGAGGTCATGGTTCAAATCTGAGATGGCAGGTTTTGAGGACAAAGCCTGCAGGGACCATTTTCTATTGGAAACTCTTTCATTTTAATTCATTGTCAGAATATTCTAACTCCAGGTCTTCCAACTCCAAACAAGTGAAAGCAAATCTACCTTTTATCTTTCCACCTTATCATTTCATCCAGAGTTTTTTGTTAAAATTTTCTCAGATAATTAGGAGAGCATAGATCTTTTCCATTTCTGGACCAGTATGTTCTGGGTCCCCATTAGCTAATAAGCCAACTCCATCTCTAGAATTTTCTATTTCTATTAATGACACTATCCACTGGTGTCTCTAATCTTGCTAGTTCTTTAAAGTAATTTCCCATCCAAGAAACTTTTCTTACTCTCTGTCCCTTCTCCATTGTCTGGTGGAGACCGAGTTGAAAGCGTATTGGAGATGGGAAGGAGAGTCTTTATGGGTGAGAAAATACTACATTATGTGCAAAGCGTTGGCTGCCCTGTCCTTTTTATTAATGAACTTGGAATAACCCTTGATTCTTTTCTCTTCCATCATCTATCATATCCAATTAGTTATATATGAAGTCAGTTTCTTTAAATACTGTTTGTACATGAATTCTTCAGCCAGTAACTTTCAATGAATCCCTATTACAAATTAGAATCCAATACATTAACCTACTGCTTAACCCAATGATTAACACTTTTAGGAACTTATCTTACAAATATAGTCACACTCATGCAAAAACACGTGTTTGCAAAAATTATTTATTGTAGCCTTATATGTAATAGCAAAAGACAGGAGATAACTGTCCATTAATTAGGGAGTGATTAAATAAATTATGATTCATTCATACAGTAGATTACTAGGCAGGTATAAACAGGAAATTCTTTATATTCTGATGGTAATGATCTCTATACTGTAAAATGGAAAAAGTTAATCTTTGTGAAAAAAGGATACACATGCAATATTTTCTTCTTTATGCATTTAATGTCCCTGGAAGCAACATAAGTAACATCAGTTGCCTCTGGAGTGGAGAGTTGGGTGATGGGGAGATAAGAGTGAGAGGGTCCTTTTCACTATAATATACATTGATACCTTTTGATTTTTGAGCCATGTGAACTCTTAGAAATACATGTACATACATATATACACTTTAAATTTTAAAGTCCTTCATCTAGCATTTCAGGCCTTCACAATCTGGCCCTTGATGACATTTGCAACCATAGTTCTAGAATACCACATTTTCCCCTGCAGAAGACCTCTCCTCTTGCCACACTGGTCTGCTCAAACATCTGTCTCATGCATAGTTCCATCTAGATCCTTTCAAAGTTCAATAGCCAGGTTCCCGTTCTGGTTTCACCCAACCCATGGGTCTTGACCTAAAGGAGGCAAATGAGGTATAATAGCAAAACTTGTCCTGTAGGGGCTTCCCTGGTGGCGCAGTGGTTGAGAGTCCACCTGCCGATGCAGGGGACACAGGTTCGTGCCCCGGTCCAGGAAGATCCCACATGCCGCGGATGGGCCCGTGAGCCATGGCCGCTGAGCCTGCGCGTCCGGAGCCTGTGCTCCACAACTGGAGAGGCCACAACAGTGAGAGGCCCGCGTGCCGCAAAAAAACAAACTTGTCCTGTAGAGGGTGGCTCCACCAATCTAAACACCTGCCTGCCACAGCTCTGCCTCTGTGGAAGATAATTTAGAACTAATGCCAGTACCAGATCCCCTCTGACCAGAGCCCAATGCCACCTTTCTCCTTTCCCTCTAGGATCATGTACATGTGGAGGGCTATTGTTCCTGCAAGGTGAGGTTCTTTAGTCTCCAGAAGGAAATCCCCATCCTGTCTAACACTAGATCTCTGTGGACACCAGGCAAGATGTTGCTCAGCAGGCCTGACAGTGCCCTTGTGGTTTGATGTCCTTTCAGAACTTGCCTTGACCCAAAAAGGAGTCCCCTTTCCAGCTGATGCCATATCCTGCAACTCTCTGTGATGTTGCTTGGCAGGTCTTCATTGGTGCTAATTTCATAAAGTCTGAATCCCAGAGACCTTTCCTAGTACAGAAGTTTATGCCTTTCAAGTGGGACTTCGCCCCTAAAATGGCAAAACTCTATCTGCATACTCTCTAGGCCTACCAAAACAGTAGCAGGTACAATGTGATAGTGGAATAATAATCATGTAGTGATAGCTAACAAACATTTAAGTGCTCACTCTGTGCCAGGCACAGGTCCAAGCACTCAACATGCACTAACTCATTTAATCCTCACAGTAACTCTATGTAGTTATTTTTACAGATTAAAAAACTGAGACCCACAGAGGTCAAATCGCTTGCCCAAGGTCACACAGCTATAAAGTGGAGAAGCTGGGATTTGAACCCAGGTAGTTTGTCTCTGAAACCCTTAAACACCAAGCATGCTATACCAAGTGTCTTGCAAGCTGTTAACAATACAGTGACCTTTTTGGAATGACTTTTTGATCTCCATCAAAAATACCCCTCTTTTGGGCCACTCACTTTCAACTTGACTTAATGTCCAAGGTCTCACACAGCTAATAAGTGGCAGAACCAGGGTTTAGAGCAAAGCAGTCTGGATCCTGAGGCCAGGCATTTGATCATTATGCTAGACTGCCTCTCTGAAGCAGAGAGGCTGGGGTGATAGACCCTTTATTACCAGTAAGACCTTGATCCGAACCCTAGTGCTCAGCCTGGCAAGAGTAGGACTGTGGTTCCTCCATGTAGGTTTGAAGATGCCCCTTGTCCTAGGGCTTCATCACATGGCCTGGTCAGTAACCTCAGACTGGACCCGTCCACTGTACTCCCTTTTTGAAGTGTGGGTGGGAGGTCTTATCCTTGATCATAGGCCCATTGGTGGAGAGGAGGAGATGGGGTTGGGTGAGAAGAGTTGATGAAAGTCTCAAGCTCTTTCAATATCCACTAAAAGGTCTACTTCCCCCAGGCATCCATGCCTACCCACTCAGCCTTGGTGACCTCCTCCCCTGAACTCCTGTAGTCTAATTGTGACTGCCCACAGCAGTTCCCATAGCTTTGCGTGGCCACTCGCCTTGGCCACGTATGATGGTGCTGTGCTCCCCAACCAACTCAATACATTTATGCTTTCAAAAATATTTATTGAACACCACCTTGATACCATGCCACCAGGTGGCAAAAAGATGATCAAGACTCCATTCCTGCCCTCTAGGAACTCTTGGACCAATAAAGTAACGATTATATTTAAGTGAAGATGTCATCACTGAGATGAGTGAGACAGAAGAGAGATCTCGTAACTCTGCATGGGGGGATCAGGGAAAGCTGCTAAGAGGAGACTGACCTTGACATGAGTCATGAGGATATGAAAGGAGCTTTTCAGGGTGATAAGTGGAAAAAGAACAAGGGAAAGAGTATCCAAACAGGAAAGCATTTCAGGAGAATTACAACTAATTCAGTTTAGCTGAAGTACACAGTACTTATAAAGAAGGAAAGGAGATGGGGAGGGATCCATAGGCAGGAGCTAAAACAGAGCACAAATTCCTCCTGAATGTAAGCTTCTTAATGGCGGGGATTTTGTCTATTTATTGATGTATCCCTGGTGCTCCACAGTGCCTGGCACAGGGGAGGCACACAGTATGTTTATGTTGTGTATGAAGAAAAATGAATGTATGTCAGGTCCAGAAATTTGGACTTTGTCTTTAAGGGTTATTTAACAATTTTAGGCAGATGAGTAATGTTGCTAGAAATTCATTTTGGGTAAGCGTGCAATCACTGAAAAACGAATACAAGAGCTCAAAATGAAGGCTGGATACAAAATAAACATGCAAACATCACCCATTTATACATACATGTACTTGCCAGTAAAAAAATAAATAACAATAAAACTGTAAAATAACAAGTAAAATAAGAATGTGCAAGATGTACATTAAGAAAACTATAAAACTTGATAGAAGAGTAAAAAGAAGGCTTGACTAAATAAAGAGAAACACCATGTTCTGGACAGGACGACTCAGTATTGTAAAGATGTCATGCTTCCCTAAAATAATATATAAATTTAACACAGTTTCAGTTAAAATCCCAGTAGGATTTTGTGGTACTTGACAAATAGCTTTTAAAATTCATTTGTATGTATAAATGAATGAGGACAGCCAAGAAAAACTTGAAAAACCAAGAAAAATGAGAAGGGACCTTGCTTAATCAGATCAAAGGTCACCATATAAATCTATGGTAATTAAAACAGTATGGTACTGGAGCAAGAACACACAGAAAAATGGAACAGAGTAGGATATCCAGAAACAGAATCATGTGTGCATATGATTATAGCTAATATTTATTGAGTACTTACTATGTGCTTGGCACTGTTCTAAGCATTTTGTATTACTCATTTAATTCTCACAAAACTTTATGAAGTAGGTCCTATTGTTATTCCCATTTTATTTTTATTTACTTATTTATTTTTAATATCTTTATTGGAGTATAATTACAATGTTATATTAGTTTCTGCTGTACAACAAAGTGGATCAGCTATATGTATACATATATCCCCATATCCCCTCCCTCTTGAGCATCCCTCCCACCCTCCCTATCCCACCCCACTAGGTCATCACAAAGCATTGAGCTGATTTCTCTGTGCTATGTGACAGCTTCCCCCAACCATCCATTTTACATTTGGTAGTGTATTCATGTCCATGCCACTCTCTCACTCCATCCCAGTTTCCCCTTCCCTCCCTGTGTCCTCAAGTCCGTTCTCTATGTCTGTATCTTTATTCCTGCCCTGCCACTAGTTTCATCAGTACCGTTTTTTTAGATTCCATATATGTGCATTAGAATATGGTGTTTGTTTTTCTGTTTCTGACTTACTTCACTCTGTATGACAGACTCTGAGTCCATCCACCTCATTACAAATAACTCAGTTCCGTTCCTTTTTATGGCTGAGTAATATTCCATTGTACGTATGTGCCACATCTTCTTTATCCATTCATCTGTTGATGGACATTTAGGTTGCTTCCATGTCCTGGCTATTGTAAATAGTGCTTCAATGAACATTGTGGTACATGACTCTTTTTGAATTATGGTTTTCTCAGGCTATATGCCTAGTAGTGGGATTGCTGGGTCCTGTGGTAGTTCTATTTTTAGTTTTTTAAGGAATCTCCATACTGTTCTCCATAGTGGCTGTATCAATTTATATCCCCACCAACAGTGCAGGAGGGTTCACTTTTCTCCACACCCTCTCAAGCATTTATTGTTTGTAGATTTTTTTTGATGATGGCCATTCTGACCGGTGTGCAATGATACCTCACTGTGGTTTTGATTTGTATTTCTCTAATGATTAGTGATGTCGAGCATCATTTTATGTGTTTGTTGGCAATCTGCATGTCTTCTTTGGAGAAATCCAATGGCATTTTTTACAGAACTAAGACAAAGAATTTTACAATTTGTATGGAAACACAGAAGACCCTGAATAGCTAAAGCAATCTTGAGAAAGAAAAACGGAGCTGGAGGAATCAGGCTCCTTGACTTCTGACTATACTACAAAGCTACAGTAATCAAGACAGTATGGTACTGGCACAAAAACTGAAATATAGATCAATGGAACAGGATAGAAAGTCCAGAGATAAACCCACGCACATATGGTCACCTTATCTTTGACAGAGGAGGCAAGAATATACAATGGGGAAAAGACAGCCTCTTCAATAAGTGGTGCTGGGAAAACTGGACAGCTACATGTAAAAGAATGAAATTAGAACACTTTCTAACACTATACACAAAAATAAACTCAAAATAGATTAAACACCTAAATGTCCAGACACTATAACACTCTTAGAGGAAAACATAGGCAGAACACTGAATGACATAAATCATAGCAACATCTTTTTTGACCTACCTCCTGGAGAAATGAAATAAAATAAAAAATAAACAAATGGGATCTAATGAAACTTAAAAGCTTTTGCACAGCAAAGGAAACCATAAACAAGGCAGAAAGACAACCCTCAGAAGGGGAGAAAATATTTGCAAATGAAGCAACTGACAAAGGATTAATCTCCAAAATATACAAACAGGTCATGCGGCTCAATATCAAAAGAACAAACAACCCAATCCAAACATGGGCAGAAGACCTAAGTAGACATTTCTCCAAAGAAGACATACAGATTGTTATTCCCATTTTACATATAATAAAGCACATGTAGATGATGCTACATGCAAGCCAGTGAGTGGTATCCAGGCTTTATGACTCAAAGCCTTCTTTTGTTTTATTTTATTTTATTTTGTGTGGCTATAGTTGAATTTATTTGTATATAGTATTCCATCATAAAAATACAACCCACCTTACTTATACATTCCCTTACTGATGGACATTGGGTTGTTTCCAGTTTGATGATTTTCCAAAGGACACTGCTCTGAACATTAATGTCCAAACACATGTACACATCTGTGTTGGGTATAATCCGAAGAGTGGAATTGTTGGGCCATAGAGTATGTGTATGTCCATCCTTTGGAGATACTGCCAAGGAGTTTTCAAAGTGGAATGAACAGTTTATACTCAAACAGCTGTGTATGAGAATTCCAGTTGCTCCACGTACTCATCCACACTTCGTATTGTCAGGGTTTTTTATTTTAACCCTTGTGGTGTATGTGTAGGGGTATCTCACTGTGGTTTTTTGTTTTGTTTTATTGAAGTATAGTTGATAACAATGTTGTATTTGTTTCTGATGTACAGCAAAGTAATTCGGTTATATTTATTCTTTTTCAGATTCTTTTCTGTTATTACAAGATATTGAGTGTAGTATATAGTATAGTATAGTATCCCTGTGCTATACAGTAGATCCTTTTTGTTTATCTATTTTATACAAAGTAGTGTATATCTGTTAATCCCAAGCTCCTAATTTATCCCTCCCCCACTTCCCCTTTGGTAACCATAAATTTGTTTTCTGTGTGACTCTTTCTGTTTTGTAAATAAGTTCATTTGTATTATTTTTTTAAGATTCCACATATACGTGATATCATATGATATCTGTCTTTCTCTTTCTGACTTACTTCACTTAGCATGATAATCTCTGGGTCCATCCATGTTGCTGCAAATGGCATTATTTCATTTTTTTATGATCGAGTAATATTCCATTCATTATTTATCCATTCATCTGTTGATGGACACTTTGGTTCTTTCCATGTCTTGGCTCTTGTGAATAGTGCTGCTATGAACATTGGGGTACATGTGTCTTTTTGAATTAGAGTTTTCTCTGGAAATATGTCCAGGAGTGGGATTGCTGGGTCATATGGTAGTTCTATTTTTAGTTTTTTAAGGAGCCTCCATACTGTTCTCCATAGTGGCTGCACCAATTTACATTCCCACCAACAGTGAAGGAGGGTTCCCTTTTCTCCACACCTTCTCCAGCATTTATTATCTGTAGATGCTTCAGTGATGGCCATTCTGACTGGTGTGAGGTGATACCTCACTGTAGTTTTGATTTGCATTTCTCTAATAATTATCAATATTGAGCATCGTTTCATATGCCTGTTGGCCATCTTTATGTCTTCTTTGGAGAAATGTCTATTTAGGTCTTCTGTCCATTTTTTTTTTTTTTTTGCGGTACACGGGCCTCTCACCGTCGCAGCCTCTCCCGTTGTGGAGCACAGGCTCCGGACGCGCAGCCCCAGCAGCCATGGCTCATGGGCCCAGCCACTCCACAGCATGTGGGATCCTCCCGGACTGGGGCACGAACCCGCGTCCCCTGCATCAGCAGGCGGACTCTCAACCACTGCGCCACCAGGGAAGCCCCTTCTGTCCATTTTTTGATTGGGTCGTTTGTTTTTTCGATATTGAGTTGTATGAGTTGTCTGTATATTTTGGAAATTAAGCCCTTGTTGCTCACATCATTTGCAGATATTTTCTCCCAGTCCTAGGTTGTCTTTTCATTTTGGTTATGGTTTCTTTTGCTGTTCAGAAGCTTTTAAATTTAAGTAGGTCCCATTTGTTTATTCTTGCTTTTATTTCTACTATGCTAGGAGATGCATCCAAAAAGAATACTGCTATGATTTATGTCAGAGTGTTCTGCCTATGTTTTCATCTAGGAGTTTTATAGTATCTGGTCTTACATTTAGGCCTTTAATCCATTTTGAGTTTATTTTTGTATATGGTGCTAGAGAATGTACTAATTTCATTCCTTTACATGTAGCTGTCTGGTTTTCCCAGAACCACTTACTGAAGAGATTATCTTTTCTCCATTGTATCTTCTTGCCTCTTTTGTCGAAGATTAATTGACTATAGGTGTGTGGGTTTATTTCTCTCTATTTTGTTCAGTTGATCCATATGTCTTGTTTTTGTGCAAATATCATGCTGTATTGATTACTGTAGCTTTGTAGTATTGTCTGAAGTCTGGGAGGATTAGGCCTCCAGCTTTGTTCTTTTTCCTCAGGATTACTTTGGCAATTCTGGGTCTTTTGTGGTTCCATATAAATTTTAGGATTATTTGTTCTAGTTCTTTGAAAAATGTCATGAGTAATTTGATAAGGATCCCATTAAATCTGTAGATTGCTTTGGGTAGTATGGCCATGTTAACAATATTAATTCTTCCAATCCAAGAGCATGGAATATCTTTCCATTTCTTTGAATCATCTTCAGTTTCCTTTATCAATGTTTTATAGTTCTCAGCTTATAAGTCTTTCACCTCCTTGATCAGGTTTATTCCTAAGTTATCAGTAATGCTGATTCTGCCTTTATTTAAAATTTTGATATTTTGTTCATTATGGACTTATTTGCATTAATTTTCATTTTAAAAATATTGCATTAAACTATTATTTGTCTTGACTACTCAGTTGTTTTTTTTGTTGTTTGAAAAACTTATTTATTTATTTATTTATTTGTTGGCTGTGTTGGGTCTTTGTTGCAGTGCGCGGCCTCATTGTGGTGGCTTCTCTTGTTGCAGAGCACGGGCTCTAGGCACACAGGCTTCAGTAGTTGTGGCTCGCGGGCTGTAGAGCGCAGGCTCAGTATTTGTGGTGCACGGGCTCAGTTGCTCCGCAGCATGTGGGATCTTCCCAGACCAGGGATCGAACCCGTGTCTCCTGCATTGGCAGGCGGATCCTTAACCACTGCACCACTGGGGAAGTCCCTCTACTGAGTTTTTTAATGCCTCTTAAAATTTTGTGTCCAAGGCAAAGTGCCTTATGCATCTAATCCTAGTTTCAACCCTGGATAGAAAAAGAAATTATTACTACCTTTGAGGATGACTTGGAAAATCAACATGTTAGGCCTGCTTAGCCACTAATTTAGAAATTCTGTTTCTAGGAATATTACCTAGAGGTATGACTGGACAAGTACACAGCGATATATATATATATAGGGGTGCTCATTGTAGCACAATAAAGAAGAAAAAATTGAAAAATTGAACTGACCATCAATAGGGGATTGATTAAATAAATTATGGTACATTTGTGCAATGGAGTACTATATAGGCACTGAAAAGGATGGCATAGAAGTGTACATGTTTAAAGGAAAGGATATCCATATTGTCTTAAGGAGTAAATTAAAAAGCATGACTTTATAGAACTATATGTGTACAATACTCTCAATTAGGCAATACATACACACAACTCCAAAAAAGTCTCAAAAAATAATGTAGATCTTTACTGGAGTCACATGAAAAAGTAGCCAGAGGAAATACTACACTTCACAAAATCTCATCCATTATGGCAGCTTCTCTAAAACTCTTGACTGTCTCTCTCAAAACTCGCATTTTTTGTCAAATCACTCCCTACCTCCTAATTCTCTGACATATTCTATTTTTCCAGTGGTAGTAGATAGTGCCTCATACGCCAACCCACCCCCCAGGCCCCCAGGTTTTTAATTCTGTATCTCTACTTATCACCCAGGAGGCCTAGTACCCATAACACATTAGCCCTCTTCCCTAGGAGGCAGGTGTAATAAAAATCTGTTTTTGTTCTGGGAACTCCTCAGCTCATGAGTCTGTCCCCCTCTACAGAGGCCAGATTCTTGCTATTCCAGCCCCGCTTGCAGGCAGAGCACAGACGTATGACCTAGGCTCAGTCAGGTGCCCCATCCCCAGACTTAGAAGGCAGCAACTCAAAGCATCAGGTGCCACACAGAATCCAATCCAGCAGTGATGGCAGCAGATCCATCCAGTGTCCAGACTCAGCCATGGCAGGGGTTCTTATGGTGGGACTCAGTATCCAGCATTCTGGGATCGACAGGGCAGGCTGCTGCACTGCGTCCAGTGGTGGGGCTATGGTGTCTCCTCTAGACCAGCTCTACAGTGTGACTGTGCCTTGTTTCTGGCACATGGAGCCTCCAATCCTGATTTTCTGGCCTCCCAGAGACTCTGTGAGTGACCTAATATCCTTTAATAAATCCTTATTCTGCCTAAATTAGCGAAGTTTATTTTCCATTACTTGCGACAAAGAATCCTGCTTCATACATGTTTATTTTTGGCGTTGCCATGTATACATTTTGTGAAGAGATCTGATTTCAGCATTCATTATTGTACCCCTTTAGGTCCCTCAAAGCAAAACAAGCTGATAGGTCAAGTCAAGTTGTTATGTTTTGGGCAGTTTTATTCATCTAGAGCTGCATAGTCCAATATGGTTGCTACCAGGCTCTTGTGGCTGTCTAAATTTAAATCAATTAAAAGTAAATAGGGGAGACAGGAGAAGATGGCGGAAGAGTAGGACGCAGAGTTCACCTTCCTCCCCACAGATACATCAGAAATATATCTACACGTGGAACAACTCCTACAGAACACCTACTGAACGCTGGCAGAAGACCTCAGACCTCCCAAAAGGCAAGAAACTCCCCACGTACCTGGGTAGGGCAAAAGAAAAAAGAAAAAACAGAGACAAAAGAATAGGGACGGGACCTGCACCAGTGGGAGGGAGCTGTGAAGGAGGAAAGGGCTCCACACACTAGGAAGCCCCTTATCGGGTGGAGACTGCGGGTGGCAGAGGGGGTAAGCTTCAGAGCCACGGAGGAGAGCACAGCAACAGGGGTGCAGAGGGCAAAGCGGAGAGATTCCCGCACAGAGGATCGGTACTGACCAGCACTCACCAGCCTGAGAGTCTTGTCTGCTCACCTTCCGGGACTGGCGGAGGCTGGGAGCTGAGGCTCGGGCTTCGGAGCTTAGATCCCAGGGAGAGGACTGGGGTTGGTGCGTGAACACAGCCTGAAGGAGTTAGTGCACCATGACTAGCCTGGAGGGAGTCCGGGAAGTCTGGAGCTGCCCGAGACAAGAGACTTTTTCTTGCCTCTTTGTTTCCTGGTGCGCGAGGAGAGGGGATTAAGAGCACCGCTTAAAGGAGCTCCAGAGGCGGGCGCGAGCGGCAGCTATCAGCGCGGACCCCAGAGACGGGCATGAGACGCTAAGGCCGCTACTGCCGCCACCAAGAAGCCTGTGTGCAGCACAGGTCACCATCCCCACCTCCCCTCCCAGGAGCCTGTGCAGCCCGCCACTGCCAGAGTCCCGTGATCCAGGGACAACTTCCCCGGGAGAACGCATGGCGTGCCTCAGGCTGGTGCAACGTCACGCCGGTCTCTGCCGCCGCAGGCTCGCCCTGCATCCGTACCCCTCCCTCCCCCCGGCCTGAGTGAGCCAGAGCCCCCTAATCAGCCGCTTCTTTAACCCCGTCCTGTATGAGCGAAGGACAGATGCCAGAGGGTGACCTACACGCAGAGGCGGGTCCAAATCCAAAGCTGAACCCCGGGAGCTGTGCCAACAAAGAAGAGAAAGGGAAATTTCTCCCAGCAGCCTCAGAAGCAGCGGATTAAAGCTCCACAATCAATTTGATGTACCTGCATCGGTGGAATGCCTGAATAGAAAACGAATCATCCCAAATTGAGGAGGTGGACTTTGGGAGCAAGACAGATTATTTTTTCCCCTTTTCCTCTTTTTGTGTATGTGTATGCTTCTGTGAGAGATTTTGTCTGTATAGCTTTGCTTTCACCATTTGTCCTAGGGTTCTGTCCGTCCGTTTTTGTTTTTTTTACATTAAAAATTTTTTTTCTTAATAATTATTTTTTATTTTATTTTATCTTATTTTCTTATATCCTATTTCTTTCTTTCTTTCTTTCTTTCTTCCTTCCTTTCTTCCTTTCTTTCTATTTTTTCTCCCTTTTATTCTGAGCCGCGTGGAGGACAGTCTTTTGGTGCTCCAGCCAGTCGTCAGGGCTGTGCCGCTGAGGTGGGAGAGCCAACTTCAGGACGCTGGTCCACAAGAGACCTCCCAGCTCCACGTAATATCAAACTGCAAAAATCTCCCAGAGATCTCCATCTCAACACCAAGACCCAGCTTTGTTCAACGACCAGCAAGCTACAGTGCTGGACACCCTCTGCCAAAGAACTAGCAAGACAGGAACACAGCCCCATCCATTAGCAGAGAGGCTGCCTAAAATCATAATAAGGCCACAGATACCCCAAAACACACCACCAGATGTGGACCTGCCCACCAGAAAGACAAGATCCAGCCTCATCCACCAGAACACAGGCACTAGTCCCCTCCACCAGGAAACCTACACAACCCACTGAACCAACCTTAGGCACTGGGGACAGGCACCAAAAACAACGGGAACTATGAACCTGCAGCCTGCGAAAAGGAGACCCCAAACATAGTAAGATAAGCAAAATAAAAAGACAGAAAAACACACAGCAGATGAAGGAGAAAGGTAAAAACCCACCAGACCTAACAAATGAAGAGGAACTAGGCAGTCTACCTGAAAAATAATTCAGAATAATGATAGTAAAGATGATCCAAAATCTTGGAAATAGAATAGAGAAAATGCAAGAAACATTTAACAAGGACCTAGAAGAACTGAAGAGGAAATAAGCAATGATGAACAACACAATAAATGAAATTTAAAAAAACTGTAGAAGGGATCACTAGCAGAATAACTGAGGCAGAAGAACGGGTAAGTGACCTGGAAGATAAAATAGTGGAAATAACTACTGCAGAGCAGAATAAAGAAAAATGAATGAAAAGAACTGAGGACAGTCTCAGAGACCTCTGGGACAACATTAAACTCACCAACATTTGAATTATAGGGGTCCCAGAAGAAGAAGAGAAAAAGAAAGGGGCTGAGAAAATATTTGAAGAGATTATAGTTGAAAACTTCCCTAATATGGGAAAGGAAATAGTTAATCAAGTCCAGGAAGCACAGAGAGTCCCATACAGGATAATCCAAGGAGAAACTCGCCAAGACACATACTAATCACACTGTCAAAAATTAAATACAAAGAAAACATACTAAAAGCAGCAAGGGAAAAGCAACAAATAACACACAAGGGAATCCCCATAAAGTTAACAGCTGATCTTTCAGCAGAAACTCTGCAAGCCAGAAGGGAGGGGCAGGACATATTTAAAGTGATGAAGGAGAAAAACCTACAACCAAGATTACTCTACCCAGCAAGGACCTCATTCAGATTTGATGGAGAAATTAAAACCTTTACAGACAAGCAAAAGCTGAGAGAGTACAGCACCACCAAACCAGCTTTACAGCAAATGTTAAAGGAACTTCTCTAGGCAAGAAACACAAGAGAAGGAAAAGACCTACAATAACAAACCCAAAACAATTAAGAAAATGGGAATAGGAACATACATCTTGATAATTACCTTAAATGTAAATGGATGAAATGCTCCCACCAAAAGACATAGACTGGCTGAATGAATACAAAAACAAGACCCGTATATATGCTGTCTACAAGAGACCCACTTCAGACCTAGGGACACATACAGACTGAAAGTGAGGGGATGGAAAAAGATACTCCATGCAAATGGAAATCAAAAGAAAACTGGAGTAGCAAGTCTCATATCAGACAAAATAGACTTTAAAATAAAGACTATTACAAGAGACAAAGAAGGACACTACATAATGATCAAGGGATCGATCCAAGAAGAAGATATAACAATTGTAAATATTTATGCACCCAACATAGGAGCACCTCAATACATAAGGCAAATACTAACAGCCGTAAAAGGGGAAATCGACAGTAACACAATCATAGTAGGGGACTTTAGCACCCCACTTTCACCAATGGACAGATCATCCAAAATGAAAATAAATAAGCTTTAAATGATACATTAAACAAGATGGAATTAATTGATATTTATAGGACATTCCATCCAAAAACAACAGAATACACATTTTTCTCAAGTGCTCATGGAACATTCTCCAGGATAGATCATATCTTGGGTCACAAATCTAGCCTCGGTAAATTTAAGAAAATTGAAATTGTATCAAGTATCTTTTCCAACCACAATGCTATGAGACTAGATATCAATTACAGGAAAAGATCTGAAAAAATACAAACACATGGAGGCTAAACAATACACTACTTAATAACGAAGTGATCACTGAAGAAATCAAAGAGGAAATAAAAAGATACCTAGAAACAAATAACGGAGACACGACGACCCAAAACCTATGGGATGCGGCAAAAGCAGTTCGAAGAGGGAAGTTTATGCAATACAATCCTACCTTAAGAAACAGGAAACATCTCAAATAAACAACCTAGCCTTGCAACTAAAGCAATTAGAGAAAGAAGAACAAAAAAACCCCAAAATTAGCAGAAGGAAAGAAATCATAAAATCAGATCAGAAATAAATGAAAAAGAAATGGAGGAAACCATAGCAAAGATCAATAAAACTAAAAGCTGGTTCTTTGAGAAGATAAACAAAATTGGTGAGCAATTAGGCAGACTCATCAAGAAAAAAAGGAAGAAGACTCAAATCAATAGAATTAGAAATGAAAAAGGAGAAGTAACAACTGATACTGCAGAAATACAAAGGATCATGACAGATTACTACAAGCAACTCTATGCCAATAAAATGGACAACCTGGAAGAAATGGACAAATTCTTAGAAATGCACAACCTTCTGAGACTGAACCAGGAAGAAATACAAAATATGAACAGACCAATCACAAGCACTGAAATTGAAACTGTGATTAAAAATCTTCCAACAAACAAAAGCCCAGGACCAGATGGCTTGACAGGCAAACTGTATCAAACACTTAGAGAAGAGCTAACACCTATCCTTCTCAAACTCTTCCAAAATATAACAGAGGGAGGAACACTCCCAAACTCATTCTACGAGGCCACCATCACCCTGATACCAAAACCAGACAAAGATGTCACAGAGAAAACGACAGGCCAGTATCAGTGATGAACATTGATGCAAAAATCCTCAACAAAACACTAGCCAACAGAATCCAACAGCACATTAAAAGGATTATACACCATGATCAAGTGGGGTTTATTCCAGGAATGCAAGGATTCTTCAATATATGCAAATCAATCAATGTGATACACCATATTAACAAATTGAAGGAGGAAAACCATATGATCATCTCAATAAATGCAGAGAAAGCTTTTGACAAAATTCAACACCCATTTATGATAATAACCCTGCAGAAAAAGTAGGCATAGAGGGAACTGTCCTCAACATAATAAAGGCCATATATGACAAACCCACAGCCAACATCATCCTCAATGGTGAAAAACTGAAAGCATTTCCACTAAGATCAGGAACAAGACAAGGTTTCCCACTCTCACCACTATTATTCAACATAGTTTTGGTAGTCCTAGCCACGGCAATCAGAGAAGAAAAAGAAATAAAAGGAATACAAATTGGAAAAGAAGAAGTAAAGCTGTCACTGTTTGCAGATGACATGATACTATACATAGAGAATCCTAAAGATGCCACCAGAAAACTACTAGAATTAATGAATTTGGTAAGGTTGCAGGATACAAAATTAATTCACAGAAATTTCTGGCATTCTTATACACTAACAATGAAAAAATCGGAAAGAGAAATTAACGAATCAATCCCATTTACCACTGCAACAAAAAGAATAAAATACCTAGGAATAAACCTACCTAAGGAGACAAAAGACCTGTATGCAGAAAATTATAAGACACTGATGAAAGAAATTAAAGATGATACAAATAGATGGAGAGATATACCATGTTCTTGGACTGGAAGAATCAACATTGTGAAAATGACTCTACTACCCAAAGCAATTCCTATCAAACTACGAATGGCATTTTTCACAGAACTAGAACAAAAAATTTCACAATTTGTATGGAAACACAAAAGACCCCGAATAGCCAAAGCAATCTTGAGAACAAAAAATGGAGCTGGAGGAATCAGCCTCCCTGACTTCAGACTATACTACAAAGCCACAGTAATCAAAGTATGGTACTGGCACAAAAACAAATATAGATCAATGGAACAGGATAGAAAGCCCAGAGATAAACCCATGCACATGTGGTCACCTTATCTTTGATAAAGGAGGCAAGAATATACAGTGGAGAAAAGGCAGCCTCTTCAATAATTGGTGCTGGGAAAACTGGACAGGTACATGTAAAAGTATGAAATTAGAACACTCCCTAACACCATACACAAAAATAAACTCAAAATGGATTAAAGAATTAAATGTAAGGCCAGACACTATCAAACTCATAGAGGAAAACATAGGCAGAACGCCCTATGACATAAATCACAGCAAGATCCTTTTGACCCACCTTCTAGAGAAATGGAAATAAAAACAAAAACAAATGGGACCTAATGAAACTTAAAAGCTTTTGCACAGCAAAGGAAACCATAAACAAGACCAAAGGACAACCCTCAGAAGGGGAGAAAATATTTGCAAATGAAGCAACTGACAAAGGATTAATCTCCAAAATTTACAAGCAGCTCATGCAGCTCAATAACAAAAAAACAAACAACCCAATCCAAAAATGGGCCGAAGACCTAAATAGACATTTCTCCAAAGAAGATATACAGATTGCCAACAAACACATAAAACGATGCTGGACATCATTAATTATTAGAGAAATGCAAATCAAAACTACAATGAGATATCATCTCACACTGGTCAGGATGGCCATCATCAAAAAATCTACAAACAATAAATGCTGGAGAGGGTGTGGAGAAAAGGGAACCCTCTTGCACTGTTGGTGGGAAAGTAAATTGATACAGCCACTATGGAGAACAGTATGGAGGTTCCTTGAAAAACTACTAATAGAACTACCATACGACCCAGCAGTCCCACTGCTGGGCATATACCCTGAGAAAATCATAATTCAAAAAGAGTCATATACCAAAATGTTCATTGCAGCTCTATTCACAATAGCCAGGACATGGAAGCAACCTAGGTGTCCATCAACAGATGAATGGTTAAAGAAGATGTGGCACATATATACAATGGAATATTACTCAGCCATAAAAGAAAAGAAATTGAGCTATTTGTAGCGAGGTGGATGGATCTAGAGTCTGTCATACAGAGTGAAGTAAGTCAGAAAGAGAAGAAGAAATACCGTATGCTAACACGTATATATGGAATCTAAGAAGAAAAAAAAAAAAGTTCATGAAGAACCTAGGGGTAAGACGGGAATAAAGACACAGACCTGCTAGAGCATGGCCTTGAGAATATGGGGAGGGGGAAGGGTAAGCTGTGACAAAGCGAGAGAGTGGGATGGACATATAAAATAGATAGCTAGTGGGAAGTAGCCGCATAGCACAGGGAGATCAGCTAGGTGGTTTGTGACCACCTAGAGGGGTGGGATAGGGAGGGTGGGAGGGAGGGAGACCCAAGAGAGGAGAGATATGGAAACATATGTATATGTATAACTGATTCACTTTGTTTTGAAGCAGAAACTAACACACCATTGTAAAGCAATTATATTCCAATAAAGATGTTAAAAAAAAAAAGTAAATAGGGACTTCCCTGGTGGTCCAGTGGTTAAGAGTCTACCTTCCACTGCAAGGGACACGGGTTCGATCCCTGGTTTTGGAACTGGGATCCCACATGCCGCAGGGCAACTAAACCCGTGTGCTCTAGAGCCAGCATGCCACAACTAGAGAGCCTGTGTGCTACAATGAAGAGCCCATGTGCCGCAACTAAGACCCAACACAGCCAAATAAATAAGTAAATAAATATATTTTTTAAAAGTAAATAAAATTAAAATTTTAATTTCTCAGTATCACTAACCACATTTTAAGTGTTTAGTTGCCATATATGGCTAGTGGGAACTGTATCAGACAGTGAGATTTAGAACATTCCGTGAACACTAACAAGTTCTATTGGATAGCACAATCTAGAGGGATCTTGAGATCTCACCAGCCCACCTCAGTGAACCATCAGAGAGAGTCAAAGACCACTTTGGAATAGGTTCATTGCAATATCTGACCATATCACAGATATATTAACAGATGAGCAATTGTGCTAACTAGACCAGGGTATATTTTATTTGCACCATTTAAATTGTTCTTTCTTGCTTGCTCTTTGCCTTCCGAACTCTCTTTATTCCTCTCCCTTTCTTTGCCAAACCCATGTTGGTGGATTCGTTCAAGTTATTTGAGCATATGCTCTAAGTCTTCTGTAATAGTATTTGCCCTGCCAACTCCACAGAGTTGCTATGAGCAAAATCATGTAATTTAAGCTGGCGGTGGGGTGGGGTAGGGTTTCACGTCTGTGGCTGGTCTGGAATGAGCCCTGAGATGAGATGATTCTATGATGTTAGCCAGTTGATTTTGAGAAATCACTCCAACTTTCTGGATTCCAGTTTACTTACCAGTCAATTGAAGGAGTTGAATGAGATCACTTCTAAGTTCTCTTCCATTATCAACATTCAAAAATTCTATTATTCCATATGGAATCCCAAAGACTTTATTTATTATCTCTTCAAGGGAGCTGAGAATAGAGTTCTGATGCTGGTGGGCAATGGTCAGTGAGGTGAGATGAGAATAATCTAGAATGAGTCTTTATTCAATATTTGATGTGCAGTAGCCCACTTTACTGGTGGCAAAGTATAGGATGGGAAAAGCAAACTGAGACGCTTAGACTACAATCTCTCTCTCAAATTACCTGATGGTCATATTTTTCTTGCACTGTAGTTAATGTTTAAATGTTCAGAAACAACTTGCAAATAACTAAAGTTTTAAATCTGCACTTTCTCTTTGGGTGACCCAGCTTCATGCTTGGCAACTCATTCCTTGCTATTGGAACACTGTCTACCCCAAAATGATTAAATTGTTCCAAATTAGTGTTCTTTAGAAAAATTCAAATGCATATTTCAAAGTTACCCCTTGAGGTCAGCCACCTAGGCCATCCCAGTGAAGGACTATTGAGCAAAGGGCTTTCTAGTCAGGAATTCAAACACACACAGTGTCAGCCTGTCTCTGTTGAATCTCCTGTTCCCACAGTTTCTATTACCAAATTAAAATGTTAGGTCAAACTTCTTGAAAAGCAAGGGTACTCTAGGTGAGAGAGTATTAAGCCTTGCAGATTTGGTAACTTCATACCATTTCTAGAACTTTCTGTTAGGAAAATGGATGTTCCTCATTGTCAACAGGGAATTGTGTTATGAAAACCATAGCATTAATTGTCATTAACATTCATTAAGCATTTTCTATGTGTTTAGCACTTTATTGACATTCCCATTTTACAGATGTGGAAACGGAGGCACAGAGAGGTTTAGCAACTTGCCTTGCCTTATAGCTCCTGGTTAATCAAGGGCATGATAACGTTGAGAGGATTTGAAACTTAGAGTTTTCACAACCATCTTGCTACCGCATGCAGATGGAAAATGATCGTGACACACAGAAGGGAAAGATAAAGGAAGCCGAGAAAAATCCTGTCCTGATGACAATTGAGCCCTAAAGTCAGTTGTGCCCAAGCCAGTTCTAGCCCTGCACTTTGAAGTTTTGAGGGTTCAGTCAGAGCTTTTGGGGGTCAGTTTTTCTTTCATTTACATCCTCAAGAATCCTACTTGATATATATTTGTTTAATATAAAAATTTTTAAAATTTTATTACTACTATTATTTTTTGAAGTGTAATTGACCTACAACTCTGAGTTCCAGGTGCACAACATAGAAACGTTTGATATTTCTATATATTATAAAATGATCATCACCATAAGTCTAGTAATCAACTGTCACTATACAAAGTTATTGCAATGTTGTTGACTATATTCCCCATGCTGTACATTGCATCCTGTGACTCATGTATTTTGTAACTGGAAGTTTGTACCTCTTCATCTCCCTCACCTATTTCACTCATCCCCCAACCTATTCCCCTCTGGCAACCACTTGTTTGTTCTCTGTATCTATGAGAATACTTCTGTTTTTTTTAATGTTTGTTCATTTGTTTTTTAGGTTCCACATACACGTGAAATCATATGATATTTATCTTTCTCTGTTTGACTTAATTCACTTAGTATAAATACCCTGTAGGTTCATCCATGTTGTTGTAAATGGCAAGAATTCATTCTTTTTTTATGGCTGAGTAATATGCCATTGTGTATATATACCACATCTTCTTTATCCTTTCGTCTATCAGTGAATACTTAGGTTGTTTTTGTATCTTGGTGTTTGCAAATAATGCTGCAATGACCATAGGGGTGCATATATCTTTTTGAATTATTGTTTTTGTTTTCTTTGGGAAAATACCCAGAAGTGGAATTGCTGGATCATATGGTAGTTTTATTTTTCAGTATTTAAGGAACCTCCATGCTGTTTTCCATAGTGGCTGCACCAATTCACATTCCTACCAACAGTGCACAAGGGTTCCCTTTTCTCCACATCCTCACCAACACTTATTCTCTCTTGTCTTTTTTGATGATAGCCATTCTGACAGGTGTAAAGAGATATCTCATTGTGGTTTTGATTTGCATTTTCCTGATGATTAGTGATGTTGATCATCTATTCATGTGTCTGTTGGCCATCTACATGTCTTCTTTGGAAAAATACCTGTTCAGGTCCTCTGCCCATTTTTTAATCAGGCTTTCTGCTTTGTTTGTTTATTTGATGTTGAGTTGTATGAGTTCTTTTTATATTTTGGATGTTAACCCCTTATCATACCTATTGTTCTCCCATTCAGTAGGCTGTCTTTTTGTTTTGCTGATAGTTTCCTTCACTGCAAAAGCTTTTTAGTTTGATGTGATCCCATTTATTTTTGCTTTTGTTTCCCTTTCCTAAGGATACATATCCAAAAAATATTGCTAAGACCAGTCAGTGTCAAAGAATATATTGCCTATGTTTTCTTCTAGGAGTCTTATGGTTTCAGGTCTTATATTTAAATCTTTAATTCATTTTGAGTTTATTTTTATATATGGGGTAAGAAAGCAGTCCTTGATTCTTTTGCATGTAGCTGTCTGGTTTTCCAAGCATCATTTATTGACAAGGTTACCTGTTCCCCACGGTATGTTTTTGCCTCCTTTATCATAGATTAATTGACCATGTAAAAGTGGATTTATTTCTGGGCTCTCTGTTCTGGTCCATTAATCTATGTGTCTTTTTTTGTGCTAGTACCATCCTGTTTTCATTACCAAAGTTTTGTAGTAGAGTTTGAAATCAAGGCGTGTGATACCTCCAGCTTTGTTCTTCTTTCTCAAGATTGTTTTGGCTACTTGGGATCTTTTGTGTTTCCATACAAATTTTAGAATTATTTTTTTCTAGTTCTTTTTTGTTCCTTTCTTTTTTTGCTCTCTTCCCTTGTGATTTGGTGACAATCTTTAGTGTTTTGTTTGGATTCCTTTCTCTTTTTCTGTGTGTGTTTCTATTATACACACACACACACATATGAATGATTATTTTAAGTTGGTGATCTCTTAAGTTTGAATGCATTCTAACAACCGTCCATTTCTACTACCCCACACCCCATTTACTGTTTTTGACAACACATTTTACATCTTTTTTGTGTATCCCTTAACTACTTAATGTGGGTATAGATGATTTTACTCCTTTTGCCTTTTAACCTTCCTACTAGCTTTATAAGTGATTGATCTACTACCTTTACTATATATTTGCCTTTACCAATGAGATTTTCCTGTCATAATTTTCATATTTTTAATCATGTTTTTTTTTCCACTTAGAGAAGTCCCTTTTAACATTTCTTGTAAAAGCTGGTTTAGTGGTGCTAAACTCTTTTAGCTTTTGCTTGTCTGTAAAACTCTATCTCTTCTTCAAATCTGAATGATAACCTTGCTGGATAGAGTATTCTTGGTTGTGGGTTTTTCCTTTCATCACTTTAAATATATCATTGCCACTCCCTCTGACTTGCAAAGTTTCTGCTGAAAAGCCAGCAGAGAGTCTTATGGGAGTTCCTTTGTCCATAACTAGTTGCTTTTCCCTTGCTACTTCTAAGATTCTCTTTTTATCTTTAATTTTTGCCATTTTAATCACAGTGTGTCTTGGTGTGAATCTCTTTAGGTTCGTCTTGTTTGGGACTTTTTGTGCTTCTTGGACTTGGATGTCCATTTCCTTTAACAGGTTAGGGAAGTTTTCAGCTATTATATCTTCAGATAACTTCCCTGCCCACTCCCCCTCTTCTCTATCTGGAACCCCTTTAATGTGAATATTAGTATACTTGATGTTGTCCCAGAGGTCTCTTAAACTATCCACATTTTAAAAATTATTTTTTCTTTTTTTCTGTTCTACTTAGGTGGTTTCCACTACTCTGTCTTCCAGTTCCTCTGTATCATCTTATCTGCTGTTGATTCCTTTTAGGTTTTTTTTTTTTTTTTTTTTTTTTTTTTTTGCGGTACGCGGGCCTCTCACTGTTGTGGCCTCTCCCGCTGCGGAGCACAGGCTCCGGATGCACAGGCTAAGTGGCCATGGCTCACGGGCCCAGCCGCTCCGTGGCATGTGGGATCTTCCCAAACCGGAGCATGAACCCGTGTCCCCCGCATCGGCAGGTGGACTCTCAACCACTGCGCCACCAGGGAAGCCCTCCTTTTAGGGTATTTTTTAAAAATCTTAATTATTGTATTCTTCAGCTCTGTTTGGGTCTTCTTTATATTTTCTACATTTTTATAAACTTTTCACAGTGTTCATCCATTCTTCTCCTGAGTTCACTGAGCATCTTGATGATCAGTACCTTGAACTCTTGATTAGGTAGAGTGCTTATCTCCAGTTCACTTAGTTCTTCTTCTGGGGTTTTATCTTGCTCTTTCATTTGGAACGTATTCCTCTGTCACCTCATTTTGCCTAATTCTCTGTTTTTATTTCTATGTATTAGGCAGGTCAGTTACGTTTCCCCATTTTGGAGGAGTGGTTTTATGTAGGAAACATCTTATGGGGCCCAGCAGCACACTTCCTTCTGGGCACTGGAGCTATTGGGTTGACCGGAAAGTTCATTTGGGTTTTTCTATAACATCTTACGGAAAAACCCAAACGAACTTTTTGGCCAACCCAATATATGCTCCGTGGGTGCCCCCTATGTGGGATGCATGGGCTCTTCTGTTGTGATGGGGCCAACTCCTGTGCTTGTGGTGGTAGGTAGGGCTGGTCCCCCAGCCTGACTGGCTGCCAGGCTTTGCTTCATGTGGAGGTTGCCAGTGCTGGTGGCCAGGGCCGGGTGCTGGGGCAGCTGGTTGTGGGGCCCAGGTGACCCGGAGCATGTGCCATCTCACTGATGGTTGGGGCTAGGGCTGCATGCAGCTGGCTGCATGGCTGGGGGTGTCCCAGATCTAGTTCCCACTGGCTGGTGGGTGGGTAAGCCCTCAACATTAATAGGCTAGAGGGAAAACTCCAAAATGGCGCCAGTGTCCTCGTGGTAGAATGAGCTCCAAAAAATGGCAGCTGCCAACACCTATGTCCCTAGGAGGAGTCCCAGTTGCCTCCTGCTGCTCCAGGAAGCTCTTCAAGATCAGCAAGTGGATCTGACCCAGGCTTCTTGCAAATTACTGCCTCTGTGCTGGGTCTCAGAGCGTGTCAGATTTTGCACAAGCCCTTGAAGGGTGGAGTCTGTTTCCTACTGCCCTCTGGGTCTCCTGAACATAAGCCCCACTGGCCTTCAAAGTCAGATGTTCTGGGGGCTCGTCTTCATGATGCAGGACCCCCAGGTTGGGGAGTGCGGTATGGGGCTTGGACCGCTCACTCCTCAGGGAAAACCTCTGCAATTGTGATTATCCTCCCATTTATGGGTTGCCTACCCAGGGATGAGGGTCTTGACTATACTGCATCTCCACCCCTCTTACCTGTCTCGTTCTTTATATTTTCAGTTGTGGAAAATCTTGTCTGTTAGTCTTCAGGTTATTCTCATCAATAGTTGCTTTGTAAATATTGGTAATTTTGGTGTGTCCGTGGGAGGAGGTGAGCTCAAAGTCTTCCTATTCTGCCACACCTAGACGTGTTTTAATTAATGTTACCAATACAAAGATACATAACCTTATCCCAAGGATAAATTTTTAATTCAGGAATATGTAGAAAAATAATTCAATTATTTTTTCCTGGGTAAGGCCAATGAAAACCACCTTACCCCCAATATGGCCTCCGAGAGCTGACTGGATATCAGACTCATCCCACCTTCCTCATTCTGGAACCTAAGCCTTGAACTGCACTGGAGAAATAATTTAATGTGGCATTTTGCTGAAACATCCTGTAGATATTTTAGGTATTTGCAGAGGGAATTTTTTGACCTTTGAATATTATATGTGCTGAGAAAGGTCTTCGGATGTTTTAACAACATGTTGAACTGAGATAGGCCTGAAGGGGTTTATTTTGGTCTCTGTTGGCTGCTACTCTCTTTCAAATCCTGTTGGTTATGAGTTTTTAGTCTCTATGAGGACACTTTCAAGATTTTTCTACTGCAACGTATTTCATGCTATTCGGTTGTCCCTTCATCAAAGGCAGCAGGTTGAATAACCTTCCAGAGAGTGGCTCCATTAGTACTCTAGGTGCGTTCCTGCTGACCTGTGGTAGCCACCTGGACGTCCAGTAGACACCTCCAGCTTAACATGTCCCAGAAGGGTGCTGGCTACTTAGAATGGAGTCACACTTTTCCAGCATTTCAAACTGCTGCTTAATTCTTTGAAAACATCAGTACAGGTGATTACAAGCAAAGAGATCAGTGTAGCCAAAGACATCTTGAGGACTGGATCTCTTCCACAGACGGTTTTTGACTGAGGGGGTAATTATGATCAAATCTACCAGGTCAGCCCTTTAGCAGAGGAGACTGAATGTAATTCTGCTGTCAGTGCAGTATGACAGACCTCAGCTTAGACTGGGGATTAATTAAAAGCACATGCATTTTGGCTATTCTGCCAAAAACACAAGGAGGCAGATTCTCCTAGAATGCAAGATAGTCCCTTGGCTAGAGTTTGGCATCTTTGGAGGACCTGTTAACCTTTCTGTGCAATTAAACTACCAGGAGACGTATTTCTGCCCCAGAGGACCCTTTGTTTCCTAAAAAAAGAGGAACTTGTATTATGGAAGTTTGTGGGTGAGAACGCTATGATTTGGTCTTGAATTATGTTAAGCTTGATTTTCTTCCAAATTAAGAAAAGAGCTTGGACTCTACCCGTCTTGCTCACTGCTGAGTTCCGAGAGTCTAGCACAGTGATTACAGTCAGCAGGCATCCAATAATTATCTCTTGGATGAATAAATGCACTAAAGTGGTAAGCAAATGCCTCGAGGAGATAGAAACCACCTTGCAGAGGAGACTTCTGGAGCCAGGTGTCAAAGATTGAGTAGGAGGTCTTGGTCAAAGAAGGAAGGAGGGGCCTCTTGCCTTCCAAGATGGCCCACACTCTGTCTATGGGGTGTGTATCTCCCTGAATAAACCTTCTTTCACTTTACTATGTCTTGCTCTTGAATTCTTGCCTGCACGAAGCCAAGAACCCACACTTGGCGGCCATCCCAGGGACTCAGACATGACTTGGGATGTGACCATCCTCTCGCACCCCACTCTCTTTCCTGCAACATCTTTCCTGGCACCCAATGCGGGGCCTCAAAGGCCATAATCTCGATCCGCCTATTGGGCTTTGGCTCCCCTCTGAAGGGTGGCTGGGACTTACCCTGAGCCATGTAGATTCAAGTAGCCGGTTAAGGGGCAGCTGACGTCGCCTGCAGGATCTGGTAGAGACCAGTTCTCTGGCCGTGAAGAAGCGCACGGAGGCCAAGGCTTTTCCCCCCTCAGTCTTTCTCATTCTCCTATTGCTCTATCTCTTTGGACTTGAAAAGATGCACCCAGACGACCACCAAACATCCAAATTAAGACTGCGCGGCAAGTAATTGACAACTTGGTTGGGTCTAAAGAACTCCTGCCAGGGGGCTTATCTGGTGGCGCAGTGGTTGAGAATCTGCCTGCCAATGCAGCGGACACGGGTTCAAGCCCTGGTCTGGGAGGATCCCACATGCCGTGGAGCAACTAGGCCCATGAGCCACAACTACTGAGCCTACGTGTCTGGAGCCTGTGCTCTGCAACAGGAGAGGCCGCGATAGTGAGAGGCCCGCACACCGCAATGAAGAGTGGCCCCCGCTTGCCGCAACTAGAGAAAGCCCTTGCAGAGAAACGAAGACCCAGCACAGCCAAAAATAAAAAAATAAAATAAATTTTAAAAAAAGAAGGAGGGATGGGGGAAAAGGAATTATAGTCAAAGGGTTACAGCATGCACGAAGGAATGGAGACATGAATTTCAACCATCTAATAATTCATAGCAGGAAACCATGAGTAAAACCTTGCGTAAGGTAATAAATGGCAAACCTTCACAGTCAAAGTGCAAATAAAACCCCAATTCATAAATGTCCTGCTGTGGACATTGGCCAGAAGTTGGACTTTAGCCACAATGTAAGCACTATATTAGGCCAGTTATCTTTGTGAGGTGATGAACCATTTCTAGAAGTTGGCACGTTCTTCTTTGCCGGTTGTAATAAGGCTATTGCATAATGTCGACTTATTCTAGAATGTTGCCTGGGGCTGCACCACCAGGAGTAGTAATGAATCAAGGACTGGTTTGGGAAATACACTAACCTCTGTGTTTGATAGAGTGGGAAGTTCTTCTACAGTTGGTGTTTGGTAAACTGCCATGTTTTTGCCAATAGTGTAGTTCTGAGACTTTGGGTTTCGCTTAAGAAATTTAAGACAATTTTAGAAATCACTATATCTTAAAAAGCATTTATCACCTTTTCAGAGAGTTGGTATATGCATACAAACAGTCCTTAAGGAACAATAATCACCCTTTTCTCTACCCACCCCCCCGCCATGCTTCACAAAAGAGAATGGGGACACAGTCATTTGCAGAGGTCAGTCTGCTGGGTTCATTAGATTATATACCCTACTTACGCAAGGATGGGGTTGTCTGCAGTCTTTCTAACCAACCACATATCATGAGTAGTACTTATTTACCAGTGGGAAAAAATAAGTGTTAACATCCCTTCTGCTAATTAACAAACCATCTGGTGCAGATTTAGAAAGCTATTCTTGAAGTGCTTGCCTATTATTTCCAATTTGGTACCGTCGAAGGCTAACCAATCATCCTGGAATATAAATTTCTTATTAGGCACTGCAGATGTTAACTAACCACACCCAGAGTGTATATTAACGTTAACTCATATATGCATATACCTACTGACACATGCTGAACTATTCTAACATAATTACAGAGAAAGTCGTGTCTTAATTCGTGATATTTTCCTAATGGTCCCATCTATGCCTCCTGCCAATGAATCATGGAATCACCAAGGCTGATGAATACACTGGCTTATATTGGCCATGTTTCCTTTCTTTTTTGTGTCAAATGATGCAGTTCTCAAACATCTTGGAGTAGCTAGGTTTTCGGCAAATCTAACCTTTATCCTATCTGTCCCATCTTCTATCTTTTCCCAAAATAAAGAAAAAAATTATTTGTGACCCCAATACAATCAGTTTTTTGTATTCAGTAGAAAGAATGGTGAACTGAATTTTAAATTAAACTGAAGTTATAAATTGGCTTATTTTAATCTTTGCATTATCTGACTGCCTGATTATCCTTTATCTTGGTGGACCTTAGGTGTGAGTTATGTTACATCTAATTTATTACTAATGATAATTAAATATTGAAGATTGTAAAAAATTTTATGATATAGGGTTTGATCATATTGTACTCCTATAGGTGTTCTGAGGACAGTAAAGTTGGAGTTAACAGCTATGGTGCAGGATAATACTCATATATGTGACGTGTGTCAGCAGAGAAGAAAAAGAGAAGATCTCTACCTTGTTTGGCCTGAGGTGCCAAGGTATGAGATTACCTTAGGTTTGATTCTTGTTCCAGCTATAGGACTGAATGGGGATGGTGGATGGTGCCGTAAGTGACATCCTGGGCAGGTATGCAACCAGGCCTGTGATTTGGGAAGCCCAGCACCTTAGTGCCTTCAGCAGGAGCCACTGTGGCACAAAGATCGATGAGACAGGAAGACCCCTATGAGACCAGTCTTCCTCTAAGCAAGTTTCAGACACCTGCTTCATTGTGGGATTGGAAACTATGCAAAGACCAATATACAGATCAATGGTGGTGAAAGACGTCACACATAAGGATAATGACCCTTCCATGTGTTCTTGGCTCTGTGTTTTCCCCAAAGTTCTCAGGTACACTGCTTCAGAAGACTGGGAGGGTAGGATGGTGCAATAGAAACAGCACCAGCTTTAGAGGCAAAAAGTAAGGAAGCTCAGCTGTATGACCCTGAGCCCCACAGTATCCTCATATGTTCAATGCATGTAATACGTCTCCCTGACAAGGCTTCTATGATGATTAATGAGATACCCCTTGGGAAAAAATCCTTGATTTTATTTATAATTGATTGCTATCATCTAAGGTAGGTGGATAGTAGTTGGAGAACTTTTTGTTTGCTTATCAGATGGATGGGTGGTGGGTATATGAGTTTGAAAGAGAACAGAGCTAAATTGCTTCCATGCACTTATAAAACACATGGACATTTGAGATATGGGTGAACAAGGCAGACAAAGACACTGATCATATGAAAGTTACCTTCTAGTGGAGGGAGGCAGAAAATAAGGAAATAGTCCAAAAGGTAAACAATATGTGCATCATGATGAGTGCTAGGGAGAAAAATAAAGGCAGGGAAGGAATTTGAGAATGCCTGGAGTGGAAAGGGTGGTGGGGGAAGGTGTCCGTCTAGACAGGATGCTCAGAGAAGGCTTCTCTCTGAGTCACTGGAGCAAGACATACAAAACCCGGGGGTGAAGGGTGTTCTAGGCAGAGGTCTCTGAAGTACAAGGACCTTGCAGCTGGAACGAGCCAGCTGTGTTTGGTAGAATTCCCCAAGGAGATCAACTGACCAAGAGTGAGTAGAGTGAGGGATGCATGGTAGGAGATGAGGGCTGAGAAGTGAGCAGGGCCCAGATCATGTAGAGAGGCTCAGGCAAGGAGTTTGGATTTTATCCTAAGTGGGTTGGGAAGCCATTGAAGGGTTTTTGAAAGAATGTGCAGTCTAATGCTGTGTTTAAGAAAGAGGGAAGGATTTAGAAGCCTGGAAGGGAGGATGAAGGAGGTTAGAGACAGGAAACAGAGTGATTAGGATGCATCTCCGGAAAGAGTTGAGGGGGAAACATACCTTCTTCTCTGTTTTCCCATTGGCTTGGCTAAAGAGGGAGCTTGGATAGAAGAGAAAAAGCCAAAGAATATTTGTTTGGTTGTTCAGAGTGTGGTGTGTGATGGAAGCTCACACCTCTCCTAGAGAACCTTCAGGAAGTTCTGCACTGGCCAACTTAGGGTGAGCAGATCCTGAAAGGTGAATGTGAAGAAGTACTCTGTTGGATTTAATGGCTAAGCAGGGTGAGAACAGAGACTGTGATACATGAGTAAATACCATAGCATGGCACAGAGCAGAAACCCGTTAAGTGTGCCTCTCTTTCCCACTCCTCATACCTCATCCTTGCTTTCCTTTCACCTAGTATCTAAGGCCATTTCCTCACTTGTGGAATGACATTGAACCAGGCTGAATCCCTTCCAAGGTTGACCATTTATAACCCTATGGCTTTTCATCTCCCAGAGAAGGGAACTAACTCTATGTAAATTTGCCCACAGTTTTTTTTTTTTTTTAAACATCTTTATTGGAGTATAATTGCTTTACATTGTTGTGTTAGTTTCTGCTGTATAAAAAAGTGAATCAGCTATACGTATACATATATCCCCATATCCCCTCCCTCTTCCGTCTCCTATCCCACCCCTCTAAGTGGTCACAAAGCACCGAGCTGACCACCATGTGCTATGTGGCTGTTTCCCACTAGCTATCTATTTTACATTTGGTAGTGTATATATGTCAGTGCTACTCTCTCACTTCCCAGCTTACCCTTCCCTCTGGCCATGTCCTCAGGTCCATTCTCTATGTCGGCGTCTTTATTCCTGTCCTGCCCCTAGGTTCTTTAGAACCAATTTTTTTTTTAGATTCCATATATATGCGTTAGCATACGGTATTTGTTTTTCTCTTTCTGCCTTATTACTTCATTCTGTATGACAGACTCTAGATCCATCCACCTCACTACAAATAACTCAATTTCATTTCTTTTTATGGCTGAGTAATATTCAATTCTATATATGTGCCACATCTTCTTTATCCATTCATCTGTCGTTCGACACTTAGGTTGCTTCCACATCCTGGTTATTGTAAGTAGTGCTGCAATGAACGGTATGATACATGACTCTTTTTGAATTATGGTTTTCTCAGTATATACCCACTAGTGGGATTGCTGTGTCATATGGTAGTTCTATTTTTAGTTTTTTAGGGAACCTCCATACAATTCTCCATAGTGGCTGTACCAATTTACATTCCCACCAACAGTGCAAGAGGGTTCCCTTTTGTCCACACCCGCTCCAGCATTTATCGTTTGTAGATATTTTGATGATGGCCATTTTGACCAGTGTGAGGTGATACCTCATGGTAGTTTTGATTTGCATATCTCTAATGATTAGTGATGCTGAGCATCCTTTCATGTGTTTATTGGCAATCTGTATATCCTCCTTGGAGAAATGTCTATTTAGGTCTTCTGCCCATTTTTGGATTGGGTTGTTCGTTTTTTTGATATTGAGCTGCATGAGCTGCTTCTGTATTTTGGAGATTAATCCTTTGTCAGTTGCTTTGTTTGCAAATATTTTCTCCCATTCTGAGGGTTATCTTTTCGTCTTATTTATGGTTTCCTTTGCTGTGCAAAAGCTTTGAAGTTTCATTAGGTCCCATTTGTTTATTTTTGTTTTTGTTTCCATTTCTCTAGGAGGTGGGTCAAAAAGGACCTTGCTGTGGTTTATGTCATAGAATGTTCTGCCTATGTTTTCCTCTAAGAGTTTTATAGTGTCTGGCCTTGCATTTAGGGCTTTAATCCATTTTGAGTTTATTTTTGTGTATGGTGTTAGGAAGTGTTCTAATTTCATTCTTTTACATATAGCTGTCCAGTTTTCCCAGTACCACTTATTGAAGAGGCTGTCTTTTCTCCATTGTATATTCTTACCTCATTTATCAAAGATAAGGTGACCATATGTACATGGGTTTATCTCTGGGTTTGTATCCTGTTCCATTGATCTATATTTCTGTTTTTGTGCCAGTACCATTCTGTCTTGATTACCGTAGCTTTGTAGTATAGTCTGAAGTTAGGGAGCCTAATTCCTCCAGCTCCGTTTTTCTTTCTCAAGATTGCTTTGGTTATTCGGGGTCTTTTGTGTTTCCATACAAATTGTGAAATATTTTGTTCTAGTTCTCTGGAAAATGCCATTGGTAGTTTGATAGGGATTGCATTGAATCTGTAGATTTCTTTGGGTAGTATAGTCATTTTCACAGTGTTGATTCTTCAAATCCAAGAACATGGTATATCTCTCCATCTGTTTGTATCATCTTTAATTTCTTTCATCCGTGTCTGTAGTTTTCTGCATACAGGTCTTTTGTCTCCTTAGGTAGGTTTATTCCTAGGTATTTTATTCTTTTTGTTGCAATGATAAATGGGAGTGTTTCCTTAATTTCTCTTTCAGATTTTTCATCATTAATGTATAGGAATGCAAGAGATTTCTGTGCATTAATTTTGTATCCTGCTACTTTACCAAATTCATTGATTAGCTCTAGAAGTTTTCTGGTAGCATCTTTAGGATTCTCTATGTATAGTATCATGTCATCTGCAAACAGTGACAGTTTTACTTCTTCTTTTCTGATTTGGATTCATTTTATTTCTTTTTCTTCTCTGATTGCTGTGGCTAAAACTTCCAAAACTATGTTGAATAATAGAGGTGAGAGTGGGCAACCTTGTCTTGTTCCTGATCTTAGTGGAAATGGTTTCAGTTTTTCACCATTGAGAACGATGTTGGCTATGGGTTTGTCACATCTGACCTTTATTATATTGCGGTAAGTTCCCTCTATGCCTACTTTCTGGAGAGTTTTTATCATAAATGGGTGTTGAATTTTGTGGAAAGCTTTTGCTGCATCTATTGAGATTATCATATGGTTCTTATCCTTCAATTTATTAATATGGTGTATCACATTGATTTGCATATATTGAAGAATCCTTGCATTCCTGGGATAAACCCCACTAGATCATGGTGTATGATCCTTTAAATGTGCTGCTGGATTCTATCTGCTAGTATTTTGTTGAGGATTTTCGGATCTATGTTCATCAGTGATATTGGCCTCTTGTTTCCTTTTTTTGTGATATCTTTGTCTGGTTTTGGTATCAGGGTGATGGTGACCTTGTATAATGAGCTTGGGAGTGTTCCTCCCTCTGCTATATTTTGGAAGATTTTTGAGAAAGATAGATGTTAGCTCTTCTCTAAATGTTTGATAGAATTCTTCTGTGAAGCCATCTGGTCCTGGGCTTTTGTTTGTTGGAAGGTTTTTAATCACAGTTTCAACTTCAGTGCTTGTGACTGATCTGTTTTTATTTTCTATTTCTTTCTGGTTCAGTCTCAGAAGGTTGTACTTTTCTAAGAATTTGTCCATTCCTTCCAGGTTGTCCATTTTATTGGCATATAGTTGCTTGTAGTAATCTCTCATGATCCTTTGTATTTCTGCAGTGTCAGTTGTTACTTCTTTTTCATTTCTAATTCTGTTGGTTTGAGTCTTCTCCCTTTTTTTCTTGATGAGTCTGGCTAATGGTTTATCAATTCTGTTTATCTTCTCAAAGAACGAGCTTTTAGTTTTATTGATCTTTACTGTTGTTTACTTCATTTCTTTTTCATTTATTTCTTTATGATTTCTTTCCTTCTGCTAACTTTGGGGTTTTTTTATTCTTCTTTCTCTAATTGCTTTAGGTGCAAGGTTAGGTTGTTTATTTAAGATGCTTCTTGTTTCTTGAAGTAGGATTGTATTGATATAAACTTCCCTCTTAGAACTGCTTTTGCTGCAGCCCATAGGTTTGGGGTCGTTGTGTTTTCATTGTCATTTGTTTCTAGGTATCTTTTGATTTCCTCTTTGATTTCTTCAGTGATCTTTTGGTTATTTAGTTGTATATTGTTTAGCCTCCATGTGTTTGTATTTTTTAGTTTTTTTCCTGTAATTGATATCTAGTCTCATAGTGTTCGGGTCGGAAAAGATACTTGATACGATTTCAGTTTTCTTAAATTTACCAAGGCTTGATTTGTGACCCAAGATATTATCTATCCTGGAGATTGTCCATGAGCAGTTGAGACGAAAGTGTATTCTGATGTTTTTGGATGGAATGTCCTATAAATATCAGTTCAGTCCATCTTGTTTAATGTGTCATTTAAACCTTGTGTTTCCTTATTTCCATTTTGGTTGATCTGTCCATTGGTGAAAGTGGGGTGTTAAAGTCCGCTACTATTACCGTGTTACTGTCAATTTTCCCTTTTATGGCTGTTACCATTTGCCTTATGTATTGAGGTCTTCCTATGTTGGGTGCATAAATATTTACAGTTATTATATCTTCTTCTTAGATTGATCCCTTGATCATTATGTAGTGTCCTTCTTTGTCTCTTGTAATGTCTTTATTTTATTTTTCATAATTTCTTTTTTTTAATTTTAGAATTTTATTTATTTTTTATATAGCAGGTTCTTATTAGTTATCCATTTTATGCATATTAGTGTATATACGTCAATCCCAATCTCCCAATTCATCACACCCCCACCCCCACCCCTGCCACTTTCCCCCCTTGGTGTCTATACGTTCATTCTCTATATCTGTGTCTCTATTTCTGCCCTGCAAACTGGTTAATTTCTAGGTTCCACATATATGCGTTAATATACGATATTTTTTTTTCTCTTTCGGACTTAACTTTACTCAGTATGACAGTCTCTAGATCCATCCACGTCTCTACAAATGACCCAATTTCATTCCTTTTTATGGCTGAGTAATATTCCATTGTATATATGTACCACATCTTTATCCATTCATCTGTCGATGGGCATTTAGGTTGCTTCCATGACCTGGCTATTGTATATAGTGCTGCATGAACATTGGGGTGCATGTGTCTTTTTGAATTAACGGTTTTCTCTGGGTATATGCCCAATAGTGGGATTGCTGGGTGATATGGTAATTCTATTTTAGTTTTTTAAGGAACCTCCATACAGTTCTCCATAGCGGCTGTATCAATTTACATTCCCACCAACAGTGCAAGAGGGTACCCTTTTCTCCACACCCTCTCCAGCATTTGTTGTTTGTAGATTTTCTGATGATGCCCATTCTAACTAGTGTGATGTGATACCTCATTGTAGTTTTGATTTGCATTTCTCTAATACTTAGTGATGTTGAGCAGCTTTTCACGTGCTTTTTGGCCATCTGTATGTCTTCTTTGGAGAAATGTCTATTTAGGTCTTCCGCCCATTTTTTAATTGGGTTGTTTGTTTCTTTAATATTGAACTGCATGAGCTGTTTATATATTTTGGAGATTAATCCTTTGTCTGTTGATACGTTTGCAAACATTTTCTCCCATTCTGAGGGTTGTCTTTTCGTCTTGTTGGTGGTTTCCTTTGCTTTGCAAAAACTTTTACATTTTATTAGGTCCCATTTGTTTATTTTTGTTTTTATTTCCTTTACGAGGTGGATCAAAGAAGATCTTGCAGTGATTTATGTCGTAGAGTGTTCTTCCTATGTTTTCCTCTAAGAGTTTTATAGTGTCTGGTCTTACATTTAGGTCTCTAATCCATTTTGAGTTTATTTTTGTGTATGGTGTTAGGGAGTGTTCTAATTTCAATGTTTTACATGTAGCTCTCTGGTTTTCCTAGCACACTTGTCGAAGAGACTGTCTTTTCTCCTTTGTGTATCCTTGCCTCTTTTGTCATAGATTAGTTGACCATAGGTGTATGGATTTATCCCTGGGCTTTCTATCCTGTTCCATTGATCTATATTTCTGTTTTTGTGCCAGTAGCATAGTGTCTTGATTACTGTAGCTTTGTAGTATAGTCTGAAGTCAGGTAGTGTGATTCCTCCAGCTCCGTTTTTTTCCCTCAAAACTGCTTTAGCTATTCAGGGTCTTTTGTGTCTCTGTATAAATATTAAGATTTTTTGTTCTAGTTCTGTGAAAAATGCCATTGGTAATTTGATAGAGATTTCATTGCATCTGTAGATTGCTTTGGGTAGTAGAGTCATTTTCACAATGTTGATTCTTCAAATCCAAGAACATGGTATATCTCTCCATCTATTTGTATCCTCTTTAATTTCTTTCATCAGTGTCTTATAGTTTTCTTCATACAGGTCGTTTGTCTCCTTAGGGAGGTTTATTCCTAGGTATCTTAATTTTTTTGTTGCAATGGTAAATGGGAGTGTTTCCTTAATTTCTCTTTCAGATTTTTCATCATTAGTGTATAGGAGTGCAAGAGATTTCTGTGCATTAATTTTGTATCCTGCAACTTTACCAAATTCTTTGATTAGCTCTAGTAGTTTTCTGGTGGCATCTTTAGGATTCTCTAGGTACAGTATCATGTAATCTGCAAACAGTGACAGTTTTACATCTTCTTTTCCAATTTGTATTCCTTTTATTTCTTTTTCTTCTCTGACTGCTGTGGCTAGGACTTCCAAAACTATGTTGAATAATAGTGGTGAGAGTGTGATCTTAGAAGAAATGCTTTCAGTTTTTCACCATTGAGAATGATGTTTACTGTGGGTTTGTCATATATGCCTTTTATTATATTGAGGAAGCTTCCCTCTATGCCCATTTTCTGGAGAGTTTTTATCATAAATGGGTGTTGAATTTTGTCAAATCTTTTTCTGCACCTACTGAGATGATTATATGGTTTTTATTCTTAATTTGTTAATATGTGGTATCACATTGATTGATTTGCATATATTGAAGAATCCTTGCATCTCTGAGGTAAATCCCACTTGATCATGGTGTATGATCCTTTTAATGTGTTTTTGGATTCTGTTTACTAGTATTTTTTGAGGATTTTTGCATCTATATTCATCAGTGATACTGGTCTGTAATTTCCTTTTTTATGTAGTGTCTTTGTCTGGTTTTGGTATCAGGGTGATGGTGGCCTCATAGAATGAGTTTGGGAGTGTTCCTTCTGCAGTTTTTTGGAAGAATTTGAGAAGGTTAGGTGTTAGCTCTTCTCTAAATGTTTGATCGAATTCACCTGAGAAGCCATCTGGTCCTGGACTTTTGTTTGTTGGAAGATTTTTAATCACAGTTTCAATTTCATTACTTGGATTGGTCTGTTTATATTTTCTATTTCTTCCTGGTTCAGTCTTGGAAGGTTATACCTTTCTAAGAATTTGTCTGTTTCTTCCAGGTTGTCCATTTTATTGGCAAAGAGTTGCTTGTAGTAGTCTCTTCAGATGCTTTGTATTTCTGCGGTGTCTGTTGTAACTTCTTTTTCATTTCTAATTTTACTGATTTGAGTCCTCTCCCTATTTTTCTTGATGAGTCTGGCTAATGGTTTATCAATTTTGTTTGTCTTCTCAAAAAACCAGGTTTTAGTTTTATCGATCTTTGCTATTGTTTTCTTTGTTTCTGTTTCATTTATTTCTGCTCTAATGTTTATGATTTCATTCCTTCTACTAACTTTGGGTTTTGTTTGTTCTTCTTTCTCTGTTCCTTTAGGTGTAAGGTTAGATTGTTTGAGATTTTTCTTGTTTCTTGAGGTAAGCTTGTATTGCTATGAACCTACCTCTTAGAACTGCCTTTGCTGCATCCCATAGATGTTGGATGGTCGTGTTTTCATTGTCATTTGTCTCTAGGTATTTCTTGATTTCTTCAGTGATCTCTTGGTTATTTAGTAACATATTGTTTATCCTCCATGTGTTCGTGTTTTTAAAGTTTTTTTCCCTGTATTTGATTTCCAATCTCATAACGTTGTGGTCAGAAAAGATTCTTGATGTGATTTCAATTTTCTTAAATTTACTGAAGCTTGATTTGTGACCCAAGATGTTATCTATCCTGGAGAATGTTCTATGTGCACTTGAGAAGGAAGTGTAATCTGCTGTTTTTGGATGGAATGTCCTATAAATATCAATTAAATCAATCTGGTCTATTGTGTCATTTCAGTTTTTAGTTTCTTTATTTTCTGTTTGGATGATCTGTCCATTGGTGTAACTGAGGTGTTAAAGTCCTCCACTATTATTGTCTTACTGTCGATTTCCTCTTTTATAGCTGTTAGCAGTTGCCTTATGTATTGAGGTGCTCCTATGTTGGGTGCATATATATTTATAATTGTTATATCTTCTTCTTGGATTGATCCCTTGATATTTATGTAGTGTCCTTCCTTGTCTCTTTAACATTCTTTATTTTAAAATCTGTTTTATCTGATATGAGAATTGCTGCTTCAGCTTTCTTTTGATTTCCTTTTGCATGGAATATCTTTTTCCATCCCCTCACTTTCAGTCTGTATGTGTCCCTAGGTCTGAAATGGGTGTCTTGTAGACAGCATATATATGGGTCTTGCTTTTGTATCCATTCAGTGAGCCTGTGTCTTTTGGTTGGAGCATTTAATCCATTCACGTTTAAGGTATTTATCGGTATGTATGTTCCTATTACCATTTTGTTAATTGTTATGGGTTTGTTTTTGTAGGTCCTTTTCTTTTCTTGTGTTTCCCAGTTAGAGAAGTTCCTTTAGCATTTGTTGTAGAGCTGGTTTGGTTGTGCTGAATTCTCTTAGCTTTTGCTTGTCTGTAAAGCTTTTGATGTCTCTCTCAAATCTGAATGAGATACTTGCCGGGTAGAGTAATCTTGGTTGTAGCTTCTTCCCTTTCATCACTTTAAGTATATCATGCCACTGCCTTCTGGCTTCTAGAATTTCTGCTGAGAAATCAGCTGTTAATCTTATGGGAGTTCCCTTGTATGTTTTTTGTCGTTTTTCCCTTGTTGCTTTCAGTGATTTTTCTTTGTCTTTAATTTTTGTCAATTTGATTACTATGTGGCTTGGCTTGCTTCTCCTTGCGTTTATCCTGCCTGGGACTCTCTGGGTTTCCTGGACTTGGGTGGCTATTTCCTTTCCCATGTTAGGGAAGTTTTCTACTATAATCTCTTCAAATATTTTCTCGGGTCCTTTCTCTCTCTTTTCTCCTTCTGGGACCCCAATAATGTGAATGTTGTTGCATTTAATGTTGTCCCAGAGGTCCCTTAGGCTGTCTTCATTTCTTTTCATTCTTTTTTCTTTATTCTGTTTTGTGGCAGTGAATTCCACCTTTCTGTCTTCCAGGTCACTTATCCGTTCTTCTGCCTCAGTTATTCTGCTATTGATTCCTTCTAATGTAGTATTCATTTCAGTTATTCTATTGCTCATGTCTGTTTGTTTGTTCTTTAATTCTTCTAGGTCTTTGTTAAACATTTCTTGCATCTTCTCAATCTTTGCCTCCATTCTTTTTCTGAGGTCCTGGATCATCTTCACTCTCATTATTCTGAATTATTTTTCTGGAAGGTTGCCTATCTCCACTTCATTTAGTTGTTTTTCTGCGGTTTTATCTTGTTCCTTTATCTGTTACATGTCCCTCTGCCTTTTTGTCTTGTCTATCTTTCTGTGAATGTGGCTTTTGTTCCGCAGGCTTCAGGGTTGTAGTTCTTCTTGCTTCTGTTGTCTGCCCTCTGTAATGTCTTTATTTTAAAGTCTATTTTATCTGATATGAGAATTGCTACTCCAGCTTTCTTTTGATTTCCTTTTGCATGGAATATCTTTTTTCATCCCCTCAGTTTCAGTCTGTATGTGTCCCTAGGTCTGAAGTCGGTCTCTTGTAGACAGCATATGTACTGGTCTTGTTTTTGTATTCATTCAGCCAGTCTGTGTCTTTTGGTGGGAGCATTTAATCCATTTACATTTAAGGTAATTATCGAGATGTATGTTCCTATTCCCATTTTCTTAATTGTTTTGGGTTTGTTATTGTAGGTCTTTTCCTTCTCTTGTGTTTCTTGCCTAGAGAATTTCCTTTAGCATTTGTTGTAAAGCTGGTTTGGTGGTACTGAATTCTGTTAACTTTCGCTTGTCTGTGAGGGTTTTAGTTTCTCCATCAAATCTGAATGAGATCCTTGCTTGGTAGAGTAATCGTGGTTGTAGGTTTTTCTCTTTCATCACTTTAAATATGTCCTGCCACTCCCTTCTTGCTTGCAGAGTTTCTGCTGGAAGATCAGCTGTTAACCTTTTTGGGATTCCCTTGTATGTTATTTGTTGCTTTTTCCTTGCTGCTTTCAATATTTTTTCTTTGTTTTTAATGTTTGATAGTTTGATTAATATGTGTCTTGGTGTGTTTCTCCTTGGATTTATCCTGTATGGGACTCTCTGTGCTTCCTGGACTTGACTATCTCTTTTCACATATTAAGGAAGTTTTCAACTATAATCTCTTCAAATATTTTCTCAGTTCCTTTCTTTGACTCTTCTTCTGGGACCCCCATAATTCGAGTATTGGTGTGTTTAATGTTGTCCCAGAGGTCTCCAAAACGGTCCTCAATTCTTTTCATTCTTTTTTCTTTATTCTGTTCTGTGGTAGTTATTTCCACTATTTTAACTTCTAGGTCACTTATCCGTTCTTCTCCCTCAGTTATTCTGCTATTGATTCCTTCTAGAGAATTTTTAATTTCATTCATTGTGTTGTTCGTCATTGTTTGTTTGCTCTTTAGTTCTTCTAGGTCCTTGTTAAACAATTCTTGTATTTTCTGCATTCTATTTCCAAGATTTTGGGTCATCTTTATTATCATTACTCTGAATTCTTTTTCAGGTAGACTGCCTATTTCCTCTTCATTTGTTTGGTCTGGTGGGTTTTTACCTTGTTCCTTCATCTGCTGCGTATTTCTCTGTCTTTTCATTTTGTTTTACTTACTGTGTTTGGGGTCTCCTTTTTGCACGCTGCAGGTTCGTAGTTCCCGTTGTTTTTGGTGTCTGCCCCCAGTGGGTGAGGTCGGTTCAGTGGGTTGTGTAGGCTTCCTGGTGGAGGGGACTGCTGCCTCTGTTCTGGTGGATGAGGCTGGATCTTGTCTTTCTGGTGGGCAGGACTGCATCAGGTGGTGTGTTTTGGGGGTTTCTGTGACCTTTTTATGATTTTAGGCAGCCTCTCTGCGAATTGGTCTGCTTGTGTTCCTGTCTTGCTAGTTGTTTGGCATGGGGTTTCCAGCACTGGAGCTTGCTGGTCATTGAGTGGAGCTAGGTCTTAGTGTCGAGATGGAGATCTCTGGGAGAGCTCTAGCCGATGGATATTACATGGGGCCAGGAGGTCTCTGATGGTCCAGTGTCCCGAACTTGGCTCTCCCACCTCCGAGGCTCAGGCCTGACACCCGGCCGGAGCACCAAGACCTTGTCAGCCACACGGCGTAGTAAAAGCCCAAGGGTATTAAAGGAATTGCCAGAACTCATGCAGCTGATTAGAGGCTTTGCTGAACAGGAACCTCATCTTCCCATTCCCCGCCTGGTACTCGAGCAACTTCTTGGGCAGACAGATTCCTGGAGTCTTCCTCTCTGAAGTGTTCAGAAGCACTACTGAAGGAGGTAGGGGTGGCAGGATGCTGGGGCCGCTTGGAAAAGGGAAGAGGAAAGAAAGAAGTCTGCCCTCAGTTTTAATCATGGCATTTAACATACTCATTTGAGGATCAGTCTGGAAATCATCAGGGAATTCTTTTTTCTTTTTACTGCTACTGCACATAGCGATTGTGCAACCGAGTGGAGGAAAAATTTTTGCTTTTGATGTTCCAGAGAATGGAAAGTTGTTGCCGTCAGCCACTTAGTCAGAATCATAATTTCTTTTGCACCACAAAAGAAGGCTTGTAAGAGACTAGAAGATGGTCCTGGGTAGCTGGAATACACATTCAGTGGTTAATGCATCATTGCATAGGGGAGATGCAGCCATGTTTGAGTAGTTTGATTAAAGGACAACTCAGATGGATTCTAGATGATTTAACCTTGACTTATTGTAAGCCCAAGGGGGAGACCATAATTATAACTAACTCCTCTTTTTCTTGACAGAGTCTAGAGTCCATTTCGTTTTCATTTCACTTAAGGTACCCCCTCTACTGAATTGTCTCCTTTTTATTTTTATTTATTTTAATTTACTTTTTAAGTTGAAGTATAGTTGATTTACAGTGTTGTGTTAATTTCTGCTGTACTACAAGGTGACTCAGTTATCCACATATATACATTCTTTTTCATATTCTTTTCCATTATGGTTTATCACAGGATATTGAATATAGTTCCCTGTGCTATACAATAGGACCTTGTTGTTTATCCATTCCATATGTAATAGTTTGCATCTACCAACCTCAAACTCCCAGACCATCCTTCCCCCTCCCTGCTTTTCCCTTGGCAACCACAGTCTGTTCTCTATGTCCATGAGTCTGTTTCTGTTTTGTAGGTAGGTTCAGTTGTGCCATATTTTAGGTTCCACATATAAGTGATATCATATGGTATTTGTCTTTCTCTTTCCTACTTACTTCACTTAGTATGACAATCTCTAGTTGCATCCATGTTGCTGCAAATGGCATTATTTCGTTCTTTTTTATGGCTGAGTAGTACTTCATTGCATGTATGTACCACATCTTTTATCCATTCATCTGTCGATGGACTCAATTATCTCCTTTTTAGTTAGTGGTGTTAAATGTTTTAAGACTCTTACAGTCATTTTTCCTTTCAGCCTTGTCCTGGGTAATCCGTGAAGATGACCACAAATAATGGCATCTTGCAGCTGGTACAAAGAAAATAAATTACAAATTGAATGTTTAACCTTATCTAACATATAGCCGTTAGGCATATACGTCTATTTAAATTTAAGCTAATTACAATTAAATAATATTAAGAATCAATTCCTCAGTCACACTAGACACATTTCAAGTACTTAATGATCACATATGACTAGTATCTGCCATACTGAAAGCATAGATATAGAATATTTACCTCATTGCGGCGATTCAGTTGGACAGCCTGATATAGGAGTTTTAATAGTAGGAATCAAAAGAAGAGCTCCTTAGATTGTATAGAGGCAAGTTCTTGTCAAACAGTTTCCATGATTTTAATTTCATGCCCTTTAGCCACTGACATCTTCAGCAATGGATCTGTATGTTGGAACCAACTAATTACCCCAGAAGAAGAAAAGTGAAGCTAACTTTTCTACAATTTCCAAAATGTTTGTTTTCCCAAGATCTTAGGATATTTTGCAAAGTGGCCAAAAGCATTTGCAGTGGATGGAAAGAGGACCCATCTGCTGAGTAATCACAAGGCCCTACAGCAATGAACTCAGCCATTCCCATCCCTGGAGAAATAGATTGAAGCCTCTTCACTTCCATCTTGACAAAGGTATTTACATTCCTCAGTTGATGTGGGGAGTAAAACAGCTTTCCAAGTATGAGGTTGTCTTGGGGGCCAAGCTGTTTGTCAAAGAACAGAGAAATACTAGCAACTCCCTGCAGATGAGAACTTAACCTTGTTCTCCAAGCATTACTGGAAGTGTTCTCTAGCTCTCTGTGCTCTTCTCTCCACTCAAGCAAAAGTTGCCCTCAGGGGCTGGCTGTTACCCTGGACACTAAATCCACAGGCGTTTTCCTGATGCTCCTTTGTGGCTGATGCTGACCGTGTTCTCCAGCAGCTCAACCTCAAGTAGAGCTTGGATACACCATACTTTGTGATCTCCTAGTGCTGTGGGGAAAGACACATTGTGTGTGTGCACATTTGCACACTTGGAGAGCATGACATCTGAGGACTGTTGGAAGCTGTGGTTCTAAGGCTTCCTGCATCTGGTGAGCCTCCATTAAAGGCAGCTACCTAGGGCAAAATCCCAGCTTGAAAGAAGTACTACAGGGAGCCAAGGCCTGAGTCCAATGAGTTCCATTTTTAAAGCTGTGGAATTGAGCACAGAAAGGCCCAATGAAATTCCTATGTTCACACAGCAAGTTAATTATGGAGTCAAGAAATCATACTTTTTTTTTAAACTGAAATTCCTGTTGCATGATTAAGAATTTTGTTCCCTTTACTCTCTAAAGATGCTTTGTGAGCCTAGAGGAAAGGGAGAGGTGGTATAGATGCTAATTTTCACTTAATAGATTTTCCTTGGGACGTTGGTTCGTTTTGTTCAAAGCATCTGTGGCAAGTTGGACTACATGCATCTAGTCATCAGGCTGACGATGGGAAAAAGAGAAGCTGGACAAAGATTCATTCTTCCCCTGCCTTTTAGGACTGTGACTTGGGTTTGCCTTCTGTTTGTGTGCAACAGGCTTTGGAAGACAGGCCATCTCTCTGGCTCTCAGATGTTAAGGAATGGGGCCAAATATAAAGAAAAAAGCCAAGTAGGCATTTCTCCCACGGTGGTTATCTTTAGTCTATGCTGAGGTCATTTCCTAGTGCAAGAAAGTTGTTTGCTTATGGGCTATGGGCCAAATTCACACTGATTCCTAGAGTCTGGAAATCACCAACCATCCCGACATCCAGGATCAGACTTCTTCAAGGCATAAGCAGGGTTAAAATCCCCTGTGTTTTGTCTTGCCCTTATATATCTATATGGAAAATAGGTCCCATAGATCTAGTGCTGTGCAAAAAAATAAAAGAATGGTCACAAACACTCATACATTTGTGAATGTATGTATAACCACATGCACAGTACACACAGTCTCTTTTATTCTACAGTGACTATGAACATGAGAGCAATTGATCATTTAAATTTAATGAGTTGGTAAGTATTGCAAGACATGTTCAAACAATTGTCTAGGTGTCATAAGACTCTTACGTAGCAGTTGCCATAGCCAAACAAGCGTCATGGCACGATGGGTTTTACCCTTTCTTCAGTTTTAGTGGAAGGCAATGACACATGGTTACTTTCACTACACAGTTGAAAAGAGTTGACTGCCCTATTCCGAAGGCTGAAGAAAGCATCTTTTCCCTTGACCACAGATAAAATATTGGTATGAATGTGCAACCCAAGTACAGTTGACAGAAAAGAGTTAAATAGCCTTAAAGAACTGAATAGCTAGTTTAGCCATATATTTTGCATATTAAGCTTAATCATTCTGATCTTTATCATCAGTGTGGGAGAACTAGAAAGCACTTGAAAATGGATTAGGAAGACAACATAGCAAAAGATTCTTTAATCTCTAGGGATATATCACTTGGGAAGCATTTTGTCTGGAAGCATTCCTTCTCATCCTAAATCCTAAGAGAAACAAGAAGAAGGTTAGGGATCACTGTTCTGGATCAGAAAGCATCAAAGGGATCCTGGGAACCATATGATCAGAGTGGCCTGCAGAGATGTGGTGGAAAAGACTTAAGGACCAGTGGTCAGTTTGATCAACATACAGAACCAACATCCCCAGTAGCCCGAGTAGTCAATCAAAGCTGGAAAGAAGTGACCAGTGGACCCATGTGTCCTGTGACAGCACAATTGGAACTGTGTCCTTTAAGGTCTAGGGGAAGTGCCTAAGAAACTCATTGACTCCATGACCATGTGGCCAAGGGCAAGGCCTGGTGTGATTGTGCAGAGAAGTGTCACTTACCCTGCCACGTGTGTATCTGAAAAGAGAAGCAAATTCATTAGAGGTGGCAGCAGCCACTGTATTCTGTGTACTGAACTGAAGCATGTCAGAGGCCCTTCCACAGAAAAAAGAAGTAAGCCAGGCACACAGGCATGAAACGTCAAAGGCAAACAAGACCAAGAATAAAACTGGAACTTTGCTCATTTTAGCTATAGGTGCATTTATTGCTCTCATAGTAAGAGCAACTGACAATCCAACAAGAAAATAACTAGTTAACACACACTATAATGAGTGAATTTTGACCCTACGTTGTTTAGCAAATCTATAAGCAATTCACGCACCGGGTTCCAAAGCTTGTGCTTTCAAAGAACCAAATTAAAGAACCCTGTTCAGACATTATTACTAATCGTAAAATGGGTAGTCTCTATCCAGTTTTAAGGTTCTATGTTTTCTCAAAATCTTTACAACATTTAGGTATTGGATCCCAAAAGTCTGAGACCAGATAGATGGCCACCAACTTGCCTAACGTGGCCTTGGTGCCTAAGCATGGAAAATCTTGACTGTGTCTTCCAGATGGCAAGAGGCACAGACAGTCATTATATAGTTGGCCTCTAAACTGAGAATGTTCCTGACACCAGTATTACCAAAACTCAATACTAATTTACTGAGCACCAACTATATGCAGCCTGTTGCGTTTGCCACATATTTCTTTACGTGACCTTGTGTTTCTCTCATAGCATACCCGGGAGGTAGAATTACTATTCCCAATTTAAAGATAAGAATACTGTGAGGTGTCAAGTGAGATCTTCTTCCCCATTTTCTCACGACTGCCCCTAAAGCCTGCTGCTGAGAACGTCCAGTTTGGAGAAACAACAGCTGCCATGAAGGGCTTGCTGACAGCGTGCCTTTTTTTTTTTTTTTTTTTTTTGCAGTACGCGGGCCTCTCACTGTTGCGGCCTCTCCCGTTGCGGAGCACAGGCTCCGGACGCGCAGGCTCAGCGGCCATGGCTCACGGGCCAAGCCGCTCCACGGCATGTGGGATCCTCCTGGACCGGGGCACGAACCCGTGTCCCTTGCATCGGCAGGTGGACCCTCAACCACTGAGCCACCAGGGAAGCCCAGTGTGCCATTTTTGAAGAATGAAATAAAAGGCATACTAGGAAAAGAAGAATAGAAGAAGAAAAAGAAGAAGACTAGAAGAAAAAAAGCTAGGAAAAAAACCTGTCTTTCCTCACAGAATAACGATTATTTATAGAGAAAATTAAGACACCTACAAAAAAGCTGCTCACGCTATTAAGTGAATTTAGCAGGGTCTCAGGATAAAAGGTCAATATACAAACGTCCACTATATCTCTATAATACTGGCATTGAACAATTAGAAAATGACATTTTAAAATGTTCCACTTATACAAATAGAATTCCTGGAAAGCGTTAGGATCTGACTGATTTGTCCTTGAGGGAGTCTACAATCCAGCAGAAAAGAGGAGTCAACCCAGAACAGGTGCTAGGAAAGTAAAAAGTGTTCTACATTTTACCTCCAAAGAGTTGAGACTACTCAAACAAACCTTTACACAGGCCCAGAGTGATTAACTTTCCCAAAGCCTCACAGCTCATAAACCCATGAACTGGGATGTGAATTCTGGCCTCTGACTCAAAACTGTCTTGTCTTATTCCCCACAGCACCCCTGTTCTCTGCATGTGTACTGCGAATCGGGGGAGACCTGATAGACTCTCTCTATTCCAAGTGCTCAAAGGTTCAAAAATTCTTCCTGAACTCCCAGCATTTCCATTTGGTTTTAGGTTGACTTTCAAAGTCCAATATTATAATAATACTATCTCATATTCACACAATAGTTTTACTAAGCTTTCCTATGTATTACCTCATTTAATCCTCACAATAACTTTTGGGTAAGGAGAGACTGGAATGATCGTGGTTTTATAGATGATATTTATTTAGATTGACTCAGATGGGATTTTTAAAAATTTTATTCATTTTCCTTATTTTTTTTGGCTGCGTCAGGTCTTAGTTGCAGCACATGGGATCTTCATTGAGGCATGTGGGATCTTTCGTTATGGTGGAAAGATAAAAGATATGGATCTTTCATTATGGATCTCTTCGTTGCAGCGTTCAGGCTTCTCTCTAGTTGTGGCGTGTAGGCTTTCTGTCTCTAGTGGTGGCACACGGGCTCTGTAGTTTGCGGCACATGGGCTCGCTCATGAAGGTGCACGTGCACAGTAGCTGTGGTGTGCGGGCTTCTTTGCCCCGCATCATGTGGGATCTTAATCCCCCACAGGGATCGAATCTGCGTCCCCTGCATTGGAAGGTGGATTCTTTACCACTGGACCACCAGGGAAGTCCTGGGATTTTTTTAAATTGAAGTATAGTTGACTTACAACATTATATTAGTTTCAGGTGTACAACATAGTAATTTGATATTTTTATAGAATATAGTCCATACACAGTTATAAAATATTGACTATATATATTCCCTGTGCTGCATTTTACATCCTTGTAACTTATTTATTTTATACCTAGTAGTTTTGTCTTGACCAATGTCATATTGCTTATAAGAAACCGAGCTAGAAATGGAACAAAAGCCTGCTTTGAAAATGTCGATTCACAAAGAGCACCAGCCTTGGCTGACAGACTGATTTCGTTTATTCAAGCAGTCCGAGTGTTGACTTAGACAACATCTGAGCACTGGAGTATATTTAAGGAAATGCCAGTTGTTACATTCATTTACCTACATCAGTGTTTGGTGACGATGGAGAAAGGGAAGCGAGGCCTCATGTTTTAGAGAATGCCATCAGTTGTAGAAAGAAATTAGCGAACTCATCTGTAATAAGCCTATTTTTTTTAAATGTAGGTGTCATGACTGAAGGCTTCGCTCATAGAAAGTTGAACCCTTCCTCAGTTTATAAGTATAGAGATCACAGATTCAAAACATTTCAGAGTTCGAAAGTGATTATAGAGTTCTTCTGGCTGAACCCCCTCTTTCCTAGGTGAGGGAGCAGAAGCTCCAAGATTGTAGCTGATTGCTTATGGTCACAACAGCAATTAGTGACAGAATTGTTCATAAGGGTCCAGAGCCAGACGCCAGTCCAGTTCTGTGGACTTACACCCCAAACTTGGGAATATCTCCCTGTTTTTAGTTTGTATTAATTTAAAACATTTTTTAAATTATAGTATGGTTGATTTACAGTGTTGTGTTAGTGTCTGGTGTACAGCAAATATACATATATATTCTTTTTCATATTCTTTTGCATTATGGTTTATTACAGGATATTGAATATAGTTCCCTGTGCTATTCAATAGGACCTTGTTGTTTATCCATTCTATATATAATAGTTTGCTAGTTTGTATTAGTTTTAATACTAACTTTCAGGTCTCTGCTTCTCAATGGTTGTGATTTTGGAATGCAAATGACAGCAACTTAGAAACTCCATGCCAGACCCTCTGCAGGGCCACAAGGGCGAGCTGCAGAATGTGGGTCACTCCCAGGGGCATGTCATCCCCTGGAGCTCCCCACTGTGAGCACAAAGGACAGTCTCATGGGTCATCTTGCTCCATGACTTCTCATCTTAAAGGTCTTGTCAAAGCTGGCCACATAGGCCCTTAAAAATATTGTAGAGTTCTTTGAAGTAGGTTGTTTATTTTTCCTGAAACACATCTGCTATTCATCTTACTTGGTTTTGAAATGCAAGTGTTTTGGCCAGCAATTTGAAAGAGAAGTCTAATCAAAATTAAGTATATCAGTGAAATGTGATTTTTCCATCAGATCTACCATCACCTCCTATTCATTCATTCATCAACTACTTGATAGGTGTTTACTACATGCTAGAAATTGGAGTAGCTGCTTGGGAAATAACAATGAGCAAAACAAAGTCCTGGCTATCAAGATGCTTTCATTCCAGGGGAAAGAGACAGACAATAAACAAAGGTATAATTAATTTTTTATTATTTAACTTAGATGTAGATGCGTGCTATGGCAAAGAAGCATGGTAAGGGAGGGTAGGGAGTGTAGTGTGGGTGGTGGTGATGATTTCAGTGTTATATAGAATGGTTACAAAAGGCTACTCTGCTAAGGTAGCATTGGTGCAGAGACCTGATGGAGGTGGAGAAACAAGCCAAGTCACTATGTGGGCAGAGAACTTTCCAGACAGAGGCAACAGCAAGGCATGGTCCCTGAGTTAGGAGATTGCTTGGTGTGTTCATGAAGTGGCAAAAAGACCTGCATGGCTGGAGTGGAGGGAGGGAGGTGGAGAGTCAGAGGAGTTGAGATCAGGGAGGTAGCAAGGTCATGTAGGGCCTTATAAAATATTATAAGGACTTTCCCTTTATTGAATAGTTTTAAAAATCAAGATACAATTTACATATAGTAAAATGTACAGATCTCAAGTATTTGTTTTGAAGGGTTTTGGTAATTGTATATGCCCTGTAACCTCTACAAAACCAAATGTAGAAAACATTTCCATCACCGCAGAAAGTTCTCACGTGACACTTTCTAGTCAATTCTGCCTTCAGCCCAGAGGTAAACAGTGTTCTGATTTTTATCACTGTTCTTGAACTTTGTAAAAATGGAATTATGCAGTACGTATGCTTTTGAGTCTGATTTCTTTTATTCAATATACTGTTTGGGAGGTACATCCATGCAGTTGCCTTTATCAGCAGTTCTTTGCTGAGTGGTATTCCATTGAATAAACACATCACAGTTTATCCATTGTTTTGATGGGCATTTAGGATGTTTCTTGTTTTTGTCTATTTTTGAATAAGATTGCCATGAATATTCTTTTTTTCTGGTACCTTTTGACCACCCTCACCCATTTCCCCATTCCCACCCCCCTGCCCCACCCCTGCCTCTGGCAACCACCAGTCTGTTCTCTGTTTCTATGAGTTCAGCCATGAATATACTTGAACCAATCTTTCTGTGGGTATATGTTTTCATTTCTCTTGGGTACATACGTAGGAGTGGAACTGCTGGGTCATAGGCTGATAATATGTTTAACTTTATATGAAAGTGCTAAAGGGCTTTCCCAAGGGACGGTACCACTTTACACTTCCACCAGCAGCGTGTAAGAATTCCAGTGTGCTCACCGGTATTTGGTATTGTCAGGTGGGTTTGTTTGTTTTTGCTGTAATCGTTATAGGCAGTTTGAATAACACTTCACTGTGGTTTTTATTTGCATTTATCTGCTGACTGCTGATATTGGTCACGGTTTCATGAGCTTTTTGGCATCTGCATATCCTTTCTTGATGAAGTGTCTATTCATGTCTTGCCCATTCTTTTGAAATTGGGTTGTCTGTCTTTCATTGTTGTTTGTAGCAGCTTCAAAAAACAGATTCTGATAAGAGCCCTTTAAGAGATCTTTTTCTCTCTCTCCCTCTTATCTATTTATCTGTCTATTTATCTCAATTATTTTATTAAAGTCTTCAGGTTGCATATTTACTTTCTTAATGGCATCTTTGGCTAGGTAGGGATTTGTGATAGGTATGAAATTTGATTTATCATTTTTTTCTTTTATGATTAGTACGTTTTGTGTCCTGTGTAAGAAATTTTTGTCTACACCAAAGTCATGAAAGTATTTTCTTCTAGAAACGTTATGGTTTTTGCTTTTGGGTTCTAAGATCCATCTTGAATTAATTTTTGCATATCCAGTAAGGTAGGATGAGCTGCAGATATCCAGTTTCAGCACTGTTGGTTAAAAACGCTTTGGTTTCCCTTTGAATTGTCTCAGCAGTAGTTTGTTTTTACTTCAAGTGAGAAGAAAGCTGCTGGAGAGTTTGAAGTGCTCTCTGAAGACAATGAACACTTTTTACCTTACATACTAGTTGCTATGTGCACGTCTTAAAACACATCCACACAGACTTTGAGAACAGGGACTATATCTTGCTTGGATTTTTATCCCCAACTTCAGCACCTAGCACAGTGCTTGGCATATCATAGGTACCCAGTGAATGAATGAATGAATGAATTCTAACAACAGACAAAATTAGCTTCCCCACCCCTGTTGTTTAGGACGTGGGTGTATTCATTTGTCTGTGTTCCATATGGCTACCACCCAGACTATGATCATTTCCATTTAGGTTTGTTAGTCCCAGATTTACAGGACATTTCTAACGTGTGTGCAGGATTATATATATCTCTTTGACCCATACCACATAAACATATACTGGCTCCTTGCATGGTTAACTTAGCTTCTATTTTTGTTCGCATTTCTACTTGTCATATTTGGGTAGAGAAGATTAAAAAGCAGATGTGGAGAGCAGAGAACTGGCATCTGGATTGCAGCCTGGTTGCAGCTCTCCCAACTCTCCTAAAATGCCCAGAAAGATGGAGAAATAAGAAAGAATGCTCACCACAGCCCTGAAAAGGATGATTGTCAGACAGCCTATTGCCAAGATCTAGGATTAGTCTCCCCGAGGGGACAGCAGAGGTGGAGGGAGGGAAAAAGACTTTTTATGCCTATCCTGGAGGTTTCCTTTTACAGAAACCCTTGGTCTATTTCAGCCAGGAATCTGAGCACCCCTCCTCCTACTTCCGAGGGGCTGCTTCCTTTTAAGGCGGCCTCAGAGCTGTTTCCCATTCACCCTTCCTTCTTTCCCTATCCACGCAGCCTCAAGAATTCCCCAAAACCAACAGGACAGAAAAAAGGGAGGGACTTCTTTCCTTCTCTTGAAGTATGTGTAATGTTTAGTTGCATCCTGGGAAGTGTAGTTCCAACAATTCATCACTTACATGGGTCAAAAAAGTAAGATTTATCGCAGAAGCACTCTGTGTGCTGGGGTTGGAGTTTTTCATGTACGTTGAGTCAGAATCTCAAAGAAACAGAAATAGGGGCAGGAGGAGATGCTCCCCCAGGAGAGCAGAGCTGCATTAGGATCTGGAGTTTGGGTAGAAGTTGCACAGCCACCTGTGATCCAGCTGTAGGCATGAGATCATCATATAAGTGAAGGGTGGGTGTGGACGAGGCTAAGTCCATACCATGTATGGATTAAGTCACTAAGTCTGGAGAGAGCTCACATTATTTAAGTTATCATACTGAAAAAATAATATGAAAGACTACCTGGAACCAGTGGACAAAATTGCTGCAGATCTCAAGAAAGGGAGCATCAATCTTAAAAGTTTAGAAGAAAATAAGATCTCTAAAAATTGTCTAATGCAGGAGCCAGAAGAAATTTTCAAAAAAATGTATAGTATTCATAATGTCTTTTGAGATTTAAGCCTTTCTTAAGATAGGTAACACTTTCTACCTTGCATTACAGTTGTTTATTATGTGCATTTCCTAATACATTTTGATGATAGGGGGCATATGTTGCTTTAATACCTAGCACAGTGCTTGGTATATCATAGGTTCTGAATGAATGAATGAATTCCAGCAAATGACAAATGTGCTCTTTATTCTTGTTTAGTACATGAATGTACTCATTTGTCTATGTTCCATATGGCCTTTAAAAAATAGAAATAGAAAAATCACAAGGTCATTGGAATGGGGAGGAGCAAGATAAACGTGGAAATGAGAAACGGATAAAATATGCCTGAAAGTGAAAACTCTAAAGAGCAGTATTCAAATCCTTATTAGAGGCAGTAAATAACCGAACTGAACCAGCGCAGGACTGCACCATTACTGGAGAAGGTAAATAAGAAATCTCTCTCAAAATGCAGAGAAAAAGGGAAGAGATATGCAAATGACAGTAGAGATATTGTTAGATATGGTGGGCAAGGAATGTATTTCCAACCTAAAAATTATATATATTTTTGAGTTAGTAATAACCAGAAAAGAAATCCTTGTAAATACTTTAAAGAAACAATTTTCTGTACTGAAACTAAGAACATGGTTGTCACACTGCAGGCAAAATTAATGACCATATTTCTGGATCACAGGGATAAAGAAAAATAGCTTGCAAATCTCCACGGATGTTGTCTAGCTTCATGGCCTTGGGCAATTTTCTGAGCCTCAGCTTCTTCACCTTGAAAAGAAAAGTTTAACAGAGAGTCACTAGGGTCCCTGCTAGACTTGATTATCGTATGATTTCATAAATGTTTTGAGGGCTAGAGGGTCTAAAACAATGATTATTTTAACATCACACTTGTGAGGAAGGAAGCAATTAAGTTCAGTAGCTGTAAGTCCCTCCAACCAAGGCTTTATTTCCCCTTTAACATCATTTGCTCCAATGTGTTAACTCGGATTCCAGGAATGTTATAAGCACCCCAGATGTTCTCATAGTAACAGCAGGTCCTCACAGCTCTGGCAGCATTCAGTTCTTGCCGTGTTCCTCTCTTCCAGAAGAGTCAGGGATGAAGACCTGAACTCCCTTTAAGTCCTTGTGTCCCTTTAAGCCCCCCAATAATTTTTGGTACCCCCAGGCCCTCCTTTCAGCCTAGGCACCAAGCAACTTTTCTGACAGCTTTCAGGGTTTCAATCAAATCTCATCAGTGAACACAGGTTTCAGTTTTGCTCGTTTTCAGAGCCCAGCGGTTAGCCCTTAGGAACTACCTTACATAAAATGGCAGGAAGGCAGGTCCAGATCATTTAGCACCTCCCCCCATTACCAGATGGGCTCCATTTGAAAAGGGGCTCATTGTTCAGAGTTTTCACTTCCTCTGCGACTCGACTTGTTGGCTGAAGTGAATGCTGCCTCCGTTCTCTCCTTTCTCCTGATCTCTGGAGTCAACTCTAGTGGCCGTGTGTGTGTGTGTGTGTGTGTGTGTGTGTGTGTTTACAGCTCATGTACACACTGAACTCCAAGAAGGAACAGACGTGAACTGCACCAGTCAGAATAGACACACCCTCTCCTGTCTGGCTAAATCCCATTCCAGGTTATTTAAAAAGTCACTCAGTTGCCAGATTTTTAGCAACAATAGAAATGGGCAGACATCATCCATTCTATGAACAATAAACACATTTAGAAAAAAAGTGGCAGATAGGAAAGGCTGCTGGGAAGTGTTTAAAAGGCATCTTTTCCCCACATGAGCGTGCAGACGTGCAGCTGCCAGAACACCTTGGCCCCTGCACTTGATTTACACAATGGTCTGGGTCGCCCCATTTGTGACCACACAGCTTGGCGCTGGGCTTCATCCATTTAGACCCCAGAATACAGTTTACTTGTGTTATGACTCCAACCAAAACGTTCCAGGGAAGCCAAGTCCCCTCACTCCATTAAAAATGTATACTACGTATTTTTACTAGCCCGCGGAGCTTGGAGTTAGGAGGTAACAATATGTGCTTTGTTCCTCCACAAGTTTGCTGCAAAGTGTGCTGTAATCTTTGCCAGGGGTCTGCTGCTCTTTCCCAAGAGGGTGCACAGCCCTGAGGAACACTTCAAACTGCTTAACTGCCTGCCTGAGCCTTGCCTTTTATGGTATTTTTCTTCTGCACAAGGGAATGACAACCACTTAGAGTGTCAGCCAGTGAGGAACAGCTGACAGCAAAAACTCCACTCTGCTCTCAGTCCCTGGATGTCCTATCTGCCTTGAACTATTGGTCTCTGAGCGCGCTCTCTGATAACGAATTTGGGAGTGCCAGTGGGGTTGGAGGGAAATAGGAGTCACTTAGAAAAGCTCACCAGATAATTCTATTTTAGAAAGCACAAAAGAATGTTTTCCCCTCACCCTGGTAAGTTAGTTAATAAGTACAGGGCACAAGAAGCTCCCAAATAAATGGAAGAAATGGAGCAAAATATTGATACAAGCTACAGAGTAGGTACTTGATCACATATGCTAATATTTTTTAAAATTTATGTTTTTGAAATATAGTTGATTTACAGCTATGTTAATTTCTGCTGTACAGCAAAGTGATTCAGTTGTACATATATATATTCTTTTTCATATTCTTTTCATTATGATTTGTTACAGGATATTGAATATAGTTCCTGATGCTATACAGTAGGACCTTGTTGTTTACATATGCTAATATTTAATCATTTAATTTAATTCAGTCTTTAGGTCAGAGTTAACAGAAATAGGTTTGCTTATTCATTATTAATTCTTATTAATTAATAATTATTAGAACCATATCAAAGTATCCTTACATGCACAGAGTCTAGGGTTCTAGATAGAAATAGAAAAAAATAGAAAAAAGCCCCAATAATATCCCCTGGAGGCTGAAGGAAGGATGGCGTAGATCTGGTTCAGGCACTGTTGTAAGTGTCTTAGGTCTTGGTATCTCGTTTAATCATCACAGCAACTCAATGAGGTAGTACCATTCTTTCCTAATTTTGCAGATGAGGAAACCAAGGTACAGAGAGATTAAGAAACTTGTCCAAAGTCACACAGCTAGTTTGCAGAAGCCTCGAGTTTAAACCCAGGCCATCTGGCTCCACGAGGATTTTAACAGACATAGGGATGAGGCTCAGTGGGCATGGCAGAGGTGACGCGAGGACAAGAGCAGAAGCATGGAGGAGGGAACAGGCATATATCGGGCTGGACTGAAGCATGTGTAAGAGGGTGGTGGGAAATCACACCAGAAACATAAGAATCAAATAGCTCTTCTTGCCAGTCACTTGATATCACAAAGAAGCATTTCTGAATAAAAGGAATAATCATACATGATGTCACTAAATGTTGCCCATATGGGTAGGCGCCAACAAATATTGAATCAGGAAATAAGAGTCCTCCCATTTCTAAAAAACGACTCCATAATTTTAAAGACCACAAAACGGCTCCACCAAAGGTATTATTTTAACCAGTTTTATCAAAATATTTACCAGCTCAAATTGAGTTTTATGCTGTTACAAGGCCATCTTCTTATTTATATACGTAATTTATTTTAGGGCATTTATTTGATTCATCACTTGGAGTAAAGTAGAATTGTGTTTTTTTGCTTGAATGGAGGGACCAGGCAGATGAGGGGAAAGAGAGCCTATGAACCCTGGGAAACATGCCTGGTACCTGTGCTCTTTCCTTTTGGACTTGGTGAGCTGAGCTGCCCTTCTGCACTGGGACACATAGGCTGCCTGGGTCCTTGTTCCCAGTAGGGCACTAGAGTCTGTAGGTAACCAGGTACTATAAGAGGAACAAGAAAAGTGGGGCAAGGTTGGGGGGGTATACAAGATGGCAGTCCCTTTGGCAAACCTTCGCTTTTTTCTATGTCGATGAAATATTCTGTGATCTTTATACCATTGTATTAGAAACAGAGTCGTGATGTTTCATAAGTTAAATGTCTGATTCCATGTGCTGTCATGTGGCGTGTCTTGTCATGACTGACAGTGACACGTTTATGCTCTGGATTGGGGAATCGCAGTTTGATGTTGGGATGGGATGTGTTCCCCGCTTAGGGCCCCCAGGACAACGCGGCCATCTGCTTTAAGGGTGAGGTGATAGGGGCAGCTCTTATATTGCCATCTCTACCCCTCTGGGCTGCCCATTAGCCTTTGCAGGAGTCAGCCTGACAGGTCCGGGTGCCCTTCAGAAGAGCCCAGGACTTTCACAATATGTAGCCAGGCATCTCCATGTTTCTTCAACAGACTGTTGAAGTTGGTCACATACCCTGTTGTCTTAGAACCACTTTCTTGGGCTTGGGCAAATCCCTAGTGCTGGAAAACAGTCCCTGGAATCAAGAGATCATTCTTGGGCTTCCCTGGTGGCACAGTGGTTGAGAGTCCACCTGCCGATGCAGGGGACACGGGTTCGTGCCCTGGTCCGGGAGGATCCCACATGCCGCGGAGCGGCTAGGCCCATAAGCCATGGCCGCTGAGCCAGCATGTCCGGAGCCTGTGCTCCGCAACGAGAGAGGCCACGACAGTGAGAGGCCCACATAACGCAAAAAAAAAAAAAAAAAAAAAAGAGATCATTCTTGTCCAGACTGCCACTGGTCTGTTCTTGAACAAGTCTTTTTCTTACCTGGAGCTGGTTTCCTTACTTGGGATATCATGAGCTTTATGATTTCTAAGACCAGCTATATGTGAATTGCTCTTGAAGGTACAAATGTGTTTTCGTAGGTTGGAAAAAAACCAGAAACTATTTTCTAGGAATCAAGTGTTTTAAGAAATTGCAATTTTACAACATATTTTCATTATAAAAGCTAAAGTATTAGGTAGTCTTGTAGAACGATTCAGGACCATTTTGCTCTTGTCTAGAATTCAACCTGTGATCTCCATCTTCTAAATCTGACAGACATTTTCTGAGCACTAATTCTATACAAGGCACCAGGGCTGAGCACTGCATTTAGGATGCAGTCATTCACAGGCAAATAAGTCTTCTTGGTCCCCTGCTCCCAGGAACCATAGTCAACCTGTTTCCTTCTCTGTATGTTCGGACACCTTGGCTAAAGTCAACGGTACCTACGTTGGAATCCATGACTTTAATTCCTGGCTATCCTTTACCATTTAGAGCCTAAACATCTCCAGGCTGGTAGACATCACTGACACAGCTCTATTGCTCCCATGGGACAAAATTGCTCCTTCAACCTGCCTGAGTGCAGGAGCAGTGATTTGTGTGGCCAATATGCCAGACCTCCTGACGTATCAAGAAAAAGCCAGAAGTCAAGATTGTAGGTAAACCCCTACAGGGTTATATTTAAGCACAGAAAGACAGGAAGGCAAAGGAGCCTCATGAACTAAGAAACGCCATGGAAAGGTCTATCGCTTCCCTTCCCTTTCAGACAAAGACAGCTGACAAAGATGCCCCCGACACTGGGATGTTGGTTTCTCATTAAAGAAGGAAAAAAAGAAAAAAAAATACAAGAATTTAACATTATAGAGTTCTACAGAAGTAGTATAATGTAAAGAAAATAGTGAAAAAGAAAAGAAACAGAAAAGAAACAGCGAAAAGAAAAAGTTCTGCTATCATATGAAAAAGAATCATGCCATACCAAGTAACCAAGTAAGGTGGCCAACCAGTAGAGACAAAACTCATTTCCTTCTCATTCTGAGGGCTGCCCTAGGATGGGTGTGTGTGTGTGTGTGTGTGTGTGTGTGTGTGTGTGTGTGTACGTACCATGGCTTGGGGCAAACTGGGATGCCTGTCTTTTCTAAAGGTCATTAGCAAATGGATTCTACTTGGATCCAACCAATTGTTGCCCTGCAGAAATTTTTAAAATGTTGGCAACCACTTTAAGACATTCTTTTTAAAGACATGACCTGGCCCTAACAAAGCACGTTTCAGTCACTAATTTGCAACCTCTTCTAGAGCATTTTTCAGAACTTTGTGTATTCAATTCATGATGAGAAGGAAGGAGCAAGTGCAATTCAAGATGAGTTTCTTTGCCAGTGAAGAAACTCCAGACAGAAACCAGAGCAGGCAGAGACTCTTACAGCCCTGCCTCCACCCCACTTCAGGTTTCCTGCGCAAAGTGTACAATCTACTTAGTGTGCTGTGTTCACGTGGCTCTTTCCAAAAATACCTGCATCCAACCAGGCAATCCTGGATTTGGACAGGCAACTCTGTTTAGTTTGCTTTCAAATGTTTTCCTCTCAATATTCCACTCAGAAAATGTCTAAACTGAGTGGGAAATCCAGTTGAGTTGGGCATATGGAAGGATCTCTTCAATGCTGAATCTGCCCTAAATATCCATGGTAAGGAAAAAAAAGTTTAATAATAAATTATTCAAATGTACATTCATTCTTGAAACATTTTAAGGATGTTTACATTGAAACCAGATGCCTCCTCCACAGACAGCCCCCATTTCTGTTGATTTTACAGCTCTCCTGTTCACTTCACTTTTCTCAGTGGGATCTTTGTTTCACTCACAAGTAGAAAGAATGTTTCTTTTGTTTGCTTTCCTTTGCCATCAGTGCCCCCGCCTCTGGAGGGAACTCTGGTGGTGCTGTGATTTGGCCAGCAACCCTTTGATTTCACTCCTGGAAGTCACATGCACACGTGATGGTAAATCGTTTCTGATGCACCACGTGCTTGGGCTTTTCGTAGAGCCCTTTTCCTCTGTGTGGTTGGAATTTTGCAGCAGTTTAAGCAACAGTTAGCAAATGCTCCCAAATAAAGTTGAGTTAATTCAGGAAACCGATCTCCTAGAGCAAGAAGAAGCTAGGATTTCTAGGGAATTTCTGGCCCTTCGAAAATGTCATCTGAACCTAAAGCTTTTATTTCTAATCTGGGCTGAATCCATGGCCAAGCAAAGAGCTGGAAGATGTATTTGTTCAAATGCCTGCAGCTATTGGCCTGGGGGAGTAAGGTGAGAGGAGCTATTCCCAAGGGTGCCCTGGTCTTTCTTAATCAGTTGGCAGTTTCTCCAGAAAGGAGGAACATCTAAGAAAAAGGTAAATGGTAAAAAAATCACTAAGCAAACTTTCCCACTCCCTTTTTTATTTGGCCTGGTGCATCCATTTATTTATCCAAAAAGATATTTATTTAGCATCTACTACATATTACCAGGCTCTAGGCTAGGGACTGTGAGACAGCAGTGAATATCTCCTGGTGGGGGTGACAGAAGAGCCCAGAAAATTATAATGTGGCAAATAATATGGAGAGAAACACATGGGATAATGGTAGACCAGGGAAAGGCAGTCAATGTAGATTAGGTAGAATAAAGGTAGAGTTGAGAGAAGACTTCCAGAAGGAAGTCAAGCCTGAAGTGACCATGAGTAGGAACTAGCTGGACCAGGGCTTCTGAAACCTTCCCGTGCATGGGAATCATCTGGGGATCTTGTTATACTGAAGATACTGATTCTGGAGGTCTGGAGCAGAGCCTGAGATTCTGGATTTCTAATATATCTGATTGCTTCTCATCAGCCTATGAAGAGCTTTCTCACTGTCTCTTACAGTGGAGTAGTGTTCTCTGGTATGATGTATAAAAACCCGTTTAACCCAATGAGGGGCATTCATTTGCTATTACATACAGAACTGCAGTGAATAACGTGGTACAAATCATTTTGCACATGGATGATCTATAGGATAAAATTCGTGGAAGTGGAATTGCTCAGTCAGAATCATTGTGATTTGTAATTTTAATAGACATTGCCAAGTGCTTCTCCACAAAGTTTGTCCCAGCAGTAGCTGATTTTCCTACACCCTCATTAACACTGTGTTAACAAACTTGGTAAACTTTTTTTTACCTGCCCAATGAGTACAAAATAGTGCAGCTTTAATTTGCTTTTCTCTTAGTATGAGTGAGTTTAAGCATCTTTTCATATGTTTCAAGGCTAGTTGTATTATCTCTTCTATGAACTGTCTATTCATTTACTTTGCTCATTTTTTTTTACCAGACTGTTGATCTTGTCTCAGTGATTCAGAGGCGTGTATATTAAGAGAAGTAACCATTTCATTAATTACATTGAAATTGAACATCTTTTCATATGATTAAGAGTCACTGTGTTTCCTCTCCTGAACTGTCTGTTTACATAGTTTTCCCCACCCACTTTTTTCTTTTGGATTATTGATCTTTTTTTTCTTGATTTATAGAGTCACTTGTGAGTCATAGAATCTAAATTTTTGGACCCCATTCCAACCTCTTACACCTGGTCATGATGTCTCCTCTAATGACATTCTACTTTTCTTCATTTCATTGAATGGAAGAACATTTATAAATGGACATGTAAAAACAATTTCCTAAAGACCACAAACTCAGAAAACATTACCTCAAAACCGTGATTGTTTTTTAAGGGGCAAGATAATGTGAATCATTTCATCTCTGGCAAATATATTACAATATACAAACTTTTAGAAGAATAATCAAACATAGTAAAATTTGCAAGCATTTTATAGACAGAGGCTGGAGTCTAAGATATTCATCATTGGTAGAGAAAAAAAAAAAAACAAAAAACCCAGTGATTAATTGCACACTTCAGGCCCGGTTTAAATGCAACCTCTTCTGTAAAGTATGCCTTGGTGTCCCTGGATGGATGTTTCTCTTGCCTCAGAATTCCCGGAGAACTTTGTACCTCTCTTAGGAGGAGTATCAGTGTCTGTCTTTATTATAGTTATTTTGTACAAGAGTATTCCCAGGAGCACCGCTCATTTCCTGTACTGATCATAGATTTTTTTCTTAAAGGAAACCTTGAAGGTCCCAAGCCACAGTCTTCTTTTTTCAAGGTCAGGTTTGTTGAGATATAAATTACATACAGTAGAATGCATCCTTTTCAAGGGTGCAGTTCAATGAGTGCTGACAAATATATACAGGTGTGCAATCACCTGCAAAACCAAGATACAGAACATTTCCGTCATCACAAATTGTTCGTTCCCTTGGACCCCTTTGTCATCAGTTCCCTCTCCGCATCCTCAGCCTCTGTCAGTCAGTGATCTGGTTTCTGTCCTTATAGTTTTGCCCTTTCCAGAAGGTCACCTAAAAGGAATCATCCATTCTGTAGCTTTTTGTGTCTGGCTACTTTTACTCTAAGCCACAGTATTTTGCAGTTAAACATAGAGAAAACAGTTTCCTCATTGCTTTGTGGAATTTAGGCTAAGTAGGCCTGCTCACCAAAATCATGCCAGTGGTTAGGCAATGGCCACAAGGCAGGAGCAAAGAGGAAGGGAGAGAGACAGAAACACAAACAGTTAATATTTATTATAATATTCTTTACTGCTTAGAAAATGTTACTTTGGATCACTTCCTGTGTGCCCACTGTTTTGTGTAATCCACATGACAATCTTATAAATTGTTATCATTTCCATTCTGCAGATGAGGACACAGGTTCAGATTGTTTAAGTGGCTTGTCCCCATACAGAACCCTAGTAAGTGGAATACTGGTATTGAACTGAGCTCTGATTTGAAAGACTTTGTTTTGTGGATTCCTCTGGGCTCCCTTTTCCCCAAAGTCTAATAAGGGAGAGTTAACAAAAAGACCTGTAAGCCCCAGAAGGAGTTTCTCTCTTCATTCTTCCTGAAACTCATTCACTAGAAGCCCAGAAACTAGCACTGTGCCCACCATATAGCAGGTGCTCATTAAATATTGTTAAACGAACCAATGAAAGAGGAATCTACCTTTCTGATCCTTCCAGTGCAAATGCACTGAACTTTCCATCCCACTAGCTCACTGGTTACATCCAACGGTTACATTTTTCTTATTTTAATAAGTTTCCTTTTTTTTTTTTTACTCAAAGGAAAATGCAAGTTATCTCTCAATCCCTGTGATTTTGTGTCATCACAACACATGGATTGAGTGAGTGTGAGCAAGTTCCAGCTATCCCCTTTTGGATTGTCTGTCATTTGAATGAAGGTTTATGTTTATTAAAGACCACTCCAGAGGCGCTAGTCAGTTAATCATTACTTACTATGTTCTATAGCTAGGCCATGAGGAGTAAAAGTCAACCCTAAGTAAAGTGAACTTAATATGAATACCTAGAAACAATTTTAATAAATATTTAATATCTTTGATATATTTGAATACAAAATAGGCTATATATAAAATAGTATTGAAATGAAAGGAAAATCTAATCTTAGGGTATGTTAAGATGCTGGCAAACCAGCACGGTACATGGCAAATTTCTTCCCAGATAAGATGATTGCTTTTCTAAGAACAATCTGAATGTCTGAAAGCAGATGAAAATGTCAGGATGATGATCATATCACTTTGTAGAATGTTGTGAAATGATGTCTAAGAACAGAGATAAACAATGTAAAACATGGTATTCTATCATATAAACCTGTGTGCTTCCCAAAGGGGGTTCCAAATTATTTCAGAGAACTCTGGGAAGTTTCTCAGCCTTTGAATTTCTCGTTATTTCTTTACATAATTATGTCTCCGAAATGGTTCCACTTTTGGCAATGAACTTTGGTCAGTGGAAGTGTAGTGGCATCTGGGTTGTAGGTCTAAGTTTCTATTGTTTTAATTTAAAATATTTGTCTTTTTAATATCCTGGACCTTTCCAGTGAAATTTTATCCTAGAGTATAATAAAAGACCATTTTAAAACTAGACGTGTGGAACAGTGCTAATACCCACCTTTAAATTAATCCATCAGTTATGCTCACTGGCAGATTTGCCATCCCAGACCCACAGAGGGAATTGTAGGAGCTGGCAATTTCTTGAAATAGCAATGTACACATCTGTATGGCGATAACACAGCACACTCTGCTTTATCATTGCAGCCCAGGCTAATGTAATCCACTCACTGTGGACCAGAAAAAAACCTAAGTTATATAAAGGAGCAAAAAGTATTTTTGCATGCTTTTTTTTTTGGTCTCAGCCTTGGGCTGAGAGAATGGGAAATTTTTAAAAGGGAAAGAGGAAAACAGCGTAGAGGAAGTATGTAACCTTTTCCCTTGGAAGACATGGTTTTCCTCCCAGCCCTTCACCTGGTTGCTTTGCCTCCTCGTTTTACAAGGAGATGGGGACAGCGGGAGGAAAGAGGCAGGGATGCTGAGAGCAGAAACCAGAATAAACATGATGATTCTAGGGTCAGGAGAAGAGTGTCGGGTTAGAGCTCAAAGATGTAAGAACAGCCAGGACTGAAAGTGAGAAAAGGAGGTAGTGAGACCACTGTCCAGGGAACTGACAAGAGTAGAGGCATTTTAAGGACATGTATGGGGAGAGCCAAGGAGGACTCCTTGAGAACCAGGTGCAAAGAGCAGGACTAGAGAGTTGGACAGGTGAGCGCATCCCGGGGGGTGGTGTGGCGTGGAAAACAGTGGCTGATGTAAACTAGGGTTAGGGCACCGCAGCACGTGAAATCCAGGAGGTTTGATTCCTCCTGCCACCCTCCAGATGCCTGGTGAGTTGCCAGGTCCTGGTAATTCTCCCCACCTACTCAAGTCTGCTCCTTCATCTCCATCTCTCTGACATTAGACCAGGGAGCTGAAAGCACAGGCTCTGCTCCCAGACTGCCTGCGTGAAAAACCTGCTCAGCCACCTCCTGGTTTTGTAACCCTGGGTAAATGACTAAACATCCCCCTGCCTCAGTGTTTTCATCTGATAGATGGGAATGATGATAATATACTTACCTTATGGAATGTGGGGTTTGCTAAATGAACCACACCTATGCAGTACTTCATGGGGTGCCTGGCATAGAGTCAGTAGTCAATGTTAGTTGCTGTATTAGTTTCCTAGGGCAAATGTAACGAATTACCACAAACTGGCAGGGGAGGGGGGGTGGCAGGGCTTAAAACAACAGAAATGTATTATCTCATGGTGCTGGAAGTCAGAGTCTGCAATCAAGGTGTCAGCAGGGTTGGTTCCTTCTGGAGGCTCTGAGGGAGAATCTGTCCCATGCATCTCTCCTAGGTTCTGGTCACTGCCGGAATCCTTGGTGTTCCTTGTCTTGTAGCTGCCTAACTCCAGTCTCTGCCTCTGTCTTCACATAGCCTTCCCCTCTGGGTCTGTGTGTCTCAAATCTCCTTCTCCTTTCTCTTATAAAGACACCAGTCATTGGGGTTAGGGCCCACCCTCAATCCAGGATGCCGTCATAGCAAGATCCTTAAGTTAACTGCATCTGCAAAGACTCTATTTCCAAATAAGGTCATTTTAACAAGTACCGAAGATTAGAACTTGGACATATCTTTCAGGGACTGTTCAACCCATTACAGTTGTCATAACCATTATTTTCAATTAAGGAGCTTCTCATCTCTTTTCTAGACTCTGAAAATAGTCTCTGTGCCTCCAGGGAGACTCCCTTACTCAACAGTCTGTTCTCAATAAGGAGCCCCAGTGATCTTTCCAAAGTGACTTCCCTGCTTCCCCCTTCAGTGGCTCCCCTCACCTGCAGGAGGACATGTGATGTGCTGAGCAGAGCTGTGACCTGGTTCCTGCCTCATCTCAGCAGTGCCATCTCTGACATTCCTCCATCTTGCACATCCTTTTCAAAACGGGGTGGCTTCTAGTGCCCCAAACACACGGCACTCTCTTGTGCCTCCTGACCCTTGCACAGCCTCTCCCCTCTCCGTATGGACCATCCTCTTCCCTAGTGAGGGCCTATGCATCCTTTGAAATTCAGTTTTCATTTTCTCTCCTCTGGGAAGCCTTCCTGGACCCTCCTCTGGCAGCATCCCCAGACACCCGGAATTGGCTTCCTCCTCTTTACCCCCAGTGCATCTTGGATTTGTCCCTGTCACCAAACGTTATTGTTTTGTAAAAGTGTGTTAATGTTTCTGTTGCTCCTTGAGGATTGTGCCTTACTCAACTCTACCACAATGCCAGGACAGTAAAGGAAGGTGTTGAATAATGGATGGATGGATGGATGGACAGTTGGATATATAAACAGATGAATGAATGGGTAGATGGTTGGATGTATAGATAGATAAATGAATGGGTGGATGAATCACTGGGAGGATAGATGGATGGATGGATGGATGGATGGCTAACAACTGGGAAAAGGAAAACTCTGAGTCAGGGATCATGGGGAACCACAGGGTGAAACCTGGAATAAACCTGGCACCGTCTGTGGCTAGAAGATCTGACCAGTGTAGTGTAAATTATGAACAGCTTTGTGTATAAACATACCAGTACGTGATACCCAAATTTGCTGAGCAAATTCATCATAGCTCCCCCAGAGTACTCATTCTTCTCAACTTCCAAAGTCCTAAATTAAAGAAGCCCCTTCGGGAGCAAATAAAACGGGGTTCTCACATATTACACTTTAGTATGAAAAAGATTCACCTGGTACATAAGTTTAGAATGTGTGTCCCTAAGTCCCCACCCCCAGAGATTCTGATAAAGTCAGTCTGGGGCAGGCTCAGTGATTTGCGGAGAAGTTAAAAGTACAAATTTCGTCTCTGCCCTGTCTGCCCTCTGTGACCTTAGATGGTTTCTTAATTCTTCATCTCTGAAGTGGAGAAAATAATAGTACCTCTTTGTAGGACTCTGATGAGTTAATATAGTGTTTGACATATGTAAGTTCTCAATAAGTTTACCTGCAATCTTTGCTATCATCATCATCAGTGAAACTCTAGATCAGCGGCTCTTAATCCCAGCTGCATAATAAAACTTGAAAACAAACCCTAATATAGTTGGGCTGGAGTGGGTCCCCAGGGATGTGTATTACTTTAGAGCAGCCCAGGTCTAATGTGCTGTCACAGTTGAGACCCAGCAGGCCCTAGATCGATCGGTGCTTCTCAAACTTCAATCTGCCCACAGATCACCGGGGGATCTTATAAAAATGCAGATTTGGATTCAGTAGGTTTCAGGCCAGCGAGAAGCTGCATTTCAACCTTGATATGGATGTTGCTGTCCACAGACCACACAAGGAGTAGCGAGGATTTGGAATACAACCTGAGGCCAAGCAGACAAGACCCGCAGCTTGGTCGGCGGTTTGATGCCAACACAGGGACCGATTATGACGGAGGCCATGTGGTTCTTGGTTATACCCAGGTCTGTCACATCCTACTGCCACACTCTTCCCGGAAGCTCCCCCATCCCTCCCTAACTCAGCCAAACCCTGGGAGGAGAGGCAGGATGGCTCTCTCTGATTTCCTTGATAAGATGTGTCAAATGAACATTCATTATAGTCCCAGGAGTCCTTTCAGAGGCATTTAAGGAAATGCTGCACATTTAGCACTTAGCTCTTCAGATTATGGAGTTCAGGGTCATCATTTTGCTCATAGAAGGGCCATCTGTATGTGTCTAAACTGCTGAGTCAGTTACCCCGCCGAGTGAGGATACTATTGCGGCCTCTGTTTTTGGCACAGACGTCTTGAGGGGTTTTCCAATCGTCGGTAAATGCCGAAGTCCCTGGCTCTCAGTCCCTGGCCCAGGTGTAATGACTCAGAGGCCTACAGTCAAACCAGGTGAAGGAGGGGGTGGGAAGTTAAAATCCGAGCCGGCTAACAGGCAGAGGATGTTAGTTCTCCAAGACTGCATCTGCATCTTCTTGCAGACTCATTGTGATTTCCTCAAAGCAGCCCTCTCCAAGTTTTCAGTCGTAGGCAGAGGCCCTCGCTGCCTGAGTGTACGAGGTGGGACTCACAGCATCGGGAAATCACGCTGATGAAGGCAAAGCTGAGAGCATCTTCATTTACTGTGCATGTAGTTAACGTTACATCATCCTTTCACTGCATGTTGATTAGGCAAAACTCTGAGTCAAGTATCTGATTGCAAAGACTCTTAATTTTATATGACAAAACTATCCTTTAGATTTTCATTTCATATTTTATGATTCCTAAGACCTGGAGTCAACACTAATTACATTTTTACAAGACATGCATTATTTATCATCTTCATTACCAGAATAATAAAAACCAACACAAACCTCCCCATGTACCCCGTAAGGTAGATATTATTAACCTGAGTTCACCTAAGATGGAATTGACGCAAGTGAAGTACCTCACCCAGGGTCCCCTATCTAATAAATATGGAGCTGGTCTTTGAACCCAGAGCGTCCTGGCACCAATGCTCTTAACCACGGCACTCAACACCTTTTGTAGGAAAGCTGCCACTCAGCATTTGTGAGAGCACTTCTTACCTGCCAGGCGCAGGGCTCGACATGGATTGTCTCCTATTGCCCTCAAAACACCCATATGGGTCAGGCACTATTAATTTCATTTTCTGATCGAGGGAGTTGATCTAAGAGAAATGATGTAATTTCCCCAAGTTTACACTCTACCTTGTAAGCACTAGAGCTGGAGGTTGAGCCCAAGGGGTCCGTGTCCCCTCTCTTTAGCTGATATTGGATTCTTGTCCCCTGCCAATCCTCTCCCCCAGCCCTGGAGTGAAGGATTCCTGGATCTGGCCAGGCACTGGTTCCATCAGTACCCACCTGTGCCCACTCTGCCAAAGTCCCTTTGGCCATGTAAGGTGACACATTCACAGGCTCCAGGAATCAGGGCGTGGACATCTTTGAGACCATTATTCTGTCTACCATGATCACACCATTCCATCGTTCTCTCACATGAATCCTGCATGGTCCTCCATCTGATTTCCTGCTCACATCTTCCCTCCCTCATCTGGGCAGTCAGAGTGAGTTTTTGAAGGTGCAAATACATCCCTTCACAGCTTGTCCAAACCCTCCCAAGGCCATGATCTGACCAGGCCACTCTTTGGCCTCTCTTCCCACTACTCAACCCCTCACCCCCTCTGCCACCATCACACTGGTCTCCTGGCTGCTACCCAGTGGATGCTGAGCACGCTCACGGTGCAGAGCCTTCCTGTGTGCTGCTCCCTCGGCCCCGAACACAATTCCCTTAATATTTGCAAAGTTCTGTCACTCGCTCTGTAGTCAGGTCTCTCTGATGGAGTGTCGCTCCTTCATCCCCACGCCACTCTCTCCCCTCAGTGTGCTTTTCTTCAGAACATTTCTGAAGTTAGATTGTAGATTTTCCTTCTTTTTTTTTTTTTTTTTGCCGTACACGGGCCTCTCACTGTTGTGGCCTCTCCCGTTGCGGAGCACAGGCTCCAGACGCGCAGACTCAGCGGCCATGGCTCACGGGCCCAGCCGCCCCGAGGATGTGGGATCCTCCCGGACCGGGGCACGAACCCGTGTCCCCTGCATCGGCAGGCGGACTCCTAACCGCTGCTCCACCAGGGAAGCCCTAGATTTTCCTTCTTTTAATGTCCCTCTCCCTTCCCTGGAATGGAAATGCAAAAATGCAGCTTCTTTGTCCTGTTCTCTGCTGATCCCCAGCACTTGGGATGATGCTTAGTGTGAAGTGTGTGCCCAATATGTCTGCAGGGCAGGAAGGAAGGAAGGAAAGGGAGGGAGGGAGGAAAGGGAGGGAGGGAGGGAGGGAGGGAGGATGGAAGGAAACAAGGGATGAAGGGAGGGAGAGAAATAAAGAAAGGAATGATGGAAGAAGTTGGCTTAGCTCTCTGGCCCTTTTATTGTTGTTATCTAAGGTCTTAACCCTCAGAGAGGATAATATTCAAAAGAAAATAAATCACTTTCACCTCTTTCAAATGCGTTTTATGTATGCAGATAAATCCTCCCAACGTTTAAATAGTCCCACACAGGTACAGGCTTCCAACAGCATGAGCAGGTTACCTGATATTATTACATCTGCCACTTAGAACTGTGTGACTGGAAGCTCTCTGTGTCTCAGTGTCCTCATCTGTGAAATGGGTATAATAATAATGCTGCCCTCATAGGGCTGTTGTGAGGATTACACCTGTTAATGTTTGCAAAGCACTTAGAAGGGATCCAGGGACAGGGTAAGCATCACATCAGTGTTTATTAAAGATAAAAACCCAAAAAACTTACACTCAAACTGTTCTCTCCAGTACTCTTCAGACCTTTATTTAATTGAGAAAGAAACTTGGAAACTTTCAGCTTTTTCTTAACTCAATTTCTTTCTGCTTTATTATAACTTGGGAAAATACTAGTTTGTACTCCTATGAAAGTAAAATGGCAAAAGAGTATCTTTGCCCATTTTTTTCCACCAGTGGTCATATTCTTACCAAATAAATGTTTTCTCTATGGACTAGGGCTGTTACAATGTTTTCTAAATACTAGGATTATCAAATTTAGGACTTCATTTACTCAGAGGGTTAAGTGTGAAATCTCCAGGCTGCTCCAAAGTCGAGGTTCATCCTGAAAGACATTATCCTTTGCCTGGCTTTCCACGGGGGTGGGGGTTTGAAACCTGACACCTCTTTGTCGGTTGCCTCATTAGGTCACCACCTTGGAAAGGCTGCTTCCCCCTTATTAAGGAAAAGCCAGCTCCATTTGTTTTGGCTCCCAGCAACCTAACAGAGTCTTTATAATTCAGCAAAGGTCTGTTTTCCTTGGAAGCTGGAGAGGCCAGTGGTTTGGGATCAAGCTGGAATTCTCACTGGAAGTTCCAAAATGGAAGTCAAATGACTTCAGCCGGCAGTGGTAGAGGCAGGAATGTGGGGCAGGCCTTTGGAAAGTGGATTTTGAATATTGGAGGCTACTCATAAGATGCCTGATGGGATAGAGCCTCACACGGTTTGAGGGTGATGTGGACAAGCCATTTTATTATTCTGTTCAAACTCCGGGTTCTGATATCTGGGGTTTTTTTTTTTTTTTTTTAATTGTTTCCACGTAGAATAGAAAACAGTTTCAACCTAATCCTGGGAAGCAAGAATGGATTGATAAGATCCTTACTGTATACAGATGCAAGACAGGTCCCTTCTGGGGGAGACCAGTGAGGGTCACTCTAGAAGGACTAACTGCTGGATAGGCATTGGTCTGAGGAAGCTTTGGGTTGGGAGAAACACTGTAGAGGTAGCTCATGCCCAGGAAGGGGGTTCATTGGCACCTGTGCCTTTTCTCTGCCAGAAACTATGAAAGAGAACTAAGGTAGGGCAGCTGTCAGTGTGAAGAGGGGGCAGCCTGGGCAGCCATTGGCAAGGTCCCTGTTGGGGGCAGGAGGTGACAGGGCTGAGCAGGAAAGACCCAGACTTCCGGTCTCTTGCATTAATAACCAGGTTGAGCTTCCTGGCTCATAAACCAACTCTCTCCTGTCTCTCTCAACTCCTCTGATATTCTAGGTTCCAGAGAAGATTTTTTTTTTTTTTTAAACAGAGGTGCATGGATCTTCTAAGAGTGTCCATGGAAGGATTCAAGAGGTTCCACAAAGCTCAGGAATTGTATACAAAATGTTGTCGGCATGTGCATTGCCCTTAAGTCCATAGTTTTTACCAGATTCTCACAAGGACTCTGTGATCTGCCCTCCTGCAAAGCTTAGATCACTGTTCTACATGGTAGCATAAATCACCCCGTAGAACACTTTGCACTTTTGTCTCCTTCAGTCTCTCGTGATAAGAATTTGGCAAAGCCAAAATGTTACAAAAAGGTTTGCACAGCATCAAAAGACCTTGGAGAGCAAACTCTAGAGGCAAGAAGCAAGAGTCAGGAGTATTCATGAGTAAGTGCTGGTCTAGTCTGAGGACTATATCTGACACACCTGGGGTCTTAGCTCGGGCTGCTGTAACAAATTACCATAAATTGGGCAGCTTAAACAACAAACATTTTTTCTTACAGTTCTGGAGGCTGGAAGTCCAAGATCAGGGTATGGACAGATTGGGTTGCTAGTGAGGGCCCTCTTCCTGGTTTGCAGACGGCTGTCTGCTTGCTGTGTCCTCATATGGAGGAAGGAGAGAGAAAAGCAAGCTCTCTACTGCCTCTTCTTTACTCCCATCATGAGGGCTCCATTCTCATGACCTAATTGCCTACTAAGGCCCCATCTCCATCACACTGGAGATGTGGGTTTCCACGTTTGAATGGGAAGGGGTACAAACATGCAGTCCATAGCACCCAGTGATGGGCCAACAAGTGACTCAGGAGCCTTCACTAGGACACAGGCACGTCTAGGCAGAAACACATCCAGAATGATACTGATATTGATGAATAAATGAGATTATGGTCATGATTATAAAAGAGTATTCATTGACCACCTTCAATATGTCAGGAGTACATACATGATGAATACATTATTTCACTTGATTGTCACAAGAATCTTGTAAAATGGATACTGATATCTTTCCCATTTTACAGACAGAGTAACTTAAGCTCAGAGAAGTAAATTTCTTAAGGTCATTAAGTGGTAGAATTGAGATTTAAGGTCCAGTTTGTCCAATCCATGCTTCCTGCCAACCTAAGTAGCTTTGTTACATGCAAACAACCATCATGGTGGCTTGTGGGACGCTGATGTATCTGAGATCTCCTTCAGGGCTCTGACTTTATGATTTTTGAGTTAATTGAGAGAGCGACAAGTTAAGTAAATAATTTGTAAGTCACACACTATGTTAGAAATTGGGAGGGATAACCACTTTTCCTTCCCAAAGGGACCACCATGCATACCCTGAGGGGGTGGGATTTCTGGAATGCTGTAGAGTTAACAAGAGGGGACTTGGAAAGTTAGAAAAGGGAGGGGGAGGCTGCATTCCAGGCATAGCTCGTGGTATGAGAAAGCACCAAATTTGGAATGGGACAAACAGATGAAGGTGTCAAGTTCTCTGGGGAGGAGTATGGGGACTGGAGACTAAAAACAGGGTAAAGCTCTGGCAAGATGCTATGGCGCCTTCTGAGCCTGAAACAAAGGAGAACCATCCCAGAACCCTGGGGGCCTCCCCTCCCCCATCCCAACAAAGGGGAGTTCCATTTGACAAGGGCACCGAGCCCCAGAGGGAAATGGACTGCCTGTCTATAGCGGGAGATCTTCAGTTCTAGCAGAGAGCTCTCTGGTCACAGGAAAAGTTATCTCGATTGTGATGGCTTGTCCACTTGCAAAAGATGGTGTCACAAGGGCTTGACTTAGGGAAGAGTGAAAGGTGAGGAACTATAGAGGATGAAAGAGAGGAACTGAGTGGGAAGAGGGGACATCATGAAGGACTGACGGCAGACACCTGGGCCCCAGAGCAGGCATCAACAATCTGACGTCCAGATGTGGGTGCACAGCACTTAATCCAACCCAGGTCCTAGAAGGCAACAACCCCTCTGTCCTCCACGCCCACCCCAGGAACGCTGTCCCCGGAGAGAAAACAACGGGAGTGACATCAGTACAGAAGGCAAGCTCAACTGTGCCTCAGAAGTGGCCCTGCCAGCTGCTTTTCCCCAGGGGACAGACACTGCTGTCACTGTGGAGGCCTGGAGAGCAGCTGAGTGTCCATTTCCCAAAGGATTGAGCCAGACTTGGGGGCTCATGGGAGTCAGGGAACTGCTATCCCTAATACATGATCTAATGTCTTGTTCGTGCTCACGCCCTCCTCAGCAGAACACAACACACCTTCCTTTGTCAAGTCAGCACAGGCTCCATCCTTGGGGCCTCCCAGAGGGGCTGCCCACACCCCACCCCCCTCAGCGCTCCTGGCTCCCAGTCAGGCAGACGCCTCTGCGTCAACTCTTCTTCCATCCCCACCTCCCCAAGTACGCCTTTCCCTCTAGTGGTATAAACTTAGCTCTGAATGAATGTAGAAAGGAGGGCACATTCATGTAAACACGGACCAGGTAGCTTTCCAATCAAAGTTTGACACACACACAGATGGCAGAAAAGATCCAAGTTTCTCTGTTTCCTTCTCTCCTGCTTCTCTCTGCTGCTTCCACTGCATCCTTGGACCCCACACCCTATCCTGCATTTAGCGAAGCTAATTAAATATGTAGATCAGGAAGTGCAATGGTTTGACTGGGTAAGGCAGAAATCACTTGAGTAACTGAGGAACATTGAGGAGGCAAAGAGAGCCCAGGGTGGCGTTGGGCATTTTCATTTATTGGTTTGATTGTCTTAGAAACCCATCAGACATCTGGAAGCCTCTTTTGTCTTATGTGCTAGCTGAGTCTTCTCCTGGTAGGCCGAGTCTGTGGCTGCTACAGAATTTCTCAGTCTTAGAAACATCACCTCACCCCAGCCCCTGCCTCCACCCCACTGCCCAGTCCTTTTGTCCCTGAGTTCCTAACCTTGAAGGCATCCCTTTCACTGTAGTCCTTCCCACTCTGAGAGCATTTATAGTTAGTTCTCAAAACACCTTCTCACTCATGGGTTCCTTTCATCCTTACAAGAACTTTGTGGGGGTAGTTAGCTATCTCTGTGCCCAGTGTACAAATAGAAAACCTCAGCTCAGAGCAGTTAAGTTGCTTGTCTGAGGTCACACAGTAAGTTGGCAGAGTTAGGATTAGGACCTAGGGTTGAGATTTTGTCTGGTGCTCTTTCCACTCTATCTTGAGCTGCTTTGAGGAAAGGCTGTCTGTCCACGAGGCCCCAGCTGGGAGGGTTACACCTGGTAAGGAGAAATTTTTTTTGGTGTAGGTTTTTTATTGTTAAATATTGTTTAGTTTTGAAGGGAACAATTCGGTGGCATTTATCACATTCACAGTGTTGCACAAGCACCACCTCTGTCTGGTTCCAGCACATCCTTGTTGCCTCAAAGGAGACCCTGTCCCACTCATCAGTCACTCTCCATGTCCCCTCCTCTTCCCCTGAGAATACCAGATTACTTCTGTGTCCATGGATTTGCCGTCCGTGGACATTTCATATAAATGGAATCAAGAAAATGTGACCTTTGTGACTGTTTTCTCTCAATAGGTATCATGTCCTCAGGGTTCATCCACATTTTAGCAGATGTCAGAGCAGATGTCAGATGTTCCTCTTTATGGCTGAGTAATAGTCCATTGGAGAATGAGAGTGGCTTTTATGGGTTCAAATAGAAGTGACAACCTGTACATCCCATTCTTTTTTTTACTGAAGTATAGTTCATTTACAGTGTTGTGTTTCAGGGGTACAGCAAAGCAATTCAGATATATTTATTCTTTTTCAGATTCTTTTCCACTATAGGTTACTACAAGATATTGAGTATAGTTCCCTGTGCTATACAGTAGGTCCTTGTTGTTTATCTACTTTATATATAGTAGTGTGTATCTGTTAATCCCAAACTCCTAATTTATCCTCCTTCCCCCCTTTCCCCTTTGGTAACCATAAATTTGTTTTCTATGTCTGTGAGTCTGTTTCTATTTTGTAAGTAAGTTCATTGTATCTTTTTTTTTAGAATGCACACATAAGTGATATCATATGATAGAGATCTGTCTGACTTACTTCACTTAGTATGATAATCTCTCGGTCCATCCATGTTGCTGCAAATGGCATTATTCCGTTCTTTTTTATGGCTGAGTAATATTCCATTGTACACGTACACCATATCATTTTTATCCATTCACCTGTTGATGGACACTTCAGTTGCTTCCAAGTCTTGGCTATTGTAAATTGTTTTGCTGTGAACATTAGGGTACATGTATCTTTTCTAATTAAAGTTTTCATCTTTTCTGGGTATATGCCCAGGAGTGGGATTGCTGGATCATATGGTAACTCTATTTTTAGTTTTTTAAGGAACCTCCATACTGCTCTTAGTAAGGAGCAGTTTTTGAGACCGACTGGCTATTACCTCTCAGTGAGACCAGCTCCAAGGGGCCAAACACAAGTTAGATCCATTTTGCCAGCGTATGAGTGTATGGAGGGTGGGCAATGGGTTGGTATGCAGGATTGAAACCCTGAACACTCCAAAGGGCATCAGAAGGGCTCAGCATCCGTAGGTGGTAGGAGCTGAAGCTAGGTTTTCCCAGTTTCATTATTCATTCCCCAACCAGGAGGGCACACAGGATTTAACTGATAGTCTACTGTCCCTACACTGCCAAACCCACAGGAAATCTCTCTCTTGTTAGCAGTGCTGACTTGCAGGATGTGTATGGCATGATTGAATCATGGCTAACAATGAAAGTGTTGATGGCCCCACTGCAAAAAGGGATTCCAAGCTGACCGGGCACTTCATGGTCATTGTACTAAGGCAAACTAGACTGGCCCCTAAGCTCTCTGGGAAGCCAGTGACCTGATTGTGTCTACCAGCATCAGATAACCAGACTGGCCTTCCCAAAGACTTTTCCACTTTGTAGCTAATTCACACCCAAACCTTGAATCCACTCCACCAAGGAGCACCTTTAATATGTGGGCATGTAGCTCTCTTCCAAAACACTCCACAATTAAGCTTTTCTTTCCATCTTTTCCTAGGACTTAATCTATGTCCTCTTAAGCATTCCCTTCTCATTCCTTCTTATTTATAATCATTAAATGGACTTACTCCAAAAGATAAGGCTGTAGGTGTCTATGAATCATTCAAGGGGTAGTCTGGTAATGAAATTTCTAGACAATAAATGACACAGGGCAGAATCCTCCCTTTTAAAAGATGAAAAAAGAGAAGTACCTACTAATGTGGAAAACTTAAAGAATATTGATAGTTCACCCCTTTTCTTAAAAGAAAAAGCCTACATTGCAAAAAAAAAAAAGCATACATAAAAGGATAGATACAATCAAGTCACTCACTTGATTTGGTCTATGACAGTTTTAATGAAGAAGTAGTTGGGTTGTATAATCAGGACCTGCCATTTTTGGAGCCCCTACTATGGTCACTGTCAAGCATTTTCCATCTGTTATCTTGATTTCTTGCAATATCCTTATGAGGTTAGAGTTGTTATCCCCCATTAAGGATGAGGAAATTGAGCTAAAGGAATTCAAGTTTGTGCAGTTGGTGAGTCTGAGGGCTGGGATTCTAACTTGCCTTTACAGCTCATGCCTTTTCTCTGTGCCATGCCCACCTCCCACCTCCTAGACCCACTTTTCAAAATTTTTATCAACATCTGAATATCCCAGCAAGGTGAATGTAGAATGACCCCTAACCATCCAGATCCAATTCCTGTATGCTCTCCTTATAGGCCCTGGTTTCTTCCAGCAATTCACAGTGTTGATCAACTGACATTGCCAAGGCTAGCCAAGAGAAAATGAGGCCATCAGATAGAGATTCTGCCGTTCATTTTTAGATGGATTCCTAGTGGCTCTTTTTGAATCTTCTCTGTAGAGAGCTTAGTCAATCTGTACCTAAGTGGCTCCCAGCCTAGTTTATTTCCCACACTGGCACCCTGTTTTCTAACTTCTTTCACTCTCTTGCACCATGGGGACTCTCTCTATGGATCTATCATATGAATCCCATTGAGAAAAACATCACGTACTTGAAATCCCATCAACTTTCCCAAATTGTTCACAACCACAGGAGCCAAAAGGGCTCCAAGCACTGTTCCCCTCCTTTTGATCCTGTGCAGGCATCACATATGTTTTTAATGAGCATGTATTTTAAAAGATCCTAGGCAAAAGAGAGCTGATGCAAATACAAACATTTTGGAGGACCTGGCATTCTTTTAAAATTAGTTTTGTTAATGGAAAGCTTCAGGTTACTCTGAAGTTTCACACTCTTCGGTTCTGTTCAGCAAGACTTCAACTTTTACTCACTCAGTGGGTCTTGGCAAGTCATTTCCCTCTCAGTTTACAGAGCTCCCGTTTTCCCCACAGGGGAGTAGGCTGTGATCATCTGTGGTTCTCAAAGGACTCACACCCTAAAATAGATTCTGCAGTTTTTATTACCAAAACATCTATTTCGCAAATCTAGCATTCTGTATTCTCTCAATAGAATGCTGTGCAATACAGCATCTATCAGAAAAACCATTAGACAATACGGGTAATGCTTATGCAACACGGTTTACTGTCCCAGCAAGAACTAGTGATTTGTTACACACATGATGCACCCATTGTACTAGATCTTTTGAGATTTCAAATGTGTGGAGGGCAAAAAGTCACCAATATTAACACTAGACTATGAATTCTTTGTAATACCAAGCCATAGCCTGATGTCTAGTATAGAATAGCTATACAATAAAAGTTTATGAAAGAAATGGCATAATTTGGGTTATAAGTGTCTGTGTTTTTAATGGGTTAGATGATTTCAAAATGCTAAAATTTAGAGCTTTGAGGGGAGAAGTATTGGAAGAGGAGAAAATGTTTTCTCTCTGCTCTTCACGTGCCTTCCTGTTTCACTTAGGGTTCTTAGTCACAAGCAGCAGAAACTGATTCTAGTTGCTAGGAGCAGAGAAGGCATGAATCGAAAGTGTATTACGTAGCTGGCAGAATAGCTGGGAAGGCTGGAGAAGGAGGCCTGAGCAATGGGCAGGACCAAAGATGAGCAACCAGCCTGAAAGAGTTCTCTAATGCTATGTCTTCAAGGTCCTTGGCCAATGTACATGGCTAACTAAGCCCAGATTGCATGCCATGTCATAGCTTCTGAGGACCTGGGAAACAAATGTCTGGCATTTCCCGGCTTGCATGATGGGAAGTAGCTCTGAATCTCACAATGGCTCGTAATATGGGAATTCCCTAAAGACGGAAAGAGCTGCACAAATGGGGCAGCCAGGAAAAAAAAAAAAAATGTGAAGATTCTGCTACATTTCCCCCTGGACAAATCCCCAGGGTCCAGCATTCTGAATTTCTTCTCTCCTTTGACTTTTGGCCATCCCTGCTTTGACAGTCCTCAACACGGAGTAAACAGGAGCCCTGTATATCATGGGTCTCAGGTGGTTAAAAGCCACTGAGGAAGTAAATTGGTCATAAGTCTTCTGTCTACTCCTGGTAAGCCCAGTTAGTACGATGGTTCTAAATCCATCCCTAACTCTTACCTCACCCCATAGATATTTAATTTTGTACATGTATTCAGGCAAATGTGACCCAGGAGATTCTGATGCATTATACTACTGACTGGGAAACGTGTCTTAATTGTTCCCATTTCTCACAGTTTCTTTACAAACCATTTCTATTTTTCTGAAGTCCCCTCCCACACCCCATCAGTCCCAACCAATGGCCCTTCCGTCAGCTGGGAAAACTAGGCTTCCAATATACGCTCCCTCAACTTCTCTCTCTTTCAAATAAAATGACTTCATCTTTACCCATTCCATCTTCTGTCCTACTTCATTTCCCCATCTTTCCAAGCCTACCTTGGCCACTAGTGCTCATCTGGATGCCCTCTGGTCTAATCTGAGACCTAATACTTACCTTCCCTTTGGACTGTGTCTTTGTTCTCACTTCCCTGATGCCTAATTCCCTTTGGCCCTGAAACATTCAAGTCTCACCTGATCTAACAACCCTTCAACTTGACTCTGCTTCCCATAGACCACCTTCCTGTTCCCCCCACCACCTTCATCTTTCACATCCAAACATCTGAAAGGAGTGGTTTGTACTCAAGGATGTTCCTTCCCCGTCTCTCACTCATTCAAGTCTCTGTAATTGCTTACAGGCTCACACACACACACACACACACAGCTCTCACTGTCACCCACGGCTTCCTGGCTGCCCCAGCCTCTTAGTCTGCATCTTTCTTGACCTCCCCAAACCACCTGACTCTGTTGAAAAACCCTTTCCTCCTGTTGTGGCTTTTCGTAGAAACATCCCTCTTGATTTTTTCTTCTAATCTTCAGATGATACTTCCTCAGCCTCCTTTCCTGGGCTTTCTCCTCTTCTCGTTCTGTTTTCTTACCCTGGCCATTCTTTCTTTAGCTATAACCACAATGTAGATGACACCCAGGTATGTGTCCCCGATCGTGATTCTTCTATCTTGAGATTCAAAGCTTTCCAACTGGTCACTTCCAAAAGATGCCTAAGCCTGTCTTCCACTCCATCTCACCTTCCATCATGCCTTTTAAAAATTTAGCATAGTAAAATATACATAACATAAAATTTACCATTTTAACCACTTTTAAGTATGCAGTTCAGTGACACTATGTGCATTCACATTGCTGTGCTCTTCTAATTCCTTTTTAATATCTGTGTAACTGGAGGGGAAAGGACCACTTATTCATCACCGGGGGCTGCCCCACCTTCATATTACTGGCCGAGCCTGGTGCCTGGTGGTTATAAACATGAGCTCTGGAGGGTCTGATCTAAGTTGAAATCCTAGCTCCATGACTCTGGCTGAGGCTTTCCACCTCTCTGGTCTCACTTCGCTCATCTTGTATTCTCTACTCTTGTTGGGTACGCAGTCACTCTGCCGAAGTACTAAAAGCTTTGTTTATTTGTGAGCTAACACCCCTCAAAAAACTTGTCCTCTGGAGCTGGCACTGCAAGTGAAGAGAAAATGAAGCGTTTGAAGAAAGTGATGGGTCTTAGCCAGAAAGCAGAAGTTCTGGATATACTGGAGGGGGATGTCAAATCTGGTGTTGCCTTGGATTTACGACACAAACAGCTCCACCTACGCCTGTTATGAAAAGAAAGAGAAAACAATCAATCAGTGAAACTGTTTTGGTGACTGCTTCAGTCTTTGGGCAGAGTAGTAATTGCTCTTCAAGTGACAGGTGAAACCTCTCTGAATGTTGAGAAGGTGATTTAGTAGAAATTGCAAGAATTTGCCCAGGAAAGAGGTGATTTGGAGAAATTTGCTGTGCCTACCTTTCAAAATGCCTTCTTAGGTTTTGCATTTATAGAGTCATCACGGATCTAAAGAGGTCACATTGGTTTTTTCCCCCATGTTTTTATTTCATTTTATGGAGGAAAGTTTGCTTATGAATGTTAGGAATTCTAGCAGCCCCCTCCTGGAGGTGAAGACGTATTTTGTTTTTAGCTTTTTGTTTCCTTTTGGACTGGATCTTATCTTATCTATCTCTCATTTCCAGCCCAGGCCCTGGCATAAAAGATGCACTTTAGAACTGCCGCCTGTTTCAGTAAAGAAGAGGTGAAGTGTTTTGGTGACCAGATCCTACTTTTCCTTTCAGAGACTGAGTACAGAAGTAAAGATTCTGAGTTTCAGCCCAGGATGTCACAGGATAATGTTCAGAACAGATTGCCCTTTACAAAGCACCTTTGTACGCATGCTTTATCTCATTCGGCACTGACAGACACTCCATTTTTTAGATGAAGAAACTGAGGTTCAGAGTGGTTAAGTGACCTGCCCGAGGCTTCACAGCTAATAAGTGATCGAGCCCATCCTAGCCGAGCACCTATAACTACAAACTCTCGGTTGTCTTTCTAACCCACATTTGGCCTCACAGAGGGATGGCCTGTGCTGAGCTACACCCTGCCCTTGGCCAACTTGACCGCTGAGGAGCCTGCCATTTAAGGCATGTGGATGAGGCAGTTGGAAATGTCCCCATGTGGAGTCGAAGCGTTTGGCAGGCAGGATGTGCTGGGGCCCCGCTTTCTGCCAGAGGCCCCTGGGCTGGCGTCTGCACGTCCCCAGTGAGCACGTGTCCACCTGGGCGCACCAACCGTGCGCCCTAGCGGCTCCCGGTGCGCCCCGGGTGCCAGCCCGCCCGCGCGCTGCCCGGCCGCGCCTTGGGGGCCTCCCCACTCCCCGCGGCTGCAGCCCCGGTGTCTCCCGCCCGCTTAGAGCAGCCCGGGGCTGCGGCCGCGGGTCCCCCACACCCCAGGGGCGGAGCGAGGCGCGGAGACGTCAGGGCGGAGGACGAGCGCTGGGCGAGCGCGCCCTCCCGGCTGCTGCCAGTGGCCCACGTCCCCGACTGGCGCGGCCGGCGGCGGGGAGATGCAGGGAGCGGCGGCGCTGGGGCGCAGCCAGGCGGCCGGGCGGGCGGGGGCCAGAGGCTGAGCCGGGCGAGCCAGCCGCGCACACAGCTCTGCCCGCCACCTCCGAAGCGAATCCCCGGACGTCCCTCGGCTCTCCCTGGGTTTCTAGCAAAGTCCCCCCGGGGTGTCCATCAATTTCCTTAGGTGACTACAGCGTGTGTTTTGTTTTTCTTTCTTCCTTCCCTCCCTGTGTGCCCTTCTCCAGGATGGCAGAGGCGGAATTGCACAAGGAAAGGCTGCAAGCCATAGCAGTAAGTCCACTTTCATTTTATTTTCTTGCTCTATTGTCTGGGATGGAAGAGGACCCCGAGTGCTTCGGGGCCATCGACATTCCAGCACAGTAGCCGCAGGACATGTGTTTTGGGGATAAAAGTCTGTCAAGGCTCAGCTACGCTGCTTTTTCCTTTATGGTCTGTAGATGGAAAGCCCCAGGGCGCGCTTTGGGCTGGGGATTTGAATGTGGAAGATTGGCTTAGAAATAAGATGCTTGCTACTGGGCTTTGGGGAAAGACTAAACAGGAGCATGAGGGGTGGGGGTGGGGGGGCGATTCCTGGAATATTACCACCCAGTGCTCAGTAATACTCAGACTTCAGACACTGGAGAATGGCGGGAACGGTCACCAGAACGGTGGCTGCCATCCACTCTGCGGAAGCTGTTGGTGTGCTAAGTGGAAAACCAGCAATCAGCTCCACTGCCAGCCACGCGGTAGAACCTCCTCCCTGAAAGCCGGAGTGTTCATTTTCCCTGTTCTGTTTGATATTGACAAGGGCACTGGCGCAAGCCATCACCCTGGGTGGGGGTGGGGGGGGCGGGTGGTCTGGGGACTTCTTAGAACAACTGGGTCCTGGAAATAATATTCCAAGAGAGCCTCCTTCTTCTAGGTGTGGATCATCTGAAAACCTATTTTCAGCATACAAAGGAGCAACCAGTTTTGGCAAAGTTTATGTGCACTCTCAGAAAAGTGTACCCATGTGCATCTTGGGTATAAAAGAGCTCGAAAGCTGCCTAAATTTGAGCAATCCTGCCACAGTGCTGCCAGTGATCCACAGATGTGGTATTTTTACTGGAGCCACCGCAGCTGGATTATATATTTCCTTTTCAGATGAGGGAATGATTACTGCTGCTATATGAAATAATAGCAATTAAAAGAGGTCTCTTAACATATTGGCATAAAAGAATTGCCAGACATTCTTTTACCTAAGTACTTTTTTTTTTCTTTTGGGTCCAGGAGTTCCCTGGAAACACATGTAAATTTGTTGGAGAAATGGTGTGTAATGTTTTGGAAGCAAAGTATATTAAAGTGTTTTTAAAACCCTTTGGACGGATCCTTCACTGGGAAATGCATACAGACTCTTCTTTTTTAAAGAAGCGTTTGATGTGGTCTCTGTGGCTCTGAGATCCTCTTTATCAAAGTCTTCAAATCTTAAAATGTCTTGGAGACTTTACAGCTGAAGTCTCTCTTGGAGAGACTGTTGGCACTGTTGAATGCTATGGCTTTTTTGCCTATTGGGCAATCTTTGAACTTGGTCCTCAGAACTCAGGAAGGCTTTTTTTTTCCCTTTCCCTCTGAGTATGTGTATTTTGATGGTTAGTGAGGTTGTTTACGGCTTCTAGAGTTAGTGGCCCAGCAGTGTGGCCAGTATGTCATGAACTTGACAAGAATGGAGATATTCCGTTCTTGGTGCCATGTCGCTGGTGGGTGCTTTATATAAACTGAATAATAGGCTGCTTTAACTGTCCATGAAGTGGCTGCTCCGGAGAAGGTTCAGTTGCTCCCATCGGAGGCCGCCGAAGGTTTCCAACAGTTGTCACATTCTCTGCCTTTGCATGACCAGCTTTACTGGATGCCTGAGGAACAGCTGAGCCTCATGAAAGGACTTGCTTTCTGAACGGGGAGCCAGTAGCAGCTTACACTTGGGCCACCCTTTTCCGAATGGGGCTGGGTAATCCCAGCAGAGGCTAAATGGACTTTCAAGAAAGATCTAGCCAGTCTGCTGGAATTCTAATGCCTGTTCAGTTGCGGAATTGAGTTTGTCCTGTACCTGGGAAGGTGTTGATGATTCTCATGAATGATTCGGCCTCAATGAATATATCTGTTGTTATTAGTGCAGACTTTCTAACATCGAATTAACGGTGTGTGTGAGAGCGAGAGAGACAGACAGACAGACAGAGAAAGAGACAGAGAATTGAGATGGGGTGGAGGGGCTTGTGACCACATCAGTAAATAGTTCTGTGCCGCGCTTTGGTCTAATGCATACTCTCCAAATTTTGCCAACTTGCCTCTTTCTGCCGCCTTCCTGGGGTTCTCAGGGGACCCTCAGGAGCTCACGAGGCTGCCGCCAGAGCCTAGCCCTCCTGAAATCTCTCTGGAGATGTGAAGGAGGAGGAGAATGATTCTTTTGTTTGTTTGTTTTTTGTTATTGGTTATCTATTTTATACATAGTAGTGTGTATATATGTCAATCCCAATCTCCCAGTTCATCCCCCCCCCACCCCGCTTCCCCCCAGGAGGAAGAGAATGATTCTTTATCTCTTCACCAACTTGGCTCCTCTCCAAGAGGAAGAGCAGATAGCTGGAGATTCTAATCTGTAGACTCTTGGGTACTCTTTAGTCCAGACCTTGGTTCCTTCATCTGTAAAGGGGGCTCCTGAGTTCTACCTCAGGGGCTGGCTGTAAGGTTTAGATATGGTGCAGGTGAAGGACTGGCATGCAGGGGCCAGTAGATGGTCTTGAGCTAGGGCCCCCAATTCCTGTCTACACTGCTGCCTTGTCCTGTGAGGGTGAGAGGCAACATCTCTGAAACAGAAAGAGTCTAAATAGCCTTCTTTATCCTTTCCTTTACTCGACTGAAGGCCAGAGCTCAGCCCAGTGTCAATTTCGCTAGCTCCTCAGACCAGGTGCAGAGATGTGACTGGAGGATCCATCCATCCAGTCATGCAGTAGGTATTTACAAAGTATTGCCTCTCGGAAGGGACTGGCAATACCAAAAAGTCAGTGTCCCCACGTTTCAGCCATCAGAGGGAAGACCTTACCCTTCGCACACTTAAGTTCTAAAAGGGACAGATGTCCTATGACCTACTAGCCACATGATCATCTGTGGGATTTTTTTTCCCCCCAAGGGAGTTAAATACTCAGAAACTATAGTGCTTTAATTGAATCTTCCAGTTGTGTCCAGAGACCAATCAATGAGAAAAGATGAATCTCAGCCTACTTCCTGCCAAAAGAGGAGCAAATCCATCTTGACGAGTGTCTCTACCCCCAGGTGCTCCCTCCATCCGTAGGGACTCTCCCAAAGTTGTAATTTTAGAAGACAGCAAGATGCCTCTATAGCACAATGAATGCGGGTAATCATTCAGGGAATAATAATACAGTTGCCATTTATTGACCATTTTCTATTCAGCAGGGCTCTTGTGACGTGTGTTCTTTAAAAAAAAAAATCTTAAGTTGTTAATAGTCTAACATAAACAATTACTATTCAGTAGCAGGAATACTTATGCAAATGAGCACACACCTGGAGCAGGTAAGCTGACCTGGAGGAGTTATAGAGCACTTTCCAAGAGAGGAGATGTTTGAGCAAGTCTTGAAGGTTGAAAAAAAAATGTAAAATAACACAGTAACTTCCCAATGAGCAGAAGGTGTTTATTCACTTGCTTGTTGTTAGTTTATTATTGATTTGAAATAGTTAGTATAAGAAAGGGAAAGCGAAACACATGAAGAAGTTAAGTCAGTAGCCAAAGGCACCAACTCAGCAAGGAGACTCGAGTGCATTTGAACACAGATGATGCCATTTAATCCTAATAAGCTGATGGGGGAGGAACGTCTATATTGTCCACGTTTTAAAGAGCCCGACTTTAACAGAAAGTGTCAAGGCCAGAATCAGAACCCACACTGGAGGGCACTGGAGCCCCTTTATTGACCACTGCCAGGATTGGCTCCCCACAAGACGGTGGCAGCATCTCGTACTCTTCCCACGAGCTCAATGGGTGGTTCGGCAGCCTCTGTGTGAGCGGATGAGGCAGAAGCAGACTGATTCAGTAGCATCAGGAAAGGCTGAGACAAACCAGGAGGCCACATCCTTTTGAGAGTCTTCCAAGCTGGGTTTCAGTGCATGGAAATACCCAATGGGAGTTCTAACCGAGTGAGTAACATTCCCTTGGAGAACAAACCACTGTGTCTCAATAGAAACCAGTTTGAGGGGAGGATGTTGTTATGTCTGCACATCCGAGAGGAAGAGAGTCTTCCTTGGGCCCTGGTGAAGATAACTGAACGTTTCAGTGGTCATTGTGGGCAAAAGCCCTCAGAGACATAGAAAATACGGACACATGTGAGTGTGTCCATATTTACTGAGATATGAGGTGCCAATCCAACCTACACTGGCTCTTTAGGGAATGTTGTCACTTAATGAGAACTCAGACTCTGTCGAATAATAAAAACGATCTTTGGCATTTGTACAGCACTTTACAAAAACCTGCACGTGATACCTTAATTCTGAGCTGCGCTGGGCAGGTCTCATTGTCTCCACTTTACAGTCGAGTATACAGAGGCATCTGGGCTCACACAGTGAGGTGTGGAAAAGTTGTTATCTCTCTCCTGGCTCCTGATTCCTCGTGTTAGTGGCGCGTCTAGCCTTGGAGGGGTGCTGTGCTAGGGGCTGGAGCTGCCCCTAGGATCCTTCTGAGCTCGCGGTGGGGAGAGGGGTGAGCTTGGGGGTATGTGGGCCTAGCCATGACTCTGTGGAATCTGCCTTTTGGGGGATTTCACTTTGGACCCCTCTCCCTCTTAAAATTCTCCCCCAGAGGGTACAGATAGTGGCCTGTGGCTCCCACCTGACCCCATTCTCTGTCCTGAGAAGGCCCAGATGTAGGTGGGTGGCTTAGGCTGGTTCTGCCTTTTACCCACAAAAAAACACTCTTGGCATTTCCTTGGCTTCATCTCTCAGTGTTCTTCTTGCCTCTGAGCAGTAAGACCTTGAGTGCCAGGGTTGCAGTGGGGACCAAAGGCTAAGGAGGCCAGTCAGCCCGCGCTGATTCAGGCCGCTTCGGTTGGCCTGCATGGCTTGGGCAAAAGTCCTGGCTGCCATCTGCGTGTGATCCAGCCCAGCTTCCCAGGTCAGGGATCCCTCAGGGGTTCTAGAGACCCAAGCCCAAGACCTGTAGTAACAAAAACTGTGATTCTTGGGGGGACCCTCCCTGTACATGAACCTCTGTCATTGGCAGGCAGCTGGTAAAGGGCTGGAGAATTGAAGATCCCAGTCATTTGTTATCTTCTTCTACATAAATGGTACCCTGCTTCTAAAAGTTCAAGTTGAGGCTTAAAAAATGGTTTGCTCAGGACATTGGTGCCAAGGAAGAGTTTGCCCCAGCTGACTCTGCAGGGCCGCTCAGCCACTGAGGGCCCATTCAGTGTCATTGCCAGGTCTGGGAGTGACAAGGCAGGCCTTACACAGATATGCCCAAGGGCCATACACCTCTCTGACCATTTATTTGTACCTCTGAGTATATCAGGCTTTAGCCTCTTGGGACAAAGAGTAGCTGCTCTGGCAAGTCCCCTGTGAAATAGAGCAGTCATCATTTAAAAAGCCAAGCAGGGGGGCTTGTGGGTTATGATTTGTTAATACTTAGAAGAAAAACAGGGCTCAGTGAAGGCTTCTCTGCATTTCTTTGGGGTTACCCAGTGCTTTGTGGACCACTGCTATTGGTCCTTTGAACTACCCACGTTTCGTCACTGATCGTTTTGGGGGATGTTGATCAACTTCCTTGGCAGTGAGAGTTGATCATCATGTAGTGTGATGTTGACTGAGGCAACAAATGGCATCGGTGCACAGAGACGGTGGTCCCCAGGGCTGTCAGTACCTCACAGTCTGGTGAGTAACAAGCGTGGATTCAGGTGTACGAAAGCCTTGGCTCACATCCCAGCTTTTCTATTAGTATCTGTGAGACCTTGCTGGCCCTCGGTTTTCTCATCTGTAAGTTGGAGATAATTATAATACCCACCTCATGAAATTGTTGTGAAGGTTATTTGAGATATTTTGTGGGAAATACTCAGAGCAGGGGTACAGAAAACAGTCAACAAAAGTTTTCTGTTTATAGTAAGTGAATCAACAAATCATAACACATGCATCTTTATGGAGAAAATGGACGCAAAGGGTGAAAGATGAATTCGGTGAAAGACGAATTCTTTTCACCTCAACTGGTGAATTGCCAAACTGGGAAATTTCATGAGTATAGTAACACCTGAGAGTTTGCAGTGCAGGAGGATACTAATAATAACAATGGAAAGGATTGTTTATGGTCGACAGGAGTTGCAAACCCAAAAGGACCCGAGAGCCAGCCTGTAACATAAATGATTGACACGGATTGAGTGGGAAATCGTTAAGGACCTGGAGAGCAGATATCACTTCTCAGTGAAGGTACAGTTAATTTATACCAGGTGAGAACGTGGGTCCTATGTTGTCACATCAACTGATTCTCAAGAGAAGCCAGAAATCTTCCTTTTTAAAATGTGAGATCTCCCGTTTCAAAAAGAATAGCATCAAGTAGCTTAAAAGCTTTTAAAAAATTCGTGGGCACAACAAAATTCCTTTTGGCCAACGGGTTGACCTTTCGTGACCTCCACATGTAGGTAGAGCTTTGAACATTACCATGTGCTTTCCTTATGCGTGGACTTGTTTGGATTTCATAAGGATGCTGTGAAGTGGTAGTACCAGCTCCCCTGAGATCTTTCAAAATGTTACAAAATCAGGTGCATTTTCAATAGGGCTTTATGAGTTTGGTGTACAAATGTTTGGATCATTGGAAAAATAGTGCATATTTCCTTTTTTTGTTTTTTTGCGGTACACGGGCCTCTCACTGTTGTGGCCTCTCCCGTTGCGGAGCACAGGCTCTGGACGTGCAGGCTCGGCAGCCATGGCTCACGGGCCTAGCCGCTCTGCGGCATGTGGGGTCTTCCCGGACCGGTGTACGAACCTGTGTCTGCTGCATCGGCAGGCAGATTCTCAACCACTGTGCCACCAGGGAAGCCCTCCTATATTTTTTATTTCTTTATTTTTGGCTGCATAGGGTCTTCGGTGCAGTGCGCAGGCTTCTTATTGCGGTGGCTTCTGTCATGGTGGAGCACGGGCTCTAGGCATGTGGGCTTCAGTAGTTGTGGCTCACGGGCTCTAGAGTGCAGGCTCAGTAGTTTTGGTGCACCGGCCTAGTTGCTCCATGGTATGTGTGATCTTCCCGGACCAGGGCTCTAACCCATGTCCCCTGCACTGGCAGGCGGATTCTCAACCACTGCACCACCAGGGAAGTCCCCCCCCCCATACTTTTTTATATTAAATGAGCTCCTTGCAACCACTGACATTATTGTAACTCAAAGTTCACATCTAGGTAGGAGATTGCTATCTCAAAATTAACAGAGAAATTTAGAAGACAGCAGCTTGATGTGGGAAATTCCTGTTATCCTAGAAGCACCTTTAAGAGCAAGGTAGGCACATTGAGCCAGCACGTGTTACCCAGGTGTTTGAGTTTTGATTTGTTGTCAGCCTCAAGTAGACAATGTGGGGAGATGGAGCTGGGCTCAGGACTACTAATAATGGCAGCAACTGCTATTGGGCGTAGACTTTGGGCCAGAAGTGGTGTAGAACTGTGATTCTCAAACTTCAGTGCATTAGGATCATGCACTGAAGGGCATGGAGGGCTCCTTAAACACACAGATTGCTGGGTCCCACTCCCAGAGTGTTTGATTTAGTAGATCTGGGGTGGAGCCTGAGAATTTGCATTTCTAACAGGTTCCCAGGGTTTGTTCTTCCCAGCTGCAGCTGCTGTTCTGGGGAATACACGTGGAAAACCCGTGGGGATGTGGTAGAAGACCAGTAGCAAAGGGAGAGGATGGTCTGGGTCTTCATGAGTGGCACACGCCCACTGTGACATGCCCAGGAGTTTGTGAAGTGTGTCTATTTTAAAGAGGTGAAATGGAATGAAAGACCAAATTCAAGTCTTAATTAGTGAGAGCCTGAACCTAGCTCAGTTGGAAAGTGGTATAGTTGTGTTCCTCTTACATCAAGTGACTAATCCAGAGGAGATCTTGTTTGTCTTGGGTACTTGTCTTAATCTAGTTAAATAAAGTAAAATTGAAGACACCTGTTTCAAGGGTATGCTTGGGATTGGGATTGGCTGATCAAAACCAAGGGCTATAAAATTCAGTTGGGGAGGCCTTAGGGGGCACCTCAGTGAGACAAGAAGTCATGCAACAGAGCAGATATCCAGCAGTACAGTGGGAGCCCCTTTGAGAAATATACATGCTACATATCATGGTGCTATAGATGGAGAAGTCCCAGAGCAGATCAGCTAATCAAGTCTTGTGGCAGCCTCTCCAGGCTTCAGGCCTGATCCTCAACGCAGCTGCTTCTCATGTGAGCAACTCTAGTAGGAGGTCAGGATGAGCAAGCAAGTGAGGTTCATTTACTTAATGATGGTTAGTGATTCTATCCTAAGCCAGTCTGTGTGCACAAGCCAGGCTTGTCACTGGCATATCAAAGAGGAGTTTATTCTTGTCAAGATGTCCTCCAGGCTTCCCTCATCCTAATTGTAGCATCCATTGTTTGAACCAACCCTTCATATTCAGATGGATTCAGCCTCACCCAGGCTCTTATTTGTCCTAAAACACAAAGCACAGAGGCCACACTGTGCAGGATGAGACCTAAGAGAACACGGACAGACTGTTGGGTGATGGCCGCCCAGCATGGGCGCTTCATAGAGGCAAGTTTGCACTTGAGCGCTGGGTTTGGGCGAATACCGCACAGCTGAGACCTATTTCTGGCAGGAAATGCCGGCAGAAGCAGAGGTTTGGGGGGGTGGGGGAGCATGTTGGAGCTACATATGCCCTTGGTTAATGGGTATGTCAGTCTTTTCCATTAGTCTCATGTTGAATTAGAATCCACAAAAGGAGATTATTAAATACACAGAGAGACAGACAGAGACAAGCCTATAGCCTATTTACATAATGCTGAACTTATATTAAAAATATTGCGGGGCTAGTCTTTGACTCTAGTATCAATGCTCCTATAGCATCCTCTGAGCTTAGCTAGAAGAAAGGAATAGGGAACCTGGTCCCTTCCCCTCGCATAAAATGGAAGGGGAATGAAAAGCCACATGCGCCCCAAGGTGAAAGCCCTAGCTGTAGATGCAAAGGCTGTGAGCCAGACCTCAGAACACATCTTACCCCTCATCATATCCCCTCTGGCAGCCTACTTCATTACCCTGCGGGCTTCCAGGCTCTTGACAGTCTGTGCCCTCCAAAATGTCTTCAAGGCATTTGTAAAACCTGCCCTTAGTTCTTTGCTACATTATACCGATTTACTTACTATTCTAGGTGGGTGGGATTTTTTCCCCCCTTCTAAATTATAACCAGTCATCTGAGGATTCACTTTATTTTTTAGTTCAGGGCTGAAACTTAAAACTTTGAGGGTTATTAAAAAAACGTTATTCTTAAGAGAAAAACATATGCTTGAAAACTTAACCCCTTGGTGGTAGCCAGGGGATCCTCTTTCTCCGAGTTTGAGTAATAGTGCAAACAATTTTTGAGACCAGTAAGTACCACATGGGGCTTCAGGATTGGGGCAGCTGTGATAGATGCATGTCCTTATGTGATGGATAGAGAAGCTGGGAGAGGTACCTTTCGGCCGAGAGGCATGGGGTCAATCCAGAGGCTCCCCCCGGGCTCCTGGTTCATCTTTTTCTTTTTCTTTTTTTTAAACAATATGGTTGAGGATAATCTTTATTGTGAGTAGTAGATTATTTACTTTTTAATTAATTAATTTATTTATGTATTTTTAGCCGTTCCGTGCGGCATGTGGGATCTTAGTTCCCTGACCAGGGATCAAACCCGTGACCCCTGCACTGGAAGTACGGAGTCCTAACCACTGGACTGCCAGGGAAGTCCCTCCTGGTTCATCTTAAACAGAGTTTCTATGGCCTGACTTGTCAGCTTGGGTTGATGATACTTGCTGCCTCTAATGGGTTGGGAAATGGTTTGAAAATTTCCTTGCCCCAGTGGGACTGTGAGACATATAAGATCTGAAAAGTGGAAAAGAGTGTAGAGGTTCCTCAAGAAATTCAAAATAGAACTGCCATGTGATCCAGGAATCCCACTTCTGGGTATACATCCCAAGGAAATAAAATCACTATCTTGGAGAGATAGATGCACTCCCATGTTCATTACAGCATCACTATTCACAGTAGCCAAGAGATGAAAACAACCTAAGTGTCCATTGACAAATGATTGGATAAAGAAAAGGTGGTACATACAGAGTGGAATATTATTTAGCCTTTAAAAAGAAGGAAGTCCTGCCATTTGTGACAACATGGTTGGACCCTGGAGGGCATTCTGCTAAGTGAAAAAAGCCAGACACAGAAAGATAAATACCTATAATCTCACTTATATGTGGAATCTAAAAAAAAACCATTGAACTTATAGTGACAGAGGAGAGTGATGGGTACTAGAGGCTGAGAAGTGGGGGAAAGGGGGCGATGTTGATCAAAGGGTATAACTTCCAGTTATAAGTTGAATAAGTTCTGAAAACCTAATGTACAGCATGGTGACTGTGGTTAATAATCATGTATTATATACTTGAAATCTGCTAAGAGAGTAGATCTCACATATTGTCATTAAACACACAAAAATGGTAACTGTGTGAGGTGATGGATATGTGAATTAGCTTGACTGTGATAATTATTTCACAATGCATATCAAAACATCATGTTGTACACTGTAAATATATACAACTTTTATTTGTCAATCATACCTTAAAGCTGGGGAAAAAAATGATCAGTTTAAAAAAAAGATCTGGAAAGCTTGAAGTTAATGTGAATGGCCTTGAAAAGAAATACTGCTTATCCAGGAAGCAAAAACACACTCTAGATAGTGATGAGCCCATCATCTGAGTGCCCATTTTTCTTTTCCAGGTGGTATATAGGCAGCCTTGTTCATGAACAGTGAAGTCTGAGCATACGTGTTCAGAATTTAGTGCTGGTCATCAAATAAAACTTGCAGCAAAACCCAAAGGATATTTAACAACAGCTGGGATAGGTCTGTGGGGATGGGTCGGAAGGCAGGGCAGGTCCTGGAGGCTGGCTGTAGAATGTACTCTCTAATGGTACCAGCTACTAGAAATGAGACTTTGGCAGCCTGATCACTCCCCATCCTTATTCACACGGGAGTGAGAATGACAGATGTCCATCCCATCAGCATTGGATATGATGGCCACGATGAAGAGAAAGCATTGGCCCTGACAACACAGAGGAGGCGAAGGTAAAAGTAATTGCTCAGGGCTTCCCTGGTGGCGCAGTGGTTGAGAATCTGCCTGCTAATGCAGGGGACACGGGTTCGAGCCCTGGTCTGGGAGGATCCCACGTGCCGCGAAGCATCTAGGCCTGTGAGCCACAACTACTGAGCCTGCGCATCTGGAGCCTGTGCTCCGCAATGAGAGAGGCCGCAATAGTGAGAGGCCCGCGCACCGCGATGAAGAGTGGCCCCCGCTTGCCACAACTAGAGAAAGCCCTCGCACAGAAACGAAGACCCAACACAGCAGGAATAAATTAATTAAGAGTTAGGACTTCAACATATTCATTTAAAAAAAAAAAAGTAATTGCTCAGTTACCCTCCTCTCTCTCCCCTTTCCGCCATCATTGCTCTCAATCTTGACATATCACTGCCTCTGGAGGATTCCAGCTCTCCATCTGCCCTGAGCCTGGGTCCACAGAGAAAAGCTGGAAGCAGAATGGCTTAGCATTGGGGAGGGGGGGGAACAGGAGGAGAACCTCTCCCCTATAGGGAGACAGGGCACCCCAGGGCTCAGAAAGCAAGTCAAAGATGGTAACTTGATCCTGTAGCTTTCTTTTAGGGGGAGGGAGGAAGGGTCTCCCAGTTCCTGAGAGCTTCCCATGGGCCAGACACCCTGCTGAGTGCCTTATACTGGGCGTTAAAATCTCAGTTGTGCACAGGTGTCAGGTGGACCTGGTGGCTGAGCTTGTGGGACTGTGGTGAACGTAGAGGGTGGGTTCCCCAGAGGGCAGGCAGCATTCAACTCCAGCTGATGGGTACTTTGTGGGAATATAAGTCTGAGATCTTCTATTCTTCAAGGCATCTAGAAATCTAGCTTTTGAAGGAAGTCTGTTGATATTGATATGTTCATAACCATTGAAACACTGTGTGGGCCAAACCAAACACAGTGACATTTTCATACAGTGTGTGGGCTGGATTCATTCCTCACCCCTGACCCCACTCCCTACACCCACCTCGGGCCCCCAGTTTCCCATTTCTGCCTTTCACAGCATTTTTATTTAATTTTAAAGCCAGTAGTATGTGGAGGTGATAGGGTAGTAGTGTTTCAGCCTGAAGCTAAGTCAGATGTAGGTATGTTTAGGTCTGTTGGGCAAATTGGTGGGGGACCTGCCAAAAGCCCATCGAGGGCCCTCTGGATGAGGACCCTATAAAAAAACCATAGTCTCAGGTTAGAGTCAAGATTGCTACTTAAATCTGTTCCTTATCCAGCATGCTGGATCAACTCGCAAATTCTCTGTAAGAAGTAACAACTGAAATCACTCCTTAAAAAAATAATAATAATAATTAATATAGAGCAAAATGACCTTTTTGATGTACACATCTCTGAATTTTGTAACGTGTAGATTTGTGTAACTGCCAGCACACCCAGGATGCAGAACAGTCCATCAGCCCTCAGGACTCCCCCAGGAAACACTGTTTTTTTAACTCAGTACACATTGGAATGTAAAGGCCCCACCTTGCACCCTGACTTTAAGGATTCTGAAAACCACTTGGGGTGAGAGGGTTAACCAGAACAGGAAACTGCAGTTCCCAGTCTTTGGTGGGTAACTCTTTCATAATGAATGCCCCTCCCAAACCTATAACAAATTCTTGCTTTTCCCTAATAAATACCTACCACTCCAGCCTAGTTCCTTTTTTCTCTAGCCTCTACTAGCGTTATCACATTTGGCAACTAAAATTATAGGATGCCCAGTTATTGCAGGGGACACACTTTTATACTAAAAAATGATCTGTTGTTCTTCTGAAATTCAGATTTAACTGGGCGTCCTGTAGTTTATCTGTCAAGCTCATCCACTTCACATATATGCTGCATTCACAACCGAGTTTAGAACACACTTTTTCTGGGTCTGTGTTTCACTCTTCCATGTGAGTGTGAAAATACTCATTGGTTTTACTTTATTTTTTTCCCTTTCTTATTTCATTTTTTTTCTATTTAAAAAATGTTTTTATTTTATATTGGGATATAGTTGATTAACAGTGTTGTATTAGTTTCAGGTGTACAGCAACGTGATTCAGTTATACATATACATGTATCTATCTTTCAAATTCTTTTCCTGTTTAGGTTATTATGCAACATTGAGCAGAGTTCCCTGCGCTATACAGTAGGTCCTTTTTGGTTTCTGTTTTAAACATAGCAGTGTGTATATGTCAATCCCAAACTCCCAGTCTATCAATACTCATTGGTTTTAAATAGTAATAAGTTTGTAGGAAGATAGGGCATGTACTGGAAGGCCAAGAGGACCTCATCAATACATTAATGTGTTTTCAAGAAACCCACTAGACGTATCCTTTCTGGAGAATAAGAAATGGATTCATGTGTGTTGGAGGGCAGAGGACAACTGGATTTCAGAAACTGGGACATTTTCCAGCCCCCCTTCACCCCCCTCCCCTGGCCCAACCTGTGAATAATATGAGATTACGAAGACTAAACAAGGACATTGTTCACACTGGGTGATTTTGCAAATATCACTGGAATGCTAGCCTTCAGCAGGCCATATATCTTGCATTGAGCAAGATGGGGCCTTGTGGTCTGTTGTCCGTGAGTCATGCAGAGCTCACAGCCAGCTCATTCACAGCCGGGATGTTTTGGTTGAGAATGCTGTGATGGTTGATTGATTCCTCTTGTTTGTTTGTTTGTTTTTTCATTTAGCAATTTTACTCGTGTGATTTCAGAATCATAATGAGACGAGAAGGAAAATCAATTTTACAAAGTACCTTCAGAATGAAGAATGATTGGAGATTCCAATTTTCTGTCTAGACCAGAGTCAGCAAGCAGCAATCTACAAGCCAAATCTGGCCTGCAGTCTCTCTTTCATAAGGCCTGTGAGCAATACGTGGTTAGTACATTTGTAAATGGTTGGAAATTTAAAAAAAAAATATTTCATGACATGTGAAAATTATATGAAGTTCAGATTTCAGTGTCCACACTAAAGTTTTATCAGAACACACCCATTCCCATTCATGAATGCGTGCTCTATGGCTGATTTCATACTACAGCAGCAGAGCTGAGTAGTTCCAACAGAGACCATACGGCCTGCGAAGCCTAAAATATTTATTCTCTGACCCTTTATAGAAAGACGTGGCTGACTCCTGCTCTAGACTCTATATCTATTCTATAACCATAGAAGTATGGTTGTGTTTGTCTTGAAGGTTCTAGGAATCTTTCAGCTAAAGAAGTAACTGTTGTCTGGTTGCTAGCAGTTCAGAACAGTAAACCTTCTAGGCATGTATACAGAGAAAACTCTAATTCGAAAAGATACATGCACCTCAGTGTTTATAGCAACACTATTTACAATAGCCAAGACGTGGAAGCAACCTAAATGTCCATTCATTGACAGATGAATGGATAAAGAAGATGTGGTATATATACACAATGGAATATTACTCAGCCATAAAAAAGAATGAAACAATGCCATTTGCAGCAACATGGATGGACCTAGAGATTATCATACCTAAGTGAAGTAAATCAGACAAAGACAAATATCATATGATATCATGTATATGTGGAATCTAAAATATGATGCCAATGAACTTATTTACAAAACAGAAATAGACAGACATAGAAAACGTATGGTTACCAAAGGGGAAAGGGGGGTGGAGGGAAGGATAAATTAGGAGGTTGGGATTAACATATACGCACTACTGTATATTAAATAGATAGCAACAAGGACCTACTGTAGAGCACAGGGAACTATGCTCAATATCTTGTAATAGCCTATGATGGAAAAGAATCTATCTATCTATCTATCTATATATATATATTCAGTTAAATATTATACATGTATATAACTGAATCACTGTGCAGTACACTCGAAACTAACACAACATTGTAACGCAACTATATTTCAATAAAAATTTAAAAAAAGAAGGCACAGTGCATGAAAAAACATCAGTAAAGCCTCAGACTCCCTTTTCACTCTTTTCTGGGCTGCTAAGATGGAGGCTGACATTTGCTGAAGCGCTCTCATACTGAATTTTGCTACTCTACGGTTTTCTTGTTACATCCTCACTATCTAAGCCAACTATGTGTTTTCTTTTGAAAACCAGAAAATCTGATGTCTTAGAGGTAATGGTTTGGCCCATCTAAAAATAAGTGATTACATTTAAAACCATTTTTTTCCATTGACAGGGGACAAGAGGGTAGAGGAAAAGCACTGGTGATTCTCCATATCGTTTTTCTTTCTCCCCAGAAATTGCCAGAACTCTCATTCCGTGCTCGCCAGGGATATTAAGGGTGAAGTGTCAGAATGGGAGTCAGAGAACACACCCACCACATTCCCTGAGTCCGAGCAGGAAGCCAGTGGAAAGTGGCTTCTGACCCGCTGCCCTGTCATTCATTAGCCCTTTGCTGAGGGTCAGTTACCTCCTGGAAGCCAGAGGACCAATCGCTTTATTTGTAAATGAAGTGACCAGCAGGTAAAAGCTGCTGATGGCCTGCGGTAGCAGAGTCCACTCTAGCCTCCCTGAATCATCAAATGTTTCCCTTCTGCCCGCTTCACTTTCTTGTCTAAAAGGGCCAGCTGCAATTTTGAGTCTTGTCTGCCTGGAAATTTCCAAAGGGACTTTGGTGCCTTAGTAAATATTTTCAAATTGCCCAAGGGAGATAGTAGAGCCATAATTGTGAAATCAGGTTTAGAAAGCGATTACTGCAGTACTTGGGCCGGCCGTGTGAGTGTGCGGGGGCAGGCTGTGGGTGTGGACACTCGTGGTTCCTCGCTCGGCCGGTGGCTGGCTTTTGCTTTTCTGGTCAGATATACGCCAGACCCTGACATTCTCTATCTGGGCAACTTCTGAGCAGCTGCTGGGAGAATAGGAAGCCAAGCATGGGGTTAGCATAGGGTTCCCTCAACTGTGGCGCTGTCGACAGTTTGGACCAGATAATTCTTTGCTGTGGAGGGCTGTCCTGTGCATTGTATGGTGTTCAGCAGCATCCCTGGTTCTATCCAGTAAATGCCAGTAGCATTGCCTGTGCCCCAGCGTGACGATCAAAAGTGTTCCCAGACATTGCCAGATGTTCCCTGGAGGACAAAATAAGCCCTTTGAGAACAACCGATGTCGTATAATGTAAGGGTTACCTGACCAAATGTATTTCCCGTCCTTTCAGTATTAGAGATCCATTGCTTTATGCCTTCCCTTTCACCCTTAGGGATTCATTCCTTGAAGCCTTGGAGGCTTTTTTAGTTTCCAGAATGTCCCATGAAAATACAGGTTTCTCACAAGGGGTAAAGCCCCAAGCCTGGGAGGACACATGCTTCTCATCTCGTGTCAAGCCTGACTGTCTTGGGAAGATGTCTGAGGCTGCATTTGGGTTTGGGGGAAAGAACAGCATGATAGAGTACAGGGGATGAGGGAGTTGCTCTTTGTGTGTAAAGAGGCTTCTTACCTGGTATCTCTGCGGAGATTCATCAGTCAGGCCCTTGTCTCGGGTTGTAACTGCTCCTGGGGGCACCGTTCTTACGTGGTCACTGTAGCTTCGTGTATTAGGGAAGTTTTCTAGCAGGTGCCAGGAAGGTGTCTTGGAGAAGAGGTGCCTTTTCTAGATCCCGCAGAGCTACCGTATGGGCTGGCGGAGGTGCTGTAGTCTGCTTGATGGGAATAAGCAGCAGGAAGCACAAGGAGAGGGGCAAAGGAGCTAATTCCTATCTCTCTCCCTTCACTTGATTATAAGCTCCTGGAAGGCAAGGGCAATGTCAATTTCATCATTACCCCTTGCTGCCTTCATGGTACCTTTCACATAGCACCAAAGCCTCTTCAGTGACCTTAAGCAGGGTTCTTAACGTGTTTTATGTCTCAGACTCCTTCTCAGTCTTGTGGACTCAGAATAACGCTTCAGTGCACACAGTAAAATACATAGGACTAAAAAGATGACCAATTACATTGAAATACAGGCAGCACAATATTAGAAAATTGCAATAGATAACATCTATTCTTCTATATTATTGTATTAAATAAAATCTAGTGGCAATTCTAATACATACTCCACTTTCTAATTATTGATGAACATAAGTGATATTTCAAGTTATCTCTGACAACTATAATGTGATCTGAAAATACCTGCGATTTCCATTCACGGCGAAGTCATAGGTACTGAAGATATTTCTGAGGCTTGTCCTTCTGTTCGTAACTGAAGGTAATGCTACATTTCAGCTAGAGGTTAGTGAAAACAGCCTTTAACTGGCTACCCTGAGTTCTGGCTCATCCCTGGTCTCCCTGAATTCTTTCTTAACCAGGCGTCTGCTTTAAAGCTCCCTCTGTTCCTCCACGTGATGCTACCCCAGCCACCTGCTTGGGACTCTTCCCTAGCAAATTTCTCCAGGTTCCTTCTTCTGTCAGTACATGCCTTTCCATCTAAACCCTCCCGGCTGGGTTGTGTCTTTTGTTTCCTATCTAAGTTCGCAAGGCAAGGGAAGCATCCAGCCCCCACTTGGGGTTCCCGAGCTTAAGAGGAGAGAGGGAAGCAGACGCATCCTAGATGTCCAGTGAACGCTTGTTCGGATGAATGTTCGCTTTGCCGACTTTACCCTTTTTATCTGGGGTTGCTATTTGATGCTTGGGCTGTGTTGCCAAAAAAAAAAAAAAAACACAACCTAAAAGTTGAGAATTATGTTTTCTTCGGTGACCTTACTGAGGACTATAGCCCAGGATGGCAGCCTCTCAGACAGCCCTGAAGGACTGTTCCAAAGAGGTGAGGGAAGAGCCAGGATAGATAGTTTTTGCTGACAAAACAAACAAACACGTAGTCCGACATCGAAAGATTACTGCTAAGTCACAAAAAAAACACACACGTCAAGTTAATGATCTGAATGCTTTTCTGTGTATGGGAAGATGCAAGAGTCTGGGCTCATTGAGATGATTCTTTCGATATGCATCTTAACTATCTAGGGCCAGTTTCCTGTCTTTCTCCTTCCTGAATTCCCCTCAGGGTGCACCGTTGGGGTGTCTGCAGTGGCTGACGGCTTGATGGCGGGCAACACCGTCGTTTACTGGCATGGCAGGTGACATTCTTTGTTTACTGAGACGGCAGACGACTTTCTTTTTGTCCACAGCTGTGTTTGAGCTCAGTCCTCTCTTGATGCCTCTCTTCTGCGTGGAGAGCAGCTTTCAGTATGGTTTGCCCTATTCCTGGAGGTCTGCCGATCTCCTCTGGGAAGAGAGAGGGCTGGGCACCCACTGTGACCTCAGAAGCAGCAGTGAGCAGTGTGAGTGGTAGGACCCTTGACCAACAATGAGCCCACCACATGCATGTGCCACAAGCAGCTGGGCAGAAGCCGTCAACATCCTCATTGCATGCCTTGCCGTGGACCACCAGGGCGGGGGACATGCCTGCGGACCAGGAGCCTGGGGATTCAGGATGGCTACAAGGGAATTTCAGAATAAATAAATAAAAAGGAGCCACCTCTAATTAGTTTCCTCTGACATTAAGGTCAGCAGGTTCCAGAATGTTTTGTGTGAGGTTAGCACCTGTGTTTTTCATCAAATGAATGTCAGTGTTCTACCCAATTTGGACTATTGCGGCTTCCAAAGTTTTTTTTCTCCCTGGATTGCTATAAACAGTCTGTATTGGTTTCTTAGGGCCGTCGTAACAAAGTGCCACAGACGGTGGCTTAAATAACGGAAATGTACGATCTCACAGTTCCGGAGGCTGGAAGTCTGAGACCAGGGTATCAGCGGGATGGGCTTCGTCTGAGGGCTGAGAGGCAGGCTCTGCTTCAGGCCTCTCTCCTTGACGTGTAGCTGGACGTCTTGTCCCTGTGGCTTAAATAACGGAAATGTACGGTCTCACAGTTCTGGAGGCTGGAAGTCCGAGACCAGGGTATCAGCGGGATGGGTTTCGTCTGAGGGCTGAGAGGCAGGCTCTGCTTCAGGCCTCTCTCCTTGATGTGTAGCTGGACGTCTTGTCCCTGTGGCTCTTCCCATGGTCTTCTGTGTGTGTGTGTGTCTGTGTCCACATTCCCCCATTTCATGAGGATACCAGTTATACTGGATTACCTCTGTAAAGACCCTATTTGCAAATAAGGTCACATTCTGAAGTGCTAAGGGTGAGGACTTCACTCTGTATTTTATGGAGGGACACAGTTCAACCCATACCAGGGTCCCTGCCTGTTGTGAGGTGGCATCTGCATCTCACAGTGATGGCCATTCACACCCTAGTCTGCTTCTGGCTATGGCAGTAGAAATCGTGTCCCATGGGAAGTGGCCCAGGGACTCATGAGTAGTGGGTGCCATTCGCCATGAATGCCTCAAGCCTCTGCCCTTTGTCACACTCATGACTTCCTCTTAGCACACAGGACCTTTTTTTTTTTTTCTTTGCGGTATGCGGGCTTCTCACTATTGTGGCCTCTCCCGTTGCGGAGCACAGGCTCCAGACGCGCAGGCTCAGCGGCCATGGCTCAGGGGCCATGGCTCAGGGGCCCAGCTGCTCCGCGGCACGTGGGATCCTCCCGGACCAGGGCACGAACCCGCGTCCCCTGCATCGGCAGGCGGACCCCCAACCACTGCGCCACCAGGGAAGCCCCACACAGGACCTTTTATCTGGAAAGGCCTAGAACAGCATTTCACACTAAGTTGTAATGAAGAAAGCTTAAACATTCCCCCTCCTGAAAGCCAGTAAAAAAACAGAGGGCAGAGATGTAGACTACGTCCCAGAGCTCAGAATGTCACTTAGCCACCGTCAGGGCTGTTCTGTTCGGGACGCTGGATTTCCCCTCCTCACCACTGGTAATGACCAAACCAGGCCTGGTGGATTCGTGGGCATTTAGAGTTTGCCGAATTCTCTCACTTTCATTATCTTGTTGGGGCATCGATAAAGAGTAGCACGTTTTATTTTCTGTATTTCATTTCAGAGAAAACAGCAGCTCAGCTAAGTAATTTGTCCAAGCTCATACAGGGCGACATCATCTGCGTCTCTCTGCCAGATCTTCCCAGCACACCTACCCTGTCACCCTCCATCTCTCCTCTGGGTCCCCACAGTGTGGTCCAGGCAGCCTGAGTCTCATAGGCTCACTGATCCCCTTGCTCTGCCCCAGGGCTCAATCTGACCCCTCCCACCCTCTCCAAGAGGCCAAAAAGTAACCTAGGCCCGGTGAGTGTGGCCAAGGTGAGAGTATTCTTTGTTCCAAGTTCTAGGCTAAAGGGGCACCTTGGGCAAAGTCATGAGGCTTGTGAAGGAGTAGAGCAGCAGCAGGAGATGACAAGGAGTTGGATGTGGCTGGAGCATGCCGAGAAATGAGGCCAGAAGGGCAGGGCGTGCTGGGTCGCAGAAGGCCAGGTGTGCCAGGGGTGGGGGCCAGGACGTGGTCCCATGGTTGGCAGAGCCCATGGCTTATCAGAGGCTGCTCTCGTGGCAAGATGAGGCAGGGAACTGCTCCCTGGGTGCCCGCCCAGCACTCCATCGCTGTCGGTGCTGGTAAATTGCTGAAGGCTTCTGAGGTGGCCTCTCTGTTCGTTTGGTGCAGGGGTCACCTTTCGCTTTTATAATTGCTTAAATCACTCTCTTTGGATGGAAACTCAGAAGAAGCGTCTTAACCAACTTCAGCTGAAAGCCTTATTGCCGATGGAAGCCAATTTAGAGTTGGAATGTGGAGGCTATTTCTGGACACTGTGACATCCTGTTCAACTTTCAGAGGAGCCCGGGAATAAAGGGGTGACTCAGTCTGTGAGCTTATTTTTAGGGAAAGCTGGGAATTCAGTCTGGAGCCACTCAGAGTCCTCAGTGTCTGCCAGTGCAGGGGTGCTGTTAGTGGAGAGATTGCTGAGCAGAAATGCTGTATTTATCATCAACTGTTACCCAGCACCTCCTACACTCCAGCATATGCTTTATTGATTTGAAAACAAGATGGGAATCAGCATAAACAAACCTTTGAGTCAGACGAGCCTATTTCAGGGCATTTACTTTTTTTTTTTTTTTTGCCATACGCGGGCCTCTCACCGCTGTGGCCTCTCCCGTTGCAGAGCACAGGCTCCGGACGCGCAGGCTCAGCGACCATGGCCCATGGGCCCAGCTGCTCTGCGGCATGTGGGATCTTCCCGGACTGGGGCATGAACCCGTGTTCCCTGCATCGGCAGGCGGACTCTCAACCACTGCGCCACCAGGGAAGCCCCCAGGGCATTTACTTTCGAGAACCAACTTCAGAACTGAAGAATTAATATCATAAGAGTTCCTGTTTATTGGGCATTTAATATGTACAACATATTTTGCTTTGCAAAAATGTAATGGGAACATCGATACTGTGTTAGAGGTATGGCATTGTTGTCACTGTTTTAATAGTTGAGGAAATGTTAACTTAAGGAGGTGAAACATTATCCTATGACAAGGTAGCTGAGTTTGAACTCAGATCTGGCTCCAAAGGCCATGCAAATGACCACTCCAGATTTGGCAAATAAATGGCTCGAATGCTGCCTCTCTTTGGTCCTGGGTATCACTAATTGATCATGGGGTCATTGCCTGCTCAGCTCAGATTTGGCCTCAGGATCCTTCTCAACACAGTGCTCTAGGTAGCTACCGTGACCAGCTGAGCAGCGTTAGCAGCCCTGAGGTAAAGGCCATCTGTCATCTTAGTTTTATCTTTGTTTTGGCTCAAAATGGAGTCTTTAAGTCTGGAGACTTTGTTATTGTTGATTTCTACAGATCTATTTATAACCTTTTATTTCCTAAACACTTATAAGCAATGGAGCATTCACTGCAGTTTCCTTTTACAGTCAGTGGAGACTCTGTATTCTTTAAAAGGGGCTTCTGACTGCCTTGGAGGGAAGGATGACATTTTAGGACCCCAAGTCTTGAGTAGACAATTGGCTTATGTGTGGGTGTCTGCAGTGATGAGTGGGAGATAGAGAATGAACCTTAAGAACTCAGGCCATTTATAGCAGTAAACCTCTCAAATAACCCAGTCTGATTAATTACAGCAGGGTGGTGAGGTGGGATGGGCGGATGGGGTAGGCAGGCTAAGACAGCAAGATGCTGGGGCCAACTCTGGGGAAACTCGCTCCTCATCAGTTGCTGTGAAAAATGTCACCTCAGCTGGCAAGCAGGTTGTCCTAAAAGTGTAGCACAAATGGGAGCTCGAGGTCCCAATGGGGAGAAAGGAACTCCTTAAAAGCAAGCTCAGACAAGAGAAAGGGGAAGAGAATCCCCAGCGTGGTAGCAAAGGACTCAGCCATGCAGTAGGATGAGATAATGTGTCCAGGAGGAAGTTCTTGGTCAAGGTCTAAAACTGGAACATCCAGAAATAAGTGTAGAAATGCATTGCTTAGAAGCCTGGAGGCTGCCGTGATTTCTTCAAGATTCCAGAAAATTGAGCTGAAATGGGGTTGAACAGTTGAAACAGATGGAAGGTAGCACATATAGATCATCAACGCAGGGTACGTTCAATAAAATTAAAACCGTTTTGCTCTACTTAAAGAAAACAAAAGAAAAATCTAGCTTAGGCCAGCAGCCTCTGGAAGCCTATCATCAGGGTGCAGGATCTCAGCCGTAGGCCCTGGCTTTAGGGCTGGGGCTCCAGGCCCCAGGAATGCAATGGGTAAGAGTGTGGTGAGAGTCATCTGAAATCTGGTTATCAGAACTGAGGCGGGAGGTCAGGGCAGAGCTGGAATCAAAATGCTGCTGCCCAGAGTGGATACCCACCCTGGAGAACAGTGCTCTCCCCCTACTGATTTCATCTTGTTGACACTTATTTTCTGGGGGTGTATGTTGTGCAAGCTCAGGGAACCCTCAGAGTCATTTGGATCCAAGCCAGAAAGAGGGCTACCTTGGAGAAGGTTTTCCTTTCTGTCCTGAGATGCTAGTGATTTGCCAAGCAGGGATCAGAGACCGGCAACCTTTCACAAAGCTCTACAACTAGACCCAGCCCATCCAGTCCTCATCAGCTCAACAACTTGCTGCGGTGCTGAAGGAACCACGGTGTGTCTGTGAGATGCGTGGGAAGAATGCAGAAGGCATAAAAGCAATTTATCATCAGCAGGAGGGACCAGGCGCACAGGCTGAATCCTCCATCCCTCACTCCGCTACTCCCTCCCGTGGTAGACACAGTGTGAAGAGGAGATGGAGACAGCGGCTTGGAATTCCTGCCTGCATTTGATGGATATGTGCACCTTGAGAATTAAGAGGTAGATGAGATTAACGGATGTCTAAATGAAGGCAGTTTCCATACTCACGCTCCTTGGAGCTTGGAAGCCCCATGGCAGTGTCCCAGACCGGGCCCGTAGAGTCCAAAGAAAATCAAAGACTGTCACATAATATAACTATCTGGCCACCCTGGAAGCCCCACCTTTTTCCAGGCAGCTCCAGAAAAAGACAACTTCCAGCCCAGCTCTGACAGCTGAATTAGATGGCTGAGTTGTGGCATTGCTATTGCCAAAACCACTTGGATAGTTTCCCCAGGGGCCTTAAGGCTGTGGCCGAGTTTTCCTGCTTAACCCTCAGTTAAGCAGAAATCTTTACCTGGCCGGGCATTGTTACATCTGTGTCACCTCATCATTGGAGAAAATGCATTACGGTCTCCTGCAGTTTCTTTCATGAAATGGAGCATGACATCAAGGAAATAAGACAGTCAGATGGCAACACAGCGGGTCAGAAATAGTATCATCTACATATTTTGATTATATTTTAAAATTCAGTTTATACACAATAGGAATTCAGTTAATTAACTCCAAGCTGTAATCTCAGTCTGGATTTGAATGGCTCTGCATTTCAATAGCTTCTTTCTCCACAATAATATTTAGATGGCCCATAGCAGCCTACCATTCTAGTGCTGAAATCATAGAACTTGGTTGTTTCTTCCTCATTTTTCAACAACCATTATTTTTTATGCAGTACTAATGAAATCAAGCAGTTATCATTTGACTTTTTTGTAGTTGAGGTTAATTTGTCAATTTCCTGCCAGTCTTCCATTACCTCCAGTACACATTTCCCTGATTAGCTGATAAATCAGAATTCTAATAATGGCAATGGAGAGAGGACTGGCAAAGTTTACTTCTGTAGATTTTTTTCCCAGATCATAATTGGTTGATCTTTTTTCCTTTAGATTTTCCAGGACAAAGGAGTTCTTATCTTTAATAACATCTTTTCATTCTAAACAAAGTGTGAAATGTGCAAAAAAGTGAAAAGAATGAAATCATCTAAAAGTGCCTGGCCTGGGGTCTGACACTCAATAAATATTTTAACATTCTACAAGGGAAAAAATGCCCTTAATCTAAACACCAAACAAATTTGGGGGATTTTCTTGGCACTGACTTTATGTAGGTGTAGTTAGACTCCATACGAATTTTACTTCGAACTTTTTTCACTTAACATTTACATGAACGTTTTCTCATGCTATTATAAACTTTTCATAAATATAATTTTAATTGGTTACATAATCATTAGTTAGGAGTACATTTGGCCGTGAGTGACAGAAAGCCTGAGAAACAATAGCTTCGTAAGTTTTTAGTTTCGAAGAAGAAATTGGGACAACTGAGGAGGCTCTTGGGGTAGGGAAACCTCTCACTGAGGGCACAGGAGCTTTCGATGCTCTGCTATCCTTAGGGAGGTCTGCCATGCACCAGGCATGGAGCCTTCCCAGAGAGAGCAGGAAGTTCCACTTCAGGGAGACTGAGTCACATGATCACCCTCACTCAAAAAAAGTCTGGGAAGATGAGTTGATAACTTTCCAGGCTCTGTAGTGAAGGAATGTGGGTTTCTTAGAATAAAGCGGTCAGAATTCAAATTACTGTGTCAAAGGGCAATGGATTTTTATTTTTCCCACAATTCCAGTTTGATTGCTTACCTGGCAAGTGGCAGGATTTAGAAGCTGTGCTCCATTTACGACCGTCTAATTTGGCACTGGAAGCACAAATGCACAACCAACCAGTCGTGAAAGTCGCACCAAAACCAAAACCGGTGGATATCGGTTTCAGGGAGGCAGCTGTCAGCACAAGATAAGGAAAAATTCCTCAACGTTTAGAGCTGGTCCAATTTGGAATTAACTACTTCATGATCAACCTATCCCAAGATGCAGAGACTGAACAGATACTTGGTATGTAGGAGGAAGAGGTAATTTATGGATCAGGTGAAGCGGACCAGGTGACCCCTAACATCTGTACATCTCCATGATTTAAAAATTAGGGTATATTTGCTAAAATACTTCCCCAAGCACCTAGGGTATTGGCTGTGTGGTAGAGCCTTGTTCCAACGTTGCTTGTTAGTTACCTGATATGTAGCTGGGTAGAGTGATTGCCCCACACAGCAGGATTCACCTCCCAGGCTCCCAGCTCCAGTGCCATAGGAAAGCCCTGTCTTGGGCTTCCAAGCCACTGCCTGGCCCATAAACTGGCCTCATCCAAAGTTACACATCTTTTTTTCCTCAGTGCCTGTTAGCGTGACTCTATTGTTTTTCCAGAGGCCATGGATTTCCTTTTTTGTGCCAACAAAATGTGCATGTTCCTCATGGGGAGGGTGGTGTGGACTCTATCTTTGATATTACTCAATTGTAAAACAAGGAAAAACATAAAAACCATTGTCCCTTTGATTCAGTTGCAAAATGGACCTGCTAAAATGGAAAGTTTCATTAATTAAACTCATTTTCTGTGAACGACTGAAAGCTATAAAATCAAGTGTGATCGATACATGAGTCTAAGTTTATGTAACTCAGGCAGCACAGATTTTTTTAACATCTCCTTTGTGGTAGACACATTTGTGGGTGTTGAGGATGTCACAGTAAATACAACATGGAGCCTGCATTCTGCGGGAGGGACAATTTACAAATAGACAAGTGAGTAGCATATACTGTGACTAGATGTCAAAAGAGGAGCAATTTACAAATAGGCAAGTGAATAGCATATGCTGTGTTGCTTTGTGACAGTATGAGGGCTCGGAGGGGGATACCTTTATTGGATGGTCAGGGAAGGCCTTACTAACAAGATGATGTTTGAGCTGTGACATAAAACAGAAGAGTGAGCCAGGTGGACCTCTGGGGGAAGCACAGAAGGCATAGCAAGGGCATTGGCCCTGAGTTGAGAGCATACTTGGTGTGTTCAAGAAGCAACAGCTCATAGATACAGAGATCAGATTAGTTACCAGAGGGGAAGGGAGTTGGGGTGTGGGCAAAATGGGTGAAGTGGGTGATAGATGGTAACTAGACTTGTGGTGGTGACCACTTTGTAGTATGTGCAGATGTTGAATTATAATTCTGTACACTTGGAACTTATATAGTGATAATGATGATGATGATGATAATAACGATGATGATAATAATAAAAGAAGCAACAGGAAAGCCCGCGTGGTGAAGGAAAGTGTTAGGAGATGTGACCCAACAGGTGGTGGCCAAGTCTAGAGGACAAAGGGCATCTAGATACCAGGGTACAGACTTTGGCTTTTACTTTAGGTGAAATGAGGATCACTTGGAGGATTTGTAGTACCATCTGACCTATTTTTTTTTTTAAAGGATTACTCTAGCTGCTGTGCTGAGACTAGTTAATGAGGAGGGAGGCAAGGGTGAAGGCAGGGAGACCAGTTGGGAGGATACTGCAGTAATTCAAGAGACAGATGAAACCTACTTGGGCCAAGATGGTAGCAGTGGAGGTAGTGAACGATGGATATATTTTGATGGTACAGCTCAAGGGATTTTCTCACTGAGTAGAATGTGAGAGAAAGAAAGAAGTCAAGGATGCTCCAAGGGTTTTGGCTTGTGCAACTAGGAGGATGGACTTTCACTTTAATGTGATGGAGACAACAATGGGAAGGCCTGTTTTGGAGGGAAAATAGGAGTTCAATCTTGGAAATGTTAAATTAGAGATGCCTATTTGACACCCAAGTGGAAAGGTTGAGTGGGTGGGTAGATGTACAAGTCTGGAGTTCAAAAGAGAGGTCTGGGCTGGTGACATCAACATGGGAATCGTCAACATTTGCACAGTATTTCAAGCCAGGAGGTTGGAGGAGATCACCAAGGGGATGAAAGTAGCTAGAGAAGAGGTCTGAGGATGTGGGAGATGATGAGGAACCAGCAAATGAAACTAAGAAAGGGCGGCCAGTGAATTAGGAAGAAAACTGAGAGAAGTGGTGACCTGGAATTTAGGAAAGTATTTCTAGAAAGAGGGAATGATCATCTTTGTCAGATGTTGCTGAGGTGCCAAGAAACTTGACGTCTGAGGATTGATTGTTGGATTTATCAGTGTAGAGGTTACTGGTACCCTGGAGTGGAGACATTTTGATGGAGAGGTGGAGGCAAGCACTGGACGGGGGGGATTTTGGGGAGAGAGAGGAGAGAGGAACTGGAGACAGCAAGAGTGTTGACTCTTTTAAGGAGTTTTGCTGTAAAAGGGAAAAAGAGAAAGGGAGGGGTAGATGAAGAGGAATGTGGGCTCAAAGGAGGCTGCTTTTAGAGATGTTAGAGCATGTGTGAGTGCTGTTGAGAATGATCTGGAGACTGGGAAAAGTTGATGAGGCAGGAGAGAGAAACTGCCTGAAGGACAGCCTTGAGTTGGAGAGTGGGGATGTCATCGAGAGCACAAATGGAGGATGGTCTTCCTACGAGAGTGATGGCAGAGCCTGTGGGACCAAGGAGTAGACTGGAGCCTGTGATGGAGGGTGTGGAGGAGACTTTCTGACTGCTTCTGTTTTCTCAGTGAAATGGGAAGCAAGGTCATCCGCTGGCAATGAGGCAAGGAGAAGAATTGGTGGAAGTTTGAGAAGACCGAAGGTGTAATATAATCCTCTTAGACAGTTCAAGAGTAATTAGTCTAGAAGCACAGATTTCTAGATACCTCCAAGGCCTCCCTGCGATTTAAGGTCATGAATTGAAAGCAAAACCAGACAACGTGGTCCTCTGTTTTCTTTTTTTTTTTTTTAAACATCTTTATTGCAGTATAATTGCTTTACAATGGTGTGTTAGTTTCTGCTTTATAACAAAGTGAATCAGTTATACATATACATATATCCCCATATCTCCTCCCTCTTGCATCTCCCTCCCTCTCACCCTCCCTACTCCACCCATCTAGGTGGTCACAAAGCACCAAGCTCATCTCCCTGTGCTACGCGGCTGCTTCCCACTAGCTGTCTATTTTACATTTGGTAGTGTATATATGTTCATGCCACTCTCTCACTTTGTCAGAGCTTACCCTTCCCCCTCCCCGTAGCCTCAAGTCCATTCTCTAGAAGGTCTGTGTCTTTATTCCTGTCTTGCCCCTAGGTTCTTCATGACCATTTTTTGTTTGTTTGCTTTTTAGATTCCATATATATGTGCTAGCATACGGTATTTGTTTTTCTCTGACTTACTTCACTCTGTATGACAGTCTCTAGGTCCATCCACCTCACAACAAATAACTCAGTTTTGTTCCTTTTTATGGCTGAGTAATATTCCATTGTATATATGTGCCACATCTTCTTTATCCATTCATCTGTTGATGGACACTTAGGTTGCTTCCATGTCCTAGCTATTGTAAATAGAGCTGCAATGAACATTGTGGTACATGACTCTTTTTGAATTATGGTTTTCTCAGGGTATATTCCCAGTAGTGGGATTGCTGCGTTGTATGGTAACTCTATTTTTAGTTTTTTAAGGAGCCTCCACACTGTTCTCCATAGTGGTTGTATCAATTTACATTCCCACCAACAGTGCAGGAGGGTTCCTTTTTCTCCACACCATCTCCAGCATTTATTATTTGTAGATTTTTGATGATGGCCATTCTGACTGGTGTGAGATGATATCTCATTGTAGTTTTTTTTTTTTTTTTTTTTTTTTTGCGTTAAGCGGGCCTCTCACTGCTGTGGCCTCTCCCATTGCGGAGCACAGGCTCTGGACACGCAGGCCCAGCGGCCACGGCCCACAGGCCCAGCCGCTCCGTGGCATGTGGGATCCCCCCAGACCGGGGCACGAACCCGCGTCCCCCGCATCAGCAGGCGGACTCTCAACCACTGCGCCACCAGGGAAGCCCTCATTGTAGTTTTGATTTGTGTTCCTCTAATGATTAATGATGTTGACCATTCTTTGTTTGTTGGCAATCTGTATATCTTCTTTGGAGAAATGTCTATTTAGATCTTCTGCCCATTTTTGGATTGGGTTGTTTGTTTTTTTGATACTGAGCTGCATGAGCTGCTTTTAAATTTTGGAGATTAATCCTTTGTCAGTTGCTTCATTTGCAAATATATTCTCCCATTCTGAGGGTTGTCTTTTGATCTTGTTTATGGTTTCCTTTCCTGTACAAAAGTTTTGAAGTTTCATTAGGTCCCATTTGTTTATTTTTGTTTTTATTTCCATTTCTCTAGGAGGTGGGTCAAAAAGGATCTTGCTGTGATTTATGTCATAGAGTGTTCTGCCTATGTTTTCCTCTAAGAGTTTGATGATGTCTGGCCTTACATTTAGGTCTTTAATCCATTTTGAGTTTATTTTTGTGTATGGTGTTAGGGAGTGTTCTAATTTCATTCTTTTACATGTAGCTGTCCAGTTTTCCCAGCACCACTTGTTGAAGAGGCTGTCTTTTCTCCACTGTATATTCTTGCCACCTTTATCAAAGATAAGGAAACCATATGTGTGTGGGTTTATCTCTGGGCTTTCTATCCTGTTCCATTGGTCTATATTTCTGTTTTTGTGCCAGTACCATACCGTCTTGATTACTATAGCTTTGTAGTATAGTCTGAAGTCAGGGAGTCTGATTCCTCCAGCTCCGTTTTTTGTTTTCAAGATTGCTTTGGCTGTTCGGGGTCTTTTGTGTTTCCATACAGATTGTAAATTTTTTTGTTCTAGTTCTGTGAAAAATGCCATTGGTAGTTTGATAGGGATTGCATTGAATCTGTAGATTGCTTTGGGTAGTATAATCATTTTCACAATGTTGATTCTTCCAGTCCAAGAACATGGTATATATCTCTCCATCTGTTTGTATCATCTTTAATTTCTTTCATCAGTGTCTTATAGTTTTCTGCATACAGGTCTTTTGTCTCCTTAGGTAGGTTTATTCCTAGATATTGATATTGTATTCTTTTTGTTGCAATGGTAAATGGGAGTGTTTTCTTAATTTCACCTTCAGATTTTTCATCGTTAGTATATAGGAATGCAAGAGATTTCTGTGCATTAATTTTGTATCCTGCTACTTTACCAAATTCATTGATTAGCTCTAGTAGTTTTCTGGTAGCATCTTTAGGATTCTCTAGGTTCTGTGTTTTCCTCCAGCATTTTCAACTGAACATGTGCAGGTACAAATAGACAAAGTGTTGGATTTCATCTGAGTTGGGCTTTTGGAAGAGTGTGATTATAATTATTGGTCGTGGAATCTAAAATCTGCCCAAAGAGGGCAGTGAGGGCATGAGGTAGGTAAGGGGCAGTGAAAGGGTGATAGGATCAAAACAGTATAAAAAGAATATTATGTTTTATAAATTGGATTGTCTTTTATAAATTAAATCATATTTCCAATGCATGATGGAAAATTACGATGTTTAAAAATCTGTAGTGAGTTTTTTTTTTTTTCTTTGCGGTACGCGGGCCTCTCACTATTGTGGCCTCTCCCGTTGCGGAGCGCAGGCTCCAGACGCACAGGCTCAGCGGCCATGGCTCACGGGCCCAGCCGCTCCGTGGCTTGTGGGATCTTCCCAGACCGGGGCACAAACCCAAGTCCCCTGCATCGGCAGGCGGACTCTCAACCACTGCGCCACCAGGGAAGCCCCTGTAGTGAGTTTTGATATGTGAAACATCCTGTATGATAGGAATAATTGGCTGCTGCTCCTGCTGTTTACTTTGCATTTTCCTAAAGTAAGTCATGGTATATCTGGACGAAACTAGATGTAAGGCATTCTGGATAAATCTCAGTGCAGTTGGCCAACTGAGAGTGCTCTGAGTGGAAGCCACTTGTGAACTAGGGGTCACTGGCCCAGCCCCAAGGCCTGGATTTGAATGTGCAGCTGGTGCCCCACTGGCCAAGGGAGTAGCAGTCTTGGTCACATAACAGAACTAGTGATCGATGATGTGTCTAGTCAGAGGCATGGAGACTGCTAATAGGGGAAAGCAGCTGGCTATTTGGAGTCAGGATCTACCCAATCCAGGAAAAGAGAGAACTGCTAAGGGTTGAGGACAGCGGGTGATGGGAACACCCATCTGAAAAGGGAGCAGGGTGGTAGGCAGAACCACAGAGGAGGGACAACATGGAATTCCAGCCATTCCTCCTGAGTTGTCAAGTCTGGATTTGGAGATGAGGGTTGTCGTTGGAATCACATTGACCACAGAGGTAGCTCAGAAGAAGGGGAAGAACCTGGGTGCGGGGTGCCTCTTAACTTCAAACACCCTTCCCACCACGGTCTGCGCTGGCTCAGACATTGGGTAGGACTGAGCCAGAGGCTGGGGTCACTGATGATCCAGCTGCAGAATCTGGGAAAGAGGCAGGGGCAGAGGAAGCGGGGAGGGGCTGACAAGGAACAGCTGCACTCTTCCCCAGCGCAGATGGAAGCCTCCATGTCAGCACACCATTTATATCACCTATGACAAAATCCATGTTTATTTCCCCCATGGCCCCGCTGTCCATATTTAACAGAAATTAGGACAGGGTAAGGGGAAACCACAGTCCTCCCTTGGCCTCACCGACTTTATTCCTGCCCAGGGCAGGTGTATACGGCATGTTAGTGTCATGAAGTGGGGTGACTCTGCTAGGCGTGAGTCCTGACTCTAATCCGGCAGCGTCATGGTCTTGTCACAAGATCTTTGGTCTTGTCACGAGATCTTGCCGTGTTTGAGGCTCCTCATCCTTGATAAGGAAATGGCAGTACCTGTTCTCTGGAGATAAGAGATACGGAAGTGCTTGGGAAAGTGCAATGTAAGATGCAGCTGCAAGGCTTCCGCGGTAGGTGAGGGATACAGAGACCCTAGCCTTGCAAAATGAAGTGAGGTCAGCGCAGATTAAGCAGACCAAATCAAATCTTTGATGGTTGAGTGATTTCTAAAAACGATTGCAGGTCGGCACAATTTAACAGGACTGCCCATAGTGGCTGAAAACATTGTCCAGAACGGATCAGATAAAGCCAAGGTAGAAATTGATTGTTACTGTAACTCAAGCGGTAGGCTATCAATGACCTAGATTTCCCCAGAATTTTTCCCACAGGAAGTGAAAGAAAAACACCCTGTGGCTGCCGAGGCTTGATTTGTCAAGAGCTCTGAGATCTACATGGTGTTAAAAGATTGTCCATCTCTCAGCTTGCCCTAATGAACGGGGGCGCGTTTAATTCAAAGCCAATGAGATGTGGAAATCACATCTATAGAATAAAATGGCCAGATTTCAACCCCAGTTGCCAGCGACCCATAACAGCCTCTCGTTGCGTTTTTCTTCTCTTAGCTGGTAAACGCCTGGCTTGTTGCTGAAGCTGCTGCTTTTTAATGCCTCACACTGCGAAGTCAGTATTTTCCCTAATTTCTGCCTTCCTTTAGGGAGGTAGGGGTGAGAAATAGCATAAAGAGAGGGCCTGTTATAGGCCGTGACCTGGAAGGCCCAGAGGGCTGGTCCTGAAACAGAGGCTTGGGTGGCTGTTCTCTGTCTGCACTGCAGGGTATGAGGCCAATCTGAGTGGCCCAGGGATGTGGGAGCTATTCCAGGACATCCTGGACTTTCCAAGAGGCCCACGAGCTCCTGGGAAGAACCAAGAGCCATCTTCCTATCTTATGTCAGGTCTACAAAGCATGTAACACACCACACCTTGAACCCCAACTGATCAAAGTCAGGCACGGTCAGCACAAGATGGTTTGTGATGGTCCCCAGGTTCCTCCTCACTGGTTCCCCATCTGCTCTTGTGTCAACCTTATCTCTCCCGCATTCTGAATCCCTGGCCCTGCAGCTGACTTTGACCCCACCTTTGCCCTTTGGGTTTGTGTAAATACGATGACTGGGCTGATTGACAAACCCTGGCACTCACGTTGTGAGATGTAGGCTTCGGTGATGACATGAGAAAGCACCTAGTTCCATGTTAGGACATGATAGGTGAACATAGTTCACATGAAGAAAGACACACAGTACACACTTGTACCATCGCTGCTGTGCTTTTTCACCTGTATGCACGTGGAAGTGTAAATGCATGTGTCCCTAAATGTACACATGATGTACAAGTGTCAATGATGGAGTTTTCAAGGGCAGAAAAATCAAGAAATATCAAAGTAAAGGCCTAGAAACCCTGTATGAGTCAGAACATGATTGTGGGAGGATTGTAAGGCTCTGGTTGCCCTCTTTTAAAGAACTTTGTAACAATCAGATGCAAAGATTTGATATTTGGAAGAAGTGAGCTTCCCGTCACTGGAAGAATTGATTCATTCTCCTCATTTATTCATATGCAGAATAAGTACTGATGAATGCCATTTGCAGCAACATGGATGGTTGCTAGAGATTATCATACTAAAGGAATTAAATCAGACAGAGAAAGACAGATACCATATGATATCACTTACATGTGGAATCTAAAAAAAATGATACAAATGAACTTATTTACAAAACAGACTCACAGACATAGAAAACAAACATGGTTACCAAAGGAGAAAGGTGGGGGGGAGGGATAAATTCGGAATTTGGGAGTTAAATATGCACACTAATATATATAAAATAGACAACAAGGACCTACTGTATAGCATAGGGAACTATACTCAGTATTTTGTAATAACCTATAATGGAAAAGAATCTGAAAAAGAATATATATATATATATATATATATATATCTGAATCACTTTGCTGTACACCTGAAACTAACACAAGTTTGTCAATCAACTATATGTCAATTAAAAAAAAAGAATAAGTATTGATGGCCTACTGTGTGCTAGGGATTCAAGGACAGCCCAGCAGGATAGATGGACTAGTAAGGAGGATTTACAAGGTCATGTTGGCAGTGAGTGTTCTGAAAGAGAGAAGCATGTTGTGCTCTCAGAATAGGTACCTTGTCCATGGTCACAGACTAGTAAGTGGCAGGGCTAGACTTTGAACACATGTGTATCTGACACCAAAACTCATCTATCAATCACTAACCTATAGTACTTCACAAGCATTTCCCTGTAACTGGATAGGAAGGTATGAGAGAGGAATAGTGAGAAACGATGGTGGGAAGGTAGACTAAGCTTTTGCTAGGTAAGGGGTTTGGATTTTGTCCTATGGGTAATGGGGGGCTCTCGGGGAGTGATCTAATTGCGTATGCATTTTTGAGAGAGCTTTCTACTATAGTATAGAAAGTAATTTGAGTTGGGAGAGACGGGGCGAGCAGGAAGACCACTCAGAGGTGGTTGCACTGATCCCATAATGAAGTAGCAACGGCCCAAAGTAGGACAGTAGCTGTGGAGATGCTGAAGAAGGCATGGGTGCCATAGTTATAAGTTATGATTTACAAGGTGATGTAAATCAGTACATCTTGGAATTGATTGACTATGATATGAGAGGCATGGAGAAACAAAGGAGATAGCCAGGTGTCTCATAGATAGCTAAGTGGATGGGTTGATGGTGCTACTCATCAGGGTAGGGAACATAGGGAGAGGGACATATTTGGGGGGAAGGTGATGAGTTTAGTTTGGACACGATGAGATCATGGTGCCTTTGGGACATACATGTGAGATGCCTGGTAGGCAAATGGACATACAGGTCTAGAACTCTGGTGTGGGGACTTAAAAAAAGCTGCGAATAATAGTAACTTCGGCCATGGGAATGATTGAAGCTATCCAGGGAGAGAATGTAGCATGTAAAGTCAACCTAATGACTTACATATTTAGGGATGAAGGTGGCCAGAGAGGTAGGAGGAGAATCAGGGCAGGCAGAAGGAGCGTGGTAGGTGAGAATGAAAGAACTTTTCAAGAGGAGGGAGTGATGCATGATGTTGAATGCTGCTGACAGGCAATAACACGGTTTCTGGAAAGTGTCCATTGAATATACCAACTGAGCGGTCACTGGTGGCCCAGACAGAATGGAAATGCTGGTTAAATAGAGTGGTGAGGTGTGGAGTTGAGCTGGGAGCAAGTGGAGATACTGAATGAAGCCTTTGGCTCCCCAAGTGATATGGTCGTGAAAAAAGAAAAGAAGTGAACTTTAGCTAGAGAGGCCATAGGCTTTATATGGATTTTTTTTTTTTTTAAAGACGAAGTCTAAATTCTCAGGTGAAAGATAGAGAAAATAGTGGAAAATAGAGAAAGAGGTGAAAACTACAGATGAGTAGAAGGATTCTGATGACATGGCATCTCTGAGACATGATGAAATGGTGGAATTCAAGGCACTGGTAATGAGCCTTTTATATACAAACAGAAAAAAAAAAACATATGGAGTTTCTACTTATGTTAAGCATGGGCTTGTGCTGGGGAGGACGTATCTTCTACTGAAGCTACAGAGTTGACACACAGCACATACAAAGATTCCTGGACGGTGTCAAGAGCCCAGCTGAGGTTGAAGACCACATATTTGTAGTGGCGATCTCCTGCAGTGTTATGATTTCTTCCAGAGGCTGTGGCACCCCGCATGGGTATTTAATCTTGGGAAATCAGGATGGGCACTTAACCCTGATTCGCAATTTTGCCAGATGGGTATAGCCAAAGGTTGAGGAGACAAGCGATTGAGCGTACAGGAAGACAGTGGTTGGAAATGATTGTCCACATGGTCTTAGCTGAAAAGAGGTGAAGGGGAAGACAGGAGAACTATGATGGGTGGGAAGAAAATAAAGTCGGAGGTGAGAGGGCTCGCAGAGATCCCGGAGCAGATGTGGCAAGGACAAGCCAGGGAGAGAGAGGGGAGGATGGAGCAGCTGTGGATGGAATCTGGGCCTTTGTATCTAACATTTCATACTTGGTGATGAGGCCAGCTGTCAGCCCTGGGGAGGGTTGGTTGAGGAGGGGGAGATCCAGGTTATCTGAGATAAGATTGTCAAGGAGCTGTGGGAATAACGGTTGGATGAGTCACAAACACTGAGGTCACCAGGGTGACGGTGGGATTTGATACGGATACTGTGAGCCAAGGAATGAAGTCATTGGTGGATGTGAGGAGGTGACCAGAAGATCACTTGGTGACAGAGATGAGGATGGAGAGACCGAGGGAACAAGCAAGACTTTCTAGGAGGACACAGGAGTCACGATCTGGAAGCAACACTAAGGAGTAAAAAAAATTGCCGAACTGACTTTCTGATCCTGATATGGTCTGGTTTAAAAGCCCATATTCTTAGAACTATTCTGTACTGCTTTTTTTTTTTTTTAACATCTTTATTGGAGTATAATTGCTTTACAATGGTGTGTTAGTTTCTGCTTTATAACAAAGTGAATCAGTTATACATGTACATATGTTCTCATATCTCTTCCCTCTTGTGTCTCCCTCCCTCCCACCCTCCCTATCCCACCCCTCTAGGTGGTCACAAAGCACCGAGCTGATCTCCCTGTGCTATGCGGCTGCTTCCCACTAGCTATCTATTTTACATTTGGTAGTGTATATGTGTCCATGCCACTCTCTCGCTTTGTCACAGCTTACCCTTCCCCCTCCCCATGTCCTCAAGTCCATTCTCTAGTAGGTCTGTGTCTTTATTCCCTTTCTGTACTGTTTACTGAATCTGAAGCTGAAGGATAACTTCCAGGTTACCTGGAGGTACTACCAATATCTTTCTTAAAAAAAAAAAAAGCTATAGGAAGTAGTCCATCCTCAGCTTTATTCAGCCAGATCTGTTCATCTCTATTGAATCTATTCATGTCTAGCAAATGAGCGAGTCTATATTATAAGGAATACATCTTAGGGGCAAAACATGGTAGAAATAAAATGACATGTGCCATAAAACTCCTTAAATCAATCAAGCTAATCTTATAAATCTCTGGTTAAAGTTTAGACGGCAATGGACACTTAAAATGTGAAAACATTCCAGTTGGCACTTTTATGTCTTGGACACAGTTACTGGCCTTTTGATTTGAGGCCAGCGTTGAACTAGGAATACCCCATGCATATGCATGATGTCCTACTGTTTGTAACACATGCTTGACGTCTGAACCTACCTGTTACGCTGAGAATTATCAGACCAGAGAAATGTAATAGCTGTGAGTCACAAAGCCAGCCAATTTAGTCTTAAAAAAAACCCCTCAAATCTCTATAATTAAAGAGTTCATAGCTCTGTTACTCAGATTTTTTAATTGGAAAAACAAAAGCAAAAAACAGACATGGGGTGAAAGTAGATGGTACAGGCTTGCGTACATTTGCGGTGGAAATTTGCCTCTCTTATGTGCAGTGTCTATGAGTTGAAAACTGGCATCCAGAAAGCAAATAGTTGGTTGGCTCAGAGCCCCTAGGGACGCTCAGAATTCCTTCACATCAGAGTAGTGACCACGGAAAGTTTCATTCTGTTTTGTGACGTACAGTGAGGAAGGTAGTACAACTGTAAACCAGCTGGTATTTCACTGATGCTTGGAAACAGGGCCCTTTTGTCTGTTCCACATGTTCTTGGCCCCCTCCCTTAATTTCACGGACTTGGTTGTTAGTGGAAAAATATCAATAGCTGTTGAAGTACAGGTTCAGTCTTGCTGAACCAGGACTTCTGGGGACCCACGGGTATTGAATTTAAGACAGTGAATCTTGTTTGTGATGTGTGGCCAGGTAAAGAAGTCATTGAGTGGATTTCTCACCTGTTCCTCTGCGACTTCATTCATAGAAACGCACCGATTCCTGAGCTTCCTTGAGGACTGTCTTCCCAGCTGGGAACATAAAAGGATATAGCGCCGCCTAGTGCAGGTAGTTTCTTGGCGTGTGTTCAGCCTTATTCTGGAATAAGGCAACATGGTAACGTACAGGAGTGAATGTATTTATTAAATGTGGGCAGCAGTGAGACTGAAGGGTGTAAATAAGCCTTTCAAAAATCGTAATTTACTACACAATCTTTTAATGGTGGAAAAATGACTTAGAACCACAGCATCTTAAACTTACAGGGGCTATGCGGATTAATAACATGGAAACTAAAATCGTAGTTACTTTTGAGTGAAGGGAGAGGGGTTGGAATTGGGATGGGACACATGCAGAAGCTTCTGGAAGTGGCTGGCAGGTTCTATTTATTTTGAACTGGGTGGTGATTACAAGGTATTTGCCTTGAAAGAACTCATTAACTACACATTGATTTTATGGTGTTTTCTGTATCTGTATTTAGTAAAAAGGTCAAACTATGAAAAATTTTGACCAAACACACCACCTCCTAAATTTATAGACCTTTTCAGAGAAACCTCAGAAATGCTAAGGCTTGTATGGTTTTGACACTTTACATCATCAGACTTTCAGAATAAGGCTTAGGTACCAATGAACACCTGCATTGACAGGTCTGTAGCATCATTCAGACTTATATTTTTTTACCTCAATAGACGTATCGTGCTTTTATAGTAGACTGTGTATTTTTGTCCTGTTTTGTATTTGAATATGAGCTTTTATGTTCTCTGTGGCATGAATTTTCCCCTTTCCAGCTCTTCAGAGAAGCCCAAATTCAGTAATGCCCTTGGAACATCCAGTTGCCATGGAAGTGACCATTTAGGCTACAAGTTCATTTTTGTGACAAGTCAAAGAGAGAAACTAAGAATTACTTAGGAAGACATCTGTCCATTAGAAAATCCTTTGCAGGGTCCCACATTTTTAAAAATTAATTTTCTTTGAACAGTGAGAGGTGAATAGATGCATTAGTAATGCTGAAGTATTTGACTGCTTCTTCCAAAGGTGAAAACTCCTGCAGAGCATTTTACAGAATAAATTATTTAAGAGTGATATAAGTGGTGGTAAATCAACATTGGATTGTAATATTAAATCCAACTTAGTTTAATTCTAAGTTACAGCTAAATTTTTTCAAGACATCATGCATTTAAAATTTCCCCTTAAAGGAAATCTCAAAAAGGATCTTACATTTGTATAATCCAGATGAGAAATGAGAGAAAAGCAAGGAAGTTGAAAGACCCAAACTGATTCCAGAGGCACTTGCCAAGTTTCCATAATGTCTCATCCGCTGTTTATGGGGGAGGGAGACTTGGGAAGATCGAGGACTCTTTTCTAGGTTCTCAGGTTAGGAAATGAGATTTTGGTCTGGTCAAACTGATCTTGTATCTTTATGCATGTCTTCTACCTTATCCCAGACACAGATCTGGCCCCTCAGATGAACAGGATGCAATGATAACCCACATTCCAGGGGCAACTCCTTCTGCACCCATCATGGAACTCTGCCAACCTCACAGTGGTTGGAACACACACACACACACACACACACACACACACACACTTAAATGAAGACTGAATTAGGGGTGTGTGTGTATTATATATATTAACCTGGGGTTTATGTGTGTACCCTTTTTCTTTCTCCATAGCACTGTGTATATGGAGATTAACCACTTCGAGTTAGAATAAACTGTTCTTATTTGTTTGGTATTGTTGAGACCACCAACCACCCAAAAATAAGCTTTCAAAAAAACATTAAAATTGAAGTGAGAGCATGTGTCCAGAGAAGCATGGATTAGGAAGGGTGTTGGGCTTTTGTTTTGGGGTTTTTTTTTAGCATTGTTGGCAATAATAAAAAATTGGGAACAGTTTAATAGGAAAAAAAGAAAATGGATAAACATATGTTCACAGTAGGGAATACTGTGCAGCAGCTTAAATAGTAAAGTAGATGTATATGTACGGACACGAAAAAAATTTATAACATAAACATACCTTATGTAAATACATAAAGAAGGGGGTACGAATTTTAGAGGGGGTAGGAAAAAAGGATTTGATCTTTTCTGTATCATTAGGGTTTTTAAAATGTCAAAATTATGTTCACATATTACTTGTATAATTTTTAAAAATTAAATTAGTCAAATTTATACCTCTTGGGAGTATACCTTTTAAGAGTTATTTTACACCACCTGAGGGTAAACTTACCTGTGTGGTTGAAGTTTCTCTGGTAACCTGAATTCTCGGTCTTGTTGGACATTTTAATCTAAAGACTTTTTCAGAGGAGGACTTAGGGGGGAAATCTCTTCCTGTGTGTCTGTCTGGGGTGCTCTAGAGGTGGGATGCTGTCGCCTCAGTCTAATGTGTTGGTTGATTGCGATGGTTTAGGGCTCAGTAGCAATCCCTCTTCTGCCCGCTGTTAGCTCAAGGCCCTTGGGGGGCAAGGAGATGAAATCATTAAATGCCAGACCATTTCAGCATTTCCTGGGAACCTAAAAGCAGATGCTGTCTTACTCCAATGTTTCTTATTTGAGATAGCACCAGCCCCAGACAATCAATGGGAGGGACTCACCAAAGATGCTGGTGATGCTAGCTGCTCCTTTGTTGTTTGAATTGTGGCTTGTGAGCAGATCTTATGCCCAAGACAGAGGAAACCTCATGTCTTTTTCAGTCGTCATCTTTGGGGGAATCCATGGAGTGACTAGAGAAGGCGGATCCAGACTCTTTCCTTTGAACAGCAGTTTGCACAACGTATACCAGTGGCTCGTAGACCTGGTTTTCATTACTGACACATTCTGTCTGGGGGCTGCTGGGGATGCCGTGTGGACATTTCAATTAGTGCAGCATGCTGGACTCCTGTACTTCAGTTTGCTGCCCCAAGCTTGTCCCAACTGAGCTCCCAACTACCCCGGGAACTCTTAGCTATCCTGATTTCAGGATAGCTGAACACAGCATCCTGATTTCAGTCTAATGAGTTAATCTGTTTCAGCCTCCTCAATTTCAGATCCTTTTAAAGTGCTGCCCTGTCACTGTACCAGACACGATACCACTTCCAGCTCCTATCACTGCCAGTGGAGGTGGCTGCCTTGTGAGCTTCTAGGTGAGGCCAGGCACAGCCCAAAGCAGGGGCCGCATGATATCTTGGTCTGTAGAGTAGGTGCCAAATAATATTCCTCGAATGGCTGAACGAACAAACATTTATACAATCTGGAAACATGAATGAGTCCCCTCCCCCACCACAGAGCCTTTGTGACTGAGCTGTTGGTATCCACCTCATTCAGGAATCTCTGAGGACGCTGTACATTCATCCGTTCATACAACAACAAATGTTAAGTACCAACTCTGTGCCAGTTACTGTGCTAAGTGATGGGGATATGATGGTGGAAAAGGCATGGTCCCAGCCATCAAGGACTTCACAATCTAACAGAGAAGATACTCTGGGATAAAAGTAGGGTGTTGTATGGCCCGACCAAATTGATTGTGATGCTTCCTCTGGGTTCACTAATTAGTAGAGTGCTGTTGGCACTTGCCCAAGACCTCTACCATCTTCATCGCCTCCCTGACATGACTCCGTTTAGTAGGGAGCCCATTCTCTTAGGCACCTTGGTAAACTCATCTTCTTGTGTAAAAAAGTAAAATGCCTCAGATTCCATTGCTTAGAATAGGCACTTTGGGACCAAAGGCATTTCATTTATTTTAAAGAAAAAATTGTTTTTCATAAGCTAATGTTTTGCCTTCTAGACCTGGGTGTCCTTCTCTTATTCATCCTCTGCCCAGGCTGCTAATAGATTTGAAGGGTAAAAATAATACCAGACTCAGCATGTTACATGAGAAATGTATTAGAAGCCTGGGGTTCTAAGAAATAGAGACCAGATCAAGCTAGCTCAAGGAAAAAGGGGTGGGTTGTTATAAGGGATGCAGGGGTGTCTTACAGAATCAGAAACAGAAATGTGTCTGGACCATCAGAGCTGGGAAGCAGAAGGTCACTGGAATCCTTTCTCTGCCTTTCATCTGTCGGTCCATCTTCTTCATCCATCCATCTTTTCCCCTTCCCTTCTTCCTCTCTCTCCTTTCCCCTGCTCAATATTTCTTTCTCCACCTCACTTCCTCTGCTTTTCTGGTGCATGTGGGCAATCAAATTTGGCTGCCCCACAGTTTCTAAGTTGACCTGTCACAGGTCCAGCCGCATCACAGAGACTCCCTTCAAACCGTGTGTGGCCAGGGGCCAGGGTCATATTGTCCCTAAGTAGCTCCTGGAGGTCGTGCTCCTACGTATGGGTTAGCTTCTAGAGAAGGGGACCCATTTTGAGCAGGACAGACATGCCCCAAAATATCTAGCATGCCTGGGTCTACACACACAGACACACTTGTAGCCCATACACCAGAATCCCTTTCATGATGGCTACACGTTTAACTAGAGATGGTGTGATGGGCCCTGCCCTGAACCCACGTGAGAGGATGTGGCTCTGACATGAGCCGCAGGATTCACAGGGTTCTTGTGGAGGTTCTGGGAACAGCCCTGGGCCTGAGCCAGAATACATGAGGTCCAGTCATGGATTCACCAGTAAATAACTCTGCGAACTTGGACAAGTCCTGACCCCAGCTGAACCTTCATTTACTGGTTACACTTAGAGTCACAGAGGCAGCTTTCAATGATGTGAAGGGCCATAGTGGTAGAGAATGAGCAAGCGTGTTATCTCTGTAGTTCTAGAATGAAAGGACAGGGGACACTACAGAGCAGTAACAGTGGCTGAAGATCCCAAAGAGCTTTCTCACCAGCAGGCTGCACCGACCCTAGAACTGGCTGCTTTATGGCGCTGGCACTCCCTGTCACTGTTAGAAATCCAAGGGAAGCTCAAAGATGATCTATAAAATGGAGATACTAGCCTATTTCTTTTTTTTTAATTTTTAGTTTATATTAGAGCATAATTGATTAATTGTGTTAGTTTCAGGTATATAGCAAAGTGATTTCAGTTTTACATATGCATGTATCTATTCTTTTTCAAATTCTTTTTCCCATTTAGTTTATTACAGAATATTGAGCAGAGTTCCCTGTGCTATACAGTAGGTCCTTGTTGGTTATCTGTTTTTAAATGTAGCAGTGCGTACATGTCAATCCCAAACTCCCAATCTATCCCTTCCCCCGCTAACCATAAATTCATTCTCTAAGTCTGTTTCTGTTTTGTATATAAGTTAATTTGTATCAGTTTTTTTAGATTCTGCATATAAGTGGTATCATATAATATTTGTCCTTCTCTGTCTGACATACTTCACTTAGTATGATAATCTCCCAACCTGTTTCTTAAAAGAATTATTTGTGTGTTTATGTGTGTGTGTGTGTGTGTGTAGGGGGAGGTATGGGAGTTTTGAGTGCTGTATAAAAATGTATGTCTTTTGTATTATGGTCTTAACAAGGGAAAAGAAGTATTGGGTTGGCCAAAAGGTTCGTTTGGTTTTAAGTAAAAATAAAAGACACATTTTTCATTTTCACCAAGAACTTTATTGAACAAGGTATTCAGTAACTGAGCGAACTTTTTGGCCAGCCCAATATTTTTGCTCTACTTCGTACATTCTTTAAAACCTTCGAAGCACAGTTTTTAGTGCTTGTGTCACAAGAGTTTCCAAGGCCACGAGCCTTAAGAAGAATAGGTGGGGATGTAAGTGACATGCACTTATCTTAATGAAAACAATGCCGGTTGTTCTTCTTAGCCCCATCACTGTAGTTTCTGGAATTCTTTCTCCCTTCCTTCACTCCTTTATCCTTTCTACTTCCTGCTGGACTATCAGGGTAGGGGTGGGAATAGGAGAGGGAGCAGATTTTTGAAATCAACCTTTAACCCTGTGTTCTATGTGAGGGTCTAGTAATAGGATGTCCCTTCTGGTTCTCAGCTCTGTGTTGCTGATGCTGATGTCTGCTTATCCCTGCCTCTGTCACCATAACCTCTGATATTGTCACTTTCTCTTTCTGAAGTCTTGGCTGGAGTTTGAAGGGCTGAAACAGTGGGGGCAGTTCTGCTTTGACAGGGTATGTTAACCAAATTCCCTCTGTGAGGCCCTAGTGGCATATTTGGCTCTTTCCATCTTTGGGGCTCAAATACTCCCTTCAGATGGAGCCTTTTGTTAGATCTCTTCAAATTGCTTTGATACTTACATGGCTTTCAGTTTTTGCCAACCTCTGATTGGTTTTCACTCCTACTAAATGGAGCTGTTAGGTCATTCAGAAGCAGGTATAGGTACAGATTTGAGCCATAATACAAGTCTAGAAGTATTTACATAGCTATCACCTATAAAGAGATTTAACTGTATAGCACAGGGAACTATATTCAATATCCTGTGATAAACCATAATGGAAAAGAATATGAAAAAGAATAATATATGTATATATGTATAACTGAATCACTTTGCTGTACAGCAGAAATTAACACATTGTAAATCAACCATATTTCAAAAAAAATTTTAAAGAGTCAAAAGAGCAGATTTAATGGCTACATCTGCTATATAATTTCTTTAAAGTATATAAAGTCAGATCTCTTGGGCATATTGTTTTATGTTTTTTTTTTATTGCTGTTAATGGTGTATTTTTTAATTAAGGAAAGAAGGTTTTGATATTACTGTAGGAGTTGCCAACCTATAGAGGGGTTGTGCTCCAAGATGATATGTGACTTAGTATTTAAGTGTAAAAATAGTTACCTTCCCAGGCTAGTCCACAGTCATCAGTTTTAATACATAATGTAGGAAAATTAGTACATATTTCCAAAGAACTTGGGAAAGAAAGAAGCCTTATAAATCTAGCAGTGAAATAAAATAGAACTCTAAACTTGAATTTTAAAAAAACAGTTTATTATCATGAATTTTGGTGATTGAGGAAAAGTATGTTTAATTCAAAGCACTAAAAGAAGCAGATAAAATCTCTCATGAAGATTCTCAAAGGGATTCTTGGATCTTTCAAGTGTTTAGAAAATAATGACACTGGTATACTATTATATATAATTGCACTGGAAAACACACTTTTGACGTGGTAATAATTACTTGTGCTCACATTGTTTGGATATTTTTTTGCCTTGCAAAAAGAAGTTAGGGAAAGAAATTTCTCTGAATTAATTGGTTAAGAATTGGAAGAAAAGGGGGAATGGGGAGAAAGCTAAAGAAGATATGAATATCTATGAGAAAGATTACCTGAGAGTTGCGAACAGGGTGGCGAGTGGAGAGTGGTAGGATGTATCTGGTAGGACTTGCTCTTGGGGATGATTGAAGTTGAGATCATATAGTTTTTCACATCTTTTATTAAGTGGGCATAATTGATTCAACACATGATTGTGTTCTAGGACAGCAATTCTCAAAATACACTCCCCCGATTGATTAGGAACTAAGGTCAAAATACAAGTTCTTGATGAACAATCCCATAAAGTGTCAGTTTTTACATATGACTGAGGGTTACTAGAGTAACCTACTGAGTGAGTTTTCAGGGGTCTTTCTGAGCTCAAATTAGCATGTTACCATAGACTCTAAGTAGTCAAGGAATCTAATTAGTTCTACTAAAAAGTCTAGCTGCTATTCAGTAACAAAACTCCTATAATGCAGCATGCATGTAGATAGTGGGAACTGCCAAAAGGGAAAGGTGTAGGCGGGGCATAGAATGGCCAAAGTGGGCTGTGATCAAAGAAGCTCGAGAGTCATTGGTTCAGAAAAGTTATTCTCTATTACTCAGTCATAAAAAGAATGAAATACTGCCATTTGCAGCAACATGGATGGACCTAGAGATTATCATACTAAGCAAAGTAAGTCAGAGAAAGACAAATATCATATGATATCACTTATATGTGGATTCTAAAATAATGATACAAATGAACTTATTTACAAAAAAGAGACTCACAGATATAAAAAACAAACATAGTTACTAAAGGGAAAAGGAGAGGGGCATAAATTTGGAATTTGGGATTAACAGATACACACTACTGTTTATAAAATAGATAAACAACAGTGTTCTACTGTATATCACAGGGAACTATATTCAATATCTTATCCTATAATGGAAAAGAATCTGAAAAAGAATATAGTTAGATAGATAGATAGATAGATGTACATATGACTGAATCACTTTGCTCTACATGCAAAACATTGTAAATCAACTATACTTCCATTTAAAAAAAAAGAAAACAACATTCAAAATACATTTTCCTTAAAAATGGTTTGGATTAGGAAAATAAAGTTCTCAGAATTATAAATAAATAAATAAGTTTAAATTTAAGAAAAAAGAAAAGTTATTCTCAATCCTGGCTGGACATCAGAATTGTCTATAGTGCTTTTAAGAATTATGAGTTGCTGGACTATATGATGATTTACTCAGTGAGGATCCACCTTCTCCCCAGCAGACTTTGCCTTCATCTCATTTGGCTACAACCTATCCACATGTCTACCCCAGACCAGTTGCTGGCAAAGGGGGACAGGGTTGTGAAGATTCATCCCCTGGGGCTGGAGCCTTGCTGACCTAGGAAAACCACCACCACTGTGGTTTCAGCATTATGCAATGTACCATGGTGTGTAAAAATTCACTTTAAAAACAAAAAGAAAAAAGGTCTCTGTCTTCAAAGCTCATATACTGTTCACTTAGGAAGACCAAACATTGTAGGAAATAACTGGATAAGTAATTGATACAGGGCAAGAGAAGTAGAAGCAACCTTTGTGAAGTACCTACCTAACCATGTGCCAAGTACTTCATACTTGTCATCTCTATTAATCTTCACTTCAGTCTTATGAGGTCATTAGTGTCAATGGCATTTTACAGATGAAAAAACCATAAGTTCAGAGATTTCAGGGCATTTGAATTGGATTACTTATCTAGAACATGGAAAACTAGAATTTGTGTTCTTCTTTTTGGAATCTGTTTGTTTGTTGATTTGTTTGGTCATGGCAGCCTATCAGCCTGTCTCCTAAGTAATAAGGAGCTTCTTCACCCTCATTCCAGTTTTTCATATGTGACATGACCCAAATGCCTTCTATCCCTATGCTTTGAGTGAATAGGACAGGTATGGAGTGGCTATGTGTATTTCCTCAGGATTAATCCGTGCATGAAGCTCTTTGAATCAGAGCAATATTGTACAGCCCAGTTCTGCTCATCAAATATCAGTCAGTGATTTATTGACAACCCAAACAAGTGATCCGTTCATGATTTGTGAGTTATAGCATGTTCCCCTGCACAGTATCTGCCTCATTTCAAGCCTGCTCTATAATGTAAAAATGATGGATGTACAATAACTCTATCTACTGGTACTCTATCTACCAGAGATTTTTCTTTTGACTTTCACCATTATTTCACGAAATGGGAGTTCATTTCATAAAGAAGATGAGCTCATACAGGGAAATTGCACTTTGGGTTTTCTTAAGAGATGGTGATTCTTGTGACATTGAGTTCATGGGTTCATGTTGTCTGATCCTATGGAAAGAATAATGCCAGTATGTGAATCAAATAATGGAAGGGGAATAAAATAAGTTTTGAGAAACAGAGCTAAAATAAGCTCAATTTATCATAATTAGAAAAATGGATCTTGGGACTTCCCTAACGGTCCAGTGTTTAAGACTCCATGCTCACACTGCAGGGGGCACAGGTTCGATCCCTGGTCGGGGAACTAAGATCATGCTTGGCACAGACAAAAAAAAAAAAAAAAAAAAAAGGATCTTGAAAGAGTCTTTCTAAAAGGTGATGATGTGGTGATGGAATGTAGAGCTTTTTCTGTGAATGGACTCTTTTATCCCAAATTATCAAGTGAGGTAGAAGAAATATGATTTGTTTTATAATGCTTTAGTTACTGATTTCATAGGAGTTTGCTTTCTGCTTGTTCACAGCCACTAACTAGCATACAGAGGAAGTGGTGCTTACTTATGTAAAGAATTTTTTAAGACAGAAAAACTCGCCATGGTTAAACTTAGTTATTTGTGTAGGCTCAGTTCTCTCCCTGGGATGCCCACCTCACTTCTCCATTGGCCTGGGGAGCACATACTCTGTTGTAACACCTCCCCTATAAGGCCCTATGGCCCTCCTCTCCCAAGATTCCATCCTTTATATTGCATCCAAGTGTGTCTTGTTATATCCATAGCATTTAGTGTATTTATTGTTTCCTCACCTGATTTCCTCGATTAGATAGTGAGTGCCTTGAGGACTGGGAGAGTGACCTATTTATCTTGGTTTCCCCAACACCTTGGAGCAAAGAGCATGACACAGGTAGGTGCTTATGCCAAATGTAACTCAAGGAATCTTGGGACCTGCCCTGCTGCTGTGGGGAGAGGACAAAACCTGAGGTTAGATGTGCTCCATCTGCCACAAAGTTCTGGGATGAAAAAGTATGAAGTGTTTATTGGTGCACGTGCAAAAGTCACTTATCTCACAATTTTTCATCTGTCCTACTCCCTTCTCTCTTTTTTATCGGGACTGCATATCCTCTGTCCTAGACAGAGCATCATTTAGAGTGTGTTCATGCAATTTTCAGTGTCTTCAAGTAAAGGTCTCAGGACTGAGATAACCAGTTTTGCTTGGTTATCCTGTTCTCTTATAAAAATCCGTCAATCAATCATTAACTTTTTATGGAAAGAGTCAATACAAAATAAACCTTGGTTTAGAAGTTGATCACGCAAACATTTAACATAAGTGAGTTCAGTTAGGCAAACAAATAAAAAACTGAAAGAAAGACGAGTTTGAGAGAAGGAAAAATAGTGACCTCTTTGAATAGTGTGAATGATTCTTCATGAGCTTGGGCCCTGGGTATGAGACAGGAGATTGATACATTTGCTGAAATCTCTACTGGTCTCCGTTTATGATTTTAGCGTTTAAAGATGCAGGTATGTTTTTCATGCTTCTTGGCCCCTAACCACAAGCCAGCTTCTTTATCTGGTAGTCAAACAAAAAAGTGATGACCTAGCTCATAGTAGGAGGAAGAGGTGACTTCATTGGACTCCACATGAGACACGGCTGCTGGTTGCTTTATGGACGTTTTAAGGATTCTCAAGGATAATTTTGATGAATTTCACCTTATACACTGACTAGAAACAGAATATGACATTTTCGGAGATACAAAATTTGTTGTCCAGATAGACTTTAGGGTTGACAGGCTTTGTGAGCACATTGTGTGTGTGTAGGGCTGAAGAGAGGGCAGGTCCATTCACCAGATCAAGGGCTGGTGCTGACGTCTGATCACCAAAACACCTGTAGGCCTAGGATTCTGATCTGGTCCAACTGCCAGCAGAGGTTGAGCAAAGCCTTTTCATGCCTGCCTTTCCTGTATCAGAGGAAAACAGGAACTGTTAAGGAAAAGGAAAGAACAAGCAATGGTTTCAGCTAAGCAGTGGTTCCATTTAATAAGGGAATGGAGTGTGTTTTTATTTAATTTGAATGGAAAAGTCCCGGCCAATAGTTCCAAACCTGGGTTGGAATAACAGAATGGCTTTGAGGGAGGGAGGAGAGGATGCTTGGTTTTAAGTGCCTGCTGGGTTTAATACATGACAGTCCTAAGTGGAAGGGACAACTCTCTCCATTGTGCCAAGGTTGCAACTGAATCTCAAGGACCCCTGAAGGTCACACAGCCAGTGTTGACCAAGTCTAGACTACAGCCCAGGCCTATCTCAACCCAAAGTCTATACTTCTCTCACTGCAACTCTTAAAATTGGCAAATTGGCATAGGGTGAAGGCTGACGGAGACTCCTGGGTGCTCTTCCAGATTTGGGTGGAACATCAGGTTTAGGGGTGGCGTGTCAGGAGAATGAGTGGATTGTGAGTCTTTGGGTCCCCAGAGCCTTGGACAGAAAACCTGCTGATGGAATTAGGAGTTGTTCAGTTGGAGGGGAAGTGTTCAGAGTAGGGGTTCCAATGAAGTCATTTCCTTCCCATGGGTGACTGTAACCCCCCCCAACACACACACACATACATGCGCAGGAGTGTTCATGCACATATCAACACATACACAGACACACTCACAGGGCATGTGTTTTCACCCAGGTAACGGCTCCTTCCCCACCCCATCTCCAGCACATAGCCATGGGCACCTCTCTGTGGCTGAACCTTGTCTTGTATTAGGGTGCTCACAGGTAAGAACTCTCCACCCAGCGTCCAGAGAGTGTGCCTCCTTCATCTTTAAGCCTCCTCTGCCCCACGGTTCCTGGCACAAGGGTGATGAAACTGCCTGATGGTTTGGGGTGATTTTTGACAAGTTATATAAACCACCATTTGACACCTTCATGCTACTGGCTGTCCAGTTGTGTGGATACATATCAAGTGAAGCTGGATAACTTTTTAAAAATCATAATAAAAACATTCCTAGCAAAGCCAGTTCCCTAAAGGAGGTTGGCTGGCTATTGAATCTTCTGGGAGTCGTCTGCAGGCCTTTAGATAATGAGCTCCTTTCTGGACTTAGCTCAAAATTAGCGACAGATGCAGTTAGAGGAACACAATAAAGAAGCCTAAAAGTATGTGAGCCCTTTTTTTTTTTAAACATCTTTATTGGAGTATAATTGCTTTACAATGGTGTGTTAGTTTCTGCTTTATAACAAAGTGAATCAGCTGTGCATAAACATATATCCCCATATCTCCTCCCGCTTGCATCTCCCTCCTTCCCACCCTCCCTATCCCATCACTCTAGGTGGACAAAAAGCAACGAGCTGATCTCACTGTGTATGTGGCTGCTTCCCACTAGCTACCTATTTTACATTTGGTAGTATATATATGTCCATGCCACTCTCTCACTTCATCCCAGTTTACCCTTTCCCATTCCCGCGTCCTCAAGTCCATTCTCTACATCTGGGTCTTTATTCCTGTCCTGCCCCTAGGATCTTCAGAACCGTTTTTTTTTAGATTCCATATGTATGTATTAGCATACGGTATTTGTTTTTCTCTTTCTGACTTACTTCACTCCGTATGACAGTCTCTAGGTCTATCCACCTCATTACAAATAACTCAGTTTCGTTTCTTTTTATGGCTGAGTAATATTCCATTGTATATATGTGCCACATCTTCTTTATCCATTCATCTGTTGATGGACACTAAGGTTGCTTCCATGTCCTGGCTATTGTAAATAGAGCTGCAATGAACATTGTGGTATATGACTCTTTCTGAATTATGGTTTTCTCAGGGTATATGCCCAGTAGTGGGATTGCTGGGTCATATGGTAATTCTATTTTTAGTTTTATAAGGAAGCTCCATACTGTTCTCCATAGTGGCTGTATCAATTTACATTCCCACCAACAGTGCAAGAGAGTTCCCTTTTCTCCACACCCTCCCCAGCATTTATTGTTTGCAGATTGTTTTGATGGTGGCCATTCTGACCGATGTTGAGGTGATACCTCATTGTAGTCTTGATTTGCATTTCTCTAATGGTTAGTGATGTTGAACATCCTTTCATGTGTTTGTTGGCAATCTGTATATCTTCTTTGGAGAAATGTCTATTTAGGTCTTCTGCCCATTTTTGGATTGGGTTGTTTGTTTTTTTGATATTGAGCTACATGAGCTGCCTGTATATTTTGGAGATTAATCCTTTGTCAGTTGCTTTGTTTGCAAATATTTTCTCCCATTCTGAGGGTTGTCTTTTTGTCTTGTTTATAGTTTCCTTTGCTGTGCAAAAGCTTTTAAGT